>NW_027187391.1:36071876-36231149 GCF_028583685.1 Petaurus breviceps papuanus
TATATATATATATATATATATATATATATATATATATATATATATAACTCCAAAGTTTAATCAAAAAGTAAGAACCACTAGTGGTCTTTAAACAAGGAAGCAAGTTTGACTTCAAAGGCACCACTGAGACTTAGTTTGATGAATTTGCAGCTAGAGTATAGCTTTTAAATGTATGCCTTATACAAAAGAAACAGAAAAGATCATATGGGGCAGCTTTTTACATTAAGAAATTTTGTACATTTGAGAATATCTAGAAGGCAGAAAGGATAAGAGCAGTGGGGAACATCTTAGGAGTCCAAAGTGACACAATGGAAAGAGTATCACTTGGAGTCCCAGGATGTGATTTGAATCATAGAGCCTCCTAGACATACTACTTACCACATGTGTTGTTTTGAACAAACCCTTTAACCTCTTTAGCATTGCTTGCTCATTTTTAAAATTAGGGTGATGGGGGTGGCTAGGTGGTGCAGTGAATAGAGCACTGACCCTGGAGTCAGGAGGACCTGAGTTCAAATTCGGCCTCAGACACTTAACACAAAAACTAGCCATGTGACCTTGGGCAAGTCACTTAACCCCCAATTGCCCTCCAAAAAGCATATAAATAAATAAAAATAAAATTAGGGTGATGGATTCCTAATATCCCTTCCAGCTACAAAACTATGATTCTATAATCTAATGAAGTAAAACACAAGTGGTATTAAGATTACTATAAAATATCTTGGTTGTAAAGAAAATTGAGGAAAATTTCAGGAAACAAAATAATTTGAATATACAGATATAACAAGGGAATTACATGTTCAGTTCCCCCACTCTAGCTTAAATGATCAACTCCTAGAATCTAGGCAAGGGTAAGCAAGATTCATGAAAAGTAAGTTAGCTAGTGTCATTACTAGGTCAAAGTGTGTGTGTACTGTTTAATTACACTTGGGGTATATTCGTTCACTTGATGGTCATTTCATGTTTCCCTAAACATAATTTTGAACCAGATGAAATAGGTCTTTGCCTGGATGAGCTCCTTGAGAAAAAAACTGTTTTGTTTTCTTCTTGGTAGCATCTAGAAAAATTATTGGAACCTTAAAAAAGTGTGTTTATTGCTTGAAATGTTTGATTTTCTATCACTTCCATTTTCAATAATGCATTTCAAAATTTTGTGTGTGGGAAAAGTAATATTCAATGTATAGTGAAATATTGTTATATTCTTAGACAATCTTAAAGTCAACCAACTAGCAGTGTATCAATATAAAGGGTAGGATAAACCATCTTTAATCTCCATAGAGAATTGAAAGAACAATGTACTGGAAATCAAGAGTTTGAAGTCCTGAGTTTAACAAGTTGTATGATCTTGGGCAGGTCACACTACCTCTTTGGAACCTATTTTCCTCATATAAAATATAAGGAAATTGGATTAGAGAATCGCTAGACATTATTTTTCATTAATTATCTTATATAATTTGGGCTTATCCTTTCTAAGCTATTGTTCAATGATAGTTTGGGGTGTTACTCTGCCCAGAAGTGTGTGCATTTTAATAGGGGAGTTTTTGAAGATGGAAAAGAGTTAAAGATTCAAAATTATTACTTAATAATATCAAAGTTCTACACATCATGACAAGGTAGAGAAGATATTTTTAGTCAGAACTTTGAAATTTAAGGAGTTCCACATGTGTGCTGGACTGAGTTACTCAAGATAATTAGAAATGGAGAAATGTATTTCTCTGATAATTCTGTTCATCTAATCCAAACTTTTTTCATAAAAATATCCCTGATTAACACTACTATCAATCTAGTGCCTGTTTTATTATACTCAATGTATCTTTTTGTGAACTCAAATATAAACATTCAATTATTAATCTTCCCTGGCCTTGGACATTCCTGGGCTACTCCCACCATATAGAACCAGATTGTGCTATTCCTACAAATCTTTTTCATGTAATTAGATGGAGAGGAAGAATTATACTTTCAGAGGGCCTGCTTGATCTCAGCTAGAAAGATTGGGAGATGAAAAGGAAGAGGCATAAAGACAGGGAGACAAAGGCAAAGAGACAGAGGAAAAGATGGGTAGAGCATTTTAAGTGCTTAATGTGTGCCGGGTACCATACTAATTCCAGAGAGTACAAATAAAAGTAAACAAGATAGCCTCTGCTTAAATAGAGTTTACATACTAAAGCAAAAATAAAACAAATAAAATGGAATGGGATGGATGCACTGTACCTGAGCAGGAGTATCCTAAGAAGACTTAAGGAAGTAGGAATGAGCAATGATTTGGAAGCCACTTTCTGGTCAAATATGGCAAAAGTTTCAACTGTCAGAGATGGGGGCAGGAGTGAGATACTGGAGTGGAGACCAAGTTTCTTGTGGAAAGGAAGTAGTTAATGAATAGAGTAATAGCAAGGAGACTATAAGAAGTGGTGATAAGGCAAGCAGAGGTGGGTTTTTCTCTCAGCTAGCAGACTTGAGGTTTAGGTCTATATGTGTTTTGTTGTTTTAATATTTTTTTTAATCTTGAAGACTAATATGTAACTGAATGAAATGATTACATTTTAAAAGATTAATTTTATTACAACTCACTTCGTAAGTCATAAACTTATGGAAAGAAAATGTCAAAATGAATATTGGTTTGTAAAACATTTGTCTCAAAGAACATTCTGAGGTACCATAAGGAAATGTTGGCATTGTATGTTCTATAAATGACATTTTCATCAAAGGAGTTAGAAAGTAAATAAAATAAAAATAATAAAGTTATTTCTTAAAGTCTCTTAAAATCTAGTACATTAGGCTCTGGATAGAGTATGCGGCCCATTTTACCAAACAGTGCAACTTATCATCTAGCAGACGATGGCAGTGAACAATGGGAATCTCAGAAGCTGATGCTAGAATAAATTTGAGATATTTATATTTTCATTTCAACTCATATTAAGACAAATATAAAAGATTTTGTATTAAGGGAAGGGTGAAGTGGAAAGAAGAGAAAATACTTTAAAAATAAATTTTTGAAGGTTTTTCTAATAAACAACACAAGGGGGCACTAATATTTAGAAAAGACTTGGGAAAAGAATTGGTAAAGAAAGACATTTTACATAAAAAAAAAACCTCCTTTTATGGTTAGTAAAAGATGGATGTTTGCTGCTGGTTTTATATGAGTCTATTTCTAAAAATGTCTTTGTTTTTACCATGTGGTTAGAGTGCACACATTATTGATTGCCTACTGATGTAATCCTATTATTTAATATAGTCTTCTTTTATGAAGGCCATTGTATTTATAGGTAGAGTGAGAAATGAAGATGCCCCAGTTCAACAACTTAGTGCTAAAGTCTGATTTTTCAGGATTCTGTACTTACTACTAGACATCTTGATTTTCATGAATTATTCAAAATTTAAGACTCTCTCCAGAATCATGACAGCTATAAAACCACTTCTAGTGTGCATTTCTATTTTTTAAAAGAAAGTCTGATCAAGAAAAGAGTAAGAAATTAGATTTCTTTGTCCTTTTGTCTCTCTCTTTCTCTGTCTTTTGGGTTCTCCAACTGCCTCTGCCTCTGTCTCTCTGTCACTCTGTATCTCTGTTGCCCTTCTCTCCTTGTTCATTCTGTTATTTCACATAGGAACTTTTCAATATCTACCTTAAGATGACAGCAGCTCAGCATTTTAGAAAAGAAAGGTCCAGGACAGAGCTACAGGCTCAGATGGCTTACCTGGCATCTTTGAAGTAAGTGTTTTTTGTTCAGTGTCCACAGGGCCATAACTAAAATACATTCTCTACTATGACCATATCTCCCCTCCCACATAGAGCTTACATAAGAAAGTTAGACCTGTTCTAGACCTTAAAAGATGGAGTATATGTGAAGAAAAAGGACTGGGGAAACACAATCTAGATGGGGAGGGGCTTGATGAGGAGTCAGAAGTAACAGAATAAGGATATGGAAGCAGAAATGAATGGAGTTTATACAGGTAACAGTAAAGAAACCAGTCTGCCTGCATCAATGACGTTTGTTGAAGGGTAATGGGAAGAGTCAAATTTGAAGGTAAATTTTGTATATATTGGACCTTCTCCAGATGTTCCTGTTTGTGGATGACATTGTGCTAATCTTATCAAGTCCTGTAGCATCATCCACCTTCCTGACAAAAGAACTGAAATTATTCAGTGGATACTGGCCTGACCAATCTCACAAGTTAGACTAAGTAGCAAGATGTATATTGCCATATTACAGCACAAACTTGCATAAATAGGTTTTTGGATTTTCCAGAAAGGAAGTATTCCTGGGACAGACGGTAGAGAGGGCAATGAATTGGGCCTATGGTTGCAAAGAAGAAGGAAATTGCACTGCTTTGCCTTTCAGAAATTGCAAAGCTCCTTTAATGACCTCAAACTCACCCTGCAAGCAAAGACTAGATTTTCTAATGCCAGCATTTTATACATGTTACTGCATGGCAATAAAATGTGAAATAAACATTTCCAAAAAGTGAATATCTAAAAGAGAGACTTTGTTTCTTGTCTTTGATTTAGCTTTACAGAAATAGAACTCATGTCATTTCCTGGCCATTTCCAGATTGTGCTCTCTCCAGTTCAGCTATCCTCCTCATCTAGTCTTTACTTTTTAGTTCCTCTTTATGTAATGTTTTTTTTTCCATTAGAATGTAATCTCCTTGAGGTCAGGAACTATCTCGCTCAAATTCATATCCCCAGTGTCTAGTCCCATGCTTAGCACATAGTATGTGTTAATTTTTTTTCATTCATTCAGTAGAGAGGTTCATGTTAAGTGTGAGTAGGCTGCACCATTTAACCAATGAGAAATTCTAAACAAGAAGCAGAGTATGAGATGACTTCATGCAATTGTATAAAAGGAAAAGATGGGCTGGTCATGTGTTGGGGATGAGGGATGAGAGGGTGGTGTCCAGCATATTCCACTAATTCTCTTGTAGTACCAGGAGAATGGAAAGAAGATATTTAACATTTGGGGTAAATACCATGTGCTGAATTCCTGGATAGATATGGACAAGAGTCCCAGAGAAAGGTCAGTTGGAGAGAGATTATTCTCTGTATCAGAAGAGGGGACTTCTAAATCAATGAGATCACAGATCTATTTGACTACTTGAGAAATGGGGAACATATTTGTATAGATATGGTGAGAATAGGTTATGTCCCATCTTGAAAGTTAGGCAGAGTAATTCAGACCTAATGCAGTGTCATAAGAATTATAGATTCATTGGATCATAATTTTAAAGTTTTAAGGAATCTCAGAGGTTATTTAGTCCAACATGTTCATTTATAGGTGAGGAAACTACAGCCAGGCAGGAGAAGTTCTGTAACTTGTCCAGGATCAAATAGAAAATAAATCAGTTAATCAATAAGCATTTACTAAGTCCTTCTGTTCCAAGAACGGTTCTCAGCATTGGGAAGATAAACAAAAGCAGAAAGACAATCCCTACCCTCAAGAAGCTTCCATTCTAAAACAAAGCTGAAAATTAGGTGGGAAAAGAAGGCATCAGAACAGCATGGTAGGGAAAGTCCTGTAGTAGAATCAACAGTGCATTCTGGAGAGAGATGAAGCATGAGAAGGAAAAATATTTGAATCAAGCTTCTCTGACTCTAACTTGAAATCTTACATAAATTCATGCTGCTTCAATCTGCCTTCTATGATTCAGTCAGTCAACAACCATTGATTAAGCACCAACTATATTCCAGAGACTTACTTATTTCTAGGAATACAAGGAAAAGCAAAATATAACAAACAACAAAAACTACAGACATCCTTATTCTCAAGGGCTCACAAGCTAATTGGAGAGAGAACATGAAAATAGCTATGAATAATGTATGCAAAATATGCATTGCAGATAAGCAACATAGGAAAGTCACTAGCATTAAGGGGAATTAGGAAATCCTTCTTGCAGAAGGTAGGACTTCAGGTGGGACTTCAAAGAACTAGAGAATGCTTACAGACGAGGAGGGATCCCAGGCATGGGGGATAATCAGTGAAACGGCTGAAAACTAAAAAAAAAGATCTTTCTGAGAAATGGCAAGGAGTCCAGTGTCACTGCAGAATATATGAAGTGAGGGAGGAATGAGATATAAAAGGCTGGAAAGATGGGTGGGAGCCAGGGATTCACAGTGATTTCAGTGAGAATGAGGAGGAAAGAGTCACTTAATGAGATACATTGAAAGGACAAAATGGTAAATAGTTGCAGATGCACTATAATGAAGAAAGAATTAAAGATGCCTGTAGTAATGCAATTCTTGTGTCTGTTATGCTATCTCAATTTGGTGTTATCATTATTTATTGTCTTACATATATGGTAAAAATTACATCACTTTGAATTACAGAACACCATGGTTCTCTCTATAGCTGCCCCCCAAACACATACACACACACACACACACACACACACACACACACACATAAAACTGGGAAAGTCCCTTAACTCTGCCTCAGTTTCCTCATCTGTGAGTGAGATGGAGAAGGAAATGACAAATAACTCCAGTATTTTTGCCAAGAAACCCCAAATAGGGTCACAAAGTGTCAGACACAACTGAAACAACTCAAAAACAACAAGAAGAAGACGCATAGAGGGTAAAGAGGAAACAATGAAAGGAAAGAGGAGACAAAGGAAGGACAAGCGGAAGGAAAAGGAGAGAAAGAGCAGCAGGGGATTTTATTTACTGTACAGAAGGCTATGTTTCTCAAAGAAAGGTAGACTCCAAAATCTATATTATTATTTCATTGATTATAGTCAACCCATTGCTTCCAGCCTAAAAGTTTAGAATTATGGTGTCATAGACTAACATGGAATAAATGTTAAGAGGAACCCTTTTGGGGATGGTGGGGATGATAACTTTAATTTTGCATGCATTCTATTTGAAGTGACGATGGGACACCCAAATGGAAATGCCTTGTAAGAAGTTGAAAGTATAAAACTGGGTCAAAAGTGAAGAAAACTAATGTAATGCTCTATTTTTTAATAACCAATATTTCTCTGTATCACATCATATTCCCCATTTTGTCAAAACCCACTTCTTAGCCTAGATCAAAATGAGACTTCTTTTAGGCAGCCACACTAAAAGAATTCCATCATTCCTAGCCCCTAGGGTATCTGTTCACTAATCAGCACAAAGTGGGGTTCTCAATTTTGTTTACGTATAAAAAGAATTAGCCTCTTTTGTGGTCTCAATAAATACGATATTTTGAGTACCCTTGTGGCCATTGATCCAGTGAGAGGGGGCCAGTTTGATCTATTTTATTAACAGTTACATGTGCCACTGTCAATAAACTTATTTTACCCAAAATGAACTTGCCTTAGTTAACCTTTGTTGCATTTGTATTAACCACAAAAGTAGCAGACTAAGACTATCTGATATGTTTAAGAAGACAAAGAAAATTCAACATCCCTTTCTTGGTACTTTTAAATAACTAGTCTTTCCCACACTCATTTATAGTGAACAGAAAACTAGGATTATTTAGCAAAATGGGACTAAAGAACATTTTCCCCTAAGAAGTTGATTACAAAAATGAAAAGGAATAATCCTATCACTAATCTAATAATTATTTAAAAACAAAAAAGAACCCTTCCCTATACCCAATGGATGTGAGTTCTTAGTAGTTGTAATCGTTTTTATGGTTCAACAAATATGGAAAAAATAAGCAGAGTTAATCGAGTCAGGAGGCAAATTTGAACCTTGCTATAAGTCATTTCCCAGTATTCCCAAGACACATTTAAATAAGACAATTTTCATATTTTCCATGGTAAATAACCCCACTAATTAGTCAAACAATACACATCATTGAATACAATGAACTAAAAGTGGGATGAAACATAAACAATTATGGCTGATTATTAGACCAAAGACTTTAGGAAGAGAAACTGTGGTCTAACAGGCCCTGGTGATGTATACATAAAGGGATTTTGTGTCCATTAAACATTTTTACACCTGTTCAATACCTAACCATCTGTCCCATGTTTAACAGAGGCTCTAGGTAAACATTTAGGCCTCCTTAGGGAATTGGGAAGATAGGGTTTGAAGTTGTTCTCTCTCTTTCATGAGCATGAGTTGTGGAAAGTAGAGAGAATATGCTACATCTAAAAACTTCACTCTTCACACACTGTTCTCCCTGTAATGTGAATTTGATGCTTGTGATACACATTTGGAATTCCACAGATTCATCACAGGTTTCCTCTCCTTTTGTAAAGTTGCCATGTTCACTTATCAGTGTGTGTGTTGCTTACATTGTTCAGAGATAAAAAGTAACAGAAACAGAAACTTCCTTAAAAGCTATCTTAAAAGGGCTGAAAAGCAATGCTTTAGAATGCTCTGTGAGCCAATACATTGCTATTTACACTTCTCTTGTCAAAGCATTTTAGTTGTCCTTACTCCAGCAAGAGACAGTCCCTCTTCTGAACGCTGGCAGGAGAAGGCTGTGTAATCGGGAGGACTGAGATAAAAATAAGCAAAAAAGTTCAACTGCATATCAGGATAATTGAAGATGATGATGCTAAATCAGTGAGGACACATCCTCACTGAACCCTTTTAGACAACAAAAGAGGTTCTTTTTTTTTTCAAATGCTTTATTAACTTCTGATTTACATCATTCATTTCCGCCAGATTTTGAGTTACAAATTTTCTCCCCCTTTTTCCCCTACCCACTGCCCCAAAACAGCAGTCCCACAGGATATCCCCTCCTCCAATCTGCTCTCTCCTATGTTTTCTCCCATACTCCTTTCAACTTTTCTAGTGGATCTCTATGCCCCATTGCCTGTATATTTTATTTCCCAATTACATGTAAAACACTATTAATAATAATTATATGTATATATAAATACACATATACATATATATACATTTATATATTTGAATATTTGATTTTAAAACTTTGAATTGCAGATTCATTCCCTTCCTTCATTGTCACCCACCCTTACTGGGAAGATAAGCAGTTCAGTATAGGTTGTACATGTGTGGCTAATGCAAAACAATAACATAGTAGATATATTGTAAAAGACTGACTATATTTCCCTCCCTCCTATCCCATCTCTCACTTGGTCTATCCTCTACTTTGATCCCGTCCCTTTTCAAAAGTGGGTATTTCCAACTTCCCTCCCCCCCAGCCTGTCCTCCCTTCCATCATCCCCCCTCTCATCCCCTTCCCCCCTACTCTCCTGTAGGGTGAGATACCCTATTTAGTGTGTATTTCATTCCCTACTCAAGCCAAATTCAATGGGAGTAAGATTGACCCATTCCCTTTTGCCTTCCTATTCTTCCCCTCCATTGTAAACATTTTCCCTTGCCTCTTCTGTAAGAAATAGTTTACCCCAATCTGTCTCTCCCCATCTCCTTTAATTATATTCCTCTCACCTCTTAATTTCACCTTTTAAGTATCATCCCTTCCTGTTAGATTGGTCCTGTGCCCTCTGTCTATGTATACCTGTAAACATATATACACACATTCACATATGTATTCATATGCCCATATACCCTCATATATGGACATCTATATATTTTTATTCCCTTCAACTATGGAGAAAAGTTTCATAAGTTACAATTATTGTTTTTCCATGTAGGAATGTTAATAGCTAAACTTTGATAAGTTCCTTATGATTTCTTTTCCCTGTTTACCTTCTCATGCTTCTCTTGCTTCTTATATCTGAATGTCAAATTTTCTATTCAACTCTGGTTTTTTCAGCAAGAATGCTTGAAAGTCCTCTATTCCACTGAATGACCATATTTTCCCCTGAAACCTGATACTCAGTTTTGCTGGGTAGGTGACTGTTGGTTTTAATCCCAGCTCCTTTGACCTCTGGAATATCATTTTCTAAGCCCTTCGATCCCTCAGGGTAGAAGCTGCCAGATCCTGGGTTATCCTGATGGTGTTTCCACAATATTCAAATTGCTTCTTCCTGGCTGCTTGTAATATTCTCTCCTTAATCTGAGAATTCTGGAACCTGGCTATAATATTCCTAGGAGTTTTCTTTTGGGAATCTTTTTCAGGAGGTGATTGGTGGATTCTTTCACCTCTCTTTTGCCCTCTGGTTCTAAAACATCAGGGCAGTTTTCTTTGAGAACTTCCTGGAGTATGATTTCTAGGTTCCTACTTTGATCATGGCTTTCAGATAGTCCAATTATTTTTTAATTTTCTCTCCTGTATCTATTTTCCAGGTCAGTGGTTTTTCCCATGGGATATTTCACATTGCCTTCTATTCTTTCATTTGTTTGGATCTGTTTTAACAGCATCTTGATTTCTCATAAAGTCATTAGCTTCCATTTGCTCCAATCTAATTCTGAAGCAATGATTCTCCTCATTCAGCTTTTGAGATTCTTTTTCCATCTGGCAAATGCAATTTTTTAAGGCATTCTTCTCCTTATTGCCTTTTTGAGCCTCCTTTGCCATTTGAGTGAGTCTGTTTTTTTAAGGTATTATTTTTCTCAGTCAGGCTGTTGACTCTCATTTCACAACTTTCTTGCATTGTTCTCATTTCTCTCCCAATTTTTCCTCCACTTCTCTTACCTGCTTCTTAAGGTCCTCTATGGCCTGTAACCAGCTTGTATTTTCCTTTGAAGCTTTTGGTGCAGGAGTTCTGACTTCACTGTTTTCCTCCTGTTCCACACTTTGCTCCTTATTGTCCCCAAAATAGGAGTGTAATGTTGGAATCTTCTGTCTGCTTTGTTTCCTTTGCCTGGTCATGTTGTCCCTCAGTCACTTGACCCCTGGGCTTTTTGCCAGAGTAGGACTCTGCCACCAAACAGGGGAGCTTTTGTCCCAAACGCTGGGGTTTTCTCAGCTGCCGGAGGTATTATATGGGTACCATCTCTGAGGTCTCCACACACTCTGGCAAACTGGACACACACCCCAGGACCTCCACCCTAGACTGCAATCCAGATCCAAGCAGGTTTAAGCAAGAGCGATTACCCCTCAGACTGGTGCTTGGTCCCCCTACACTCTGCAGGCCAGGAGCTGAAGTCGCCATGTGGTGCTGGCTGGCTGTGTCTCAGCGGCTTTTCGCCCCAGGGGGGCAAAAGCCCTTGCACTCCCACTTACTGGGTCCCAAAATCCAGACTGCATTGACCTCTCACTTTGTCCTTTGCATCTATGTGTTGATAATTCTGGAATAGGCCATAGCTGCTGCTGATCTGGAGTCCTTCTGATGGGTGGCTGGTCAGGCCCGCCCTGAGGATAAAGCCTTGCTGTGGGGCTGGGCTTGGCTCCTAGAGTACTGCCCTGCCTGATTCCTGCAGGCCTGCTGGGCTGTCCTCAGAGGGAAGTTAGCTTCTCTTTGTCATTTTGTGGGTTCTGCAGGTCCAAAGTTTGTTTAGAGTCCCCTTTTTACATGGATTGGGGAAGGTGGAAGCTGGAACAGCAGGAAAGTCCTGCTTCTACTCCGCTATCTTCTCTGTCTTCCAACAAAAGAGGATCTTAAAGAAGATATCAAAAGACTACTGGTATTTATGTTCTATTCATCACTTCTTAGACTGTGGATCACTACCCCATATGCGGTTATGAAAAGTTTGGCCAAAGTATGTGTATATATGTATGTATGCATATATAGTATATCTATATACACATGTATGTGCATATGTATGTATACATATATATGAAGGTTAAGTAAAAATAAAATGTATAATAAATCAACATGTTTCTGGCAGAGCTTACCCTCATTGCATCACACAACTTCACTGCAGCCTTGGTTCTGAATCCAAAGCATATGACTTTGCACTGCTCACACCCTCAGGTCCCACTCCTACAAACACTGAGGAAACAGGAAAAGATATCCCAACTGTAAAAAAAAGTTTAAGAAGTCCCATTATAAATGACTAATGAGTAGACTGCAAATGCAATGAAATCTAATATTCAATACATTTTATACTCAGTATCAAGTAGGTAGCTTCAAGTGCTTCCTGAATCTTAGGTAATGGATCTTAAAAAAAAAAAAAGCACAGGGGCAGCTAGGTGGTGCAGTGAATAGAGCACCAGCCCTGGAGTCAGGAGGACCTGAAGTCAAATCTGGATTCAGACACTTGACACACTTACTAGCTGTGTGACTTTGGGCAAGTCACTTAACCCCAATTGCCCTCCAAAAAGCAAAAAAAGGAAAGAAAAACATTGTGCTGTTGGAAAGATCTGACCCTGCCACTTATGTTATCTTGTTATGTTACCTTGGGTAAGTCATTTCACATTACTCTACCTCAGTTAGCTTATCTATAAAATGATGAGGTTGGCCTAAATCATCTCTGAGTTCTTTTTTCAGTTTTGATGATAAGAAATGTGTTATGCTGAATGATTTAATAAACTGAGCAACAGACTTGGCTTGAGGAAAACCCAAATCAAAGCCCACTTCAGACACTTGCTAGCTGTGTGATCCTGGGCAAGTCAATTTATCTCTCTGTAAAAGGGAACCAGAAACACCTAAATCACAATGTTGCAATGAGAATAAAATAAGATATCTGTAGTGTTTAGCAAAACTTAAAGTGTTATCTAAACTGTTAATTAAGCATAGGTAGCAAATAATTTAGTTTCCATTTGAGTCAGATAAAAATAGACGGAGGTTTAATAATTTATTCCAGATCGCACAGAAAATTTCTAGAGGGCAGAGACTAGAATCCATCTCTAAATACTGAGACACCTGTATTTGGGTGTAGAGTACTTCAGGGATAATGGAAGAATAAAATTACAGCAGGAATCGTATACTTCCTCCACTAAAGACCGACATAAGACTGAATAAATCACAATAAATCTTGGGATGAATTTGCCTTTTCAGATTCAAACTTGAATAGATCTTATGAGTCACCAAAATGGCAATATGCTAACTAACTATTCTATGTGTATCTTTAGTCTTGGATCTTGAGGAATATAATAATTTACATTATTTTGAGGCCAATTAACTATCCCAGTCACTTAAAAAATAATGACCTAACTGCTCTCTGAAACATATACCATAGGAAAATTCCCTTCCATGACATCAGTGTGGACTCAAGGATGTAGCTTTTTTCCATTTCTAGTTTCCAACACTTTTACTGCTGTGAATACCGAGGGTTTGGTTTTTTTTTTTTTTTTGGTAACATGAAAAGACTTAGTAGCTCATTTTACACGCGTAGTGTTTGAGAAACTGTTAAAATGAAAAAAAGCATTTTGATTACATATCTAGATTAGACTTAAACTAGTATAAGGTGTTTGAGCAAACATATTCATCTTTTACACTTGGCAGTGCAGGAATTATGTGAGAAGTCATTTGGGCTGCCACTGTTGAGGTGACAAAAATATTTGATGGATCTGATGGGAAAGCTGGAAATGTGCTGCATGAAGGAGCAGCTATAGCATCTGTAAGTCATAGAGAAAAAGTCTCTCACCTAGTCAACTTCACAATTCTTCCATTCATGGACATCAAGGATGAAATAGCAACCCATCTGCCATGTTTACTGTAGTACTCCTAAACACCACTCAGTTTGTACACTTTGTTCTTGGGGCTAGGGTCAAACCACATGACTGTTTTATTAGTTCTCCTAGAAATTCACTTAAGGAAAGTACTAAAATAACCAACTTGATTCTATAACATGAACTGAACACATACTGACTATATTATTGCTGTAAATGGATATGGAGTGAATTAAAACTTATAAGGGCAACAATGTTACAAATGACAATGTTTTCATTTGCATAATATCATTTCAAAAGTTTATCAGTGTTCAGTTTTTAGTTTCAGAAACTTTGTTGGAAACCAAAATTTGTATAAAAAGGCAGTTCTAAATGTATTCATGAAGGATTAATTAGAATTCACACGCTTAGAGAATTTTTCTACTCTTAGGTCTTTGATATTCATTTTTAAAATTTATTTTTATTTTTTTCATTATTTCCCTATTACATGTAAAAAATTTAGCATTCATTAACACCTATTTTTTAATGCTTTATTAACTTCTGATTTACATCATTCGTTTCCGCCAGATTTTGAGTTACAAATTTTCTCCCCGTTTTTCCCCTACCCACCGCCCCAAAATAGCAGTCCCACAGGATATCCCCTCCTCCAATCTGCTCTCTCCCATATTTTCTCCCATACCCCTTTCGACCATTAACATCTATTTTTAAAGTTAGGATTTAGCACCAGTTATTTGTTTAATTTCCTATTTTTTTCTTTTTTAATATTAAAACTATGCTTTCTATACATTTTAATTTCAAAGAATTTTTATAGTTTCTTTTTCTATCTGATACAAAGGTCTAAAAAATAGCCTTTCCTTTCAAGCCCTTTTCTAGATTAGTGACTAAACACATTTTCAGTCATCATTCTAATCCAAAGACATGGACATCTGG
The DNA here is from genome assembly GCF_028583685.1 of Petaurus breviceps papuanus. Lineage (NCBI taxonomy): Eukaryota > Metazoa > Chordata > Mammalia > Diprotodontia > Petauridae > Petaurus > Petaurus breviceps. The sequence continues at coordinate 36,086,156 of NW_027187391.1, forward strand.
TTTCTTTTTGAAGGGACTATTTCACTTCTGTTTGTCACAACTGTAATACTTGGGTGAGAGAAGGCATGCCTTCATAGATTTCAGTGTTCTCTAACACCGTATTCTCAGTAAGAAACATGTAAAAGGAAAAGGACAAGGAGCTACAAAGTGTAAGAGAGGAAACAAGAAAAAAAGAGAAGCAGAGTCAGAAACAAAAAGACAAGGACACAGAGAGAGAAACAGAGATGGAATCAGAGCCAGGCTGGGGTGGGGAAAGACAGAGACAGAGAGAGACAGAGACAGAGACAGAGAGACAGAGAAGAGATGCCCACATTAATGAATCCATACTCATAGAGGAAAAATGTTAAAGGTTTTCTTTTTTAGTATTATCTTCTTTTCTTGACTCTTTAAGCTTCACAATAAAGAAAATGTAAGTTGGAATGAAATGATGCCATATCTAATTCTAGGTATTATTTTCATGAATAAATATCAAGCAAAGAGTATCATTCAAGTTTGAGTCCATAGTTCTTGTTGGAAGAATTTCTGCCTAAGCATTGAAAGAGTCCAGAAAATTGCAGGTACAGGAATTCTTCTTGTTCTTTGTACCTTTTGTTAGCCTGTAATTATAACTGAGCTTTGGTCTTTGCTCCCATGTTGCAGAGTAGATTGAATTATACTATCCAATAGCTTAACAATAAGGACAGATTGCTAGCATAATCACCCTCAGATTCTTCATATAGACCCAAAAGGAATTGGATTTTTCAGCAGAAGTTTCTAACTTAAATATGGCAATGCTTTACCAAACTAGCAATTTTATTTCTCCTTGATTGAGACCTCATGTCATAATTCTAGACATCTTTTTTTTTTTATCATATTCGGTTCTCAAACATGTCCGTTGTTCTTTCTTGGGCGATATTCAAATCAGCTTGAAGAATTTTCTGTAATTTTCATCCCCTACCCCTAACCCCACTGCTTCATAGGGCTGCACATTTCTGCTAAATCCAGACTGACAACAGGCCACAGTCTGATTACTTCTGGTTTTCTATACAAACATTTTCTCTACATAAAATTATCACTGGCAGAAAACTGACCCCAGGAATAAAATATTACTTTATCAAGTACATTATGGTTAGTGAATAGAACTCACTCTGAAAATTATGCTCTTTCATAGAATCCTGCAACTGGAAGAGAGATATATGTAACCCAAATATTGCCTGAGTCCACAAATTACTCCCCTGCCAACTCCTCAGTAAATGTACAGTCAATGCCTACTCGAACATGTCCAGTGACTTATCTACTTGGATTTACAGCATTGTGAACAAAATAAAATGTGCTCAGTCTCCCCACTCTACCCAAAACTGAAGCAGAATTTTTCATTAGTTGAAAATCAAGTAAAATTGCTTTCACTTGATAGTTCATAATTACTTACTTGGAAGCTCAAGAGAGCTCCAAAACTATATTGGAGACTTCTGAATTCATCTTTGTTCATTTAGTAAAATTCATTGAGTGTCTAATAACTTCAAAAGACCAATTAGACATTGAAGAACCCCCTTGTAATGAGGTTATTTATATAAACAGCAGTTTCTCATGTCATGACATGGGCCACTATATAGGTTTTTCCCCTCCTATCCACTGTGGAGAGAATGGTGATTTTGTGCTCCCATATTGGGTGGGGAATAAGAAGCTAAGTAGTATTGTACCCATCCCTTTGGGGAAATGGGTAAGAGAAGATGGTTTTCTTTTCTCAACAAGGAGATGGTAGTGTAATGGAAGGCTTTGTTTGGATTAGTGACCACAAAAAAAAGTATGATGAGTGAGGCAGAACATTGCAAATGAATCAATGAATGAATGAAGTTTTTATTAAGTGTTTACTATGTGCAAAGTGCTGTGACTGAATGTGTAGCATAGGAGGCAAATCAAGCAAGGAATTGCATTGTACTGTAAAATAAGACCAGTCAGGTTAGCAATGTTTAATGGACACAGACACTAGAATCCACAGCTAACCCACAGGCTGAGGGTAACTGACAGGCTCAAGGAAAAGCTGCCCCCACCACTCCAGGTCATATTTACTCATATTTGCTCTGATGTCTGGATTCCTTCTTATGCAATATTTTTTTATACAGGACTCAGAGGATGTAGGAAAATCCCTCAACCAATTAGAACAGACTTTCTGTCTAGCTTGATTTCATTTGATCAATTGTTTTTCAAAGACCTTTCACACAGTCTAAAGCCTATGATTGTATTGATTAATTGGGCATCTTTTCACTTACTTTAAGTGGGGTGGGGATGAGTAAATCAATCAGACTCACCCTTACACTTACATATGCAAATGTCTCATACAATAAAATATATACAATTTAAAGATATAAAGCTTCATTTTTTAAAAAAGCTAACCCCAGCACTTAGCATAGTATCTAATGTACAGTGGTTATTTAAAAGATTCTTGCTGATTAATTGAAATTTTGACCATGAAACAAAACTACATACAGGAAAGTTTGGTATAAATTAATCCTATATCCTACACCCAACAATATAAAGTGTTCTTACTGGTGACAATCAGGCCTAAACTGGCCTCTAACCTATGTGTGACCAGAGTCAAACAAAGAAGGAGAATCAGGAATCAACAGAACTTTTAATTTCAAAGTGAGAGAAATGTCTTGCAAGCAAGGACACATGGGCCAGAGCCCCACCCCTATTGGGGAAGCACAAGACAGTGTGGGGAAATCGCAATACTTATACCAATGGCTATGCAGTGTGCTATAGCCCTGTCAATAATGGGCAATACAAACAATGTGACAAGTTTAATTCATAGCAGGACTCCATGAGCAGAACATGGGTACTGAAGATGCTTTTCCAAGCTCAGAGACCACCTGATGCGGGTGTGAATGTTGTTGGGGCTAAGATCATCCAGAGGGTGAGTACAAAGGATTGTTGTTATGCTAAGCTCAGGGCACAGCTTGCTTTCTGGGCCTGAGCTCTGGAAAACAAGGTGTCTCCTAATATCTTGACATTGGACTAGGATTATTTTCTTTTCTAGGAACTTTTCATTATCATTTTTCTTCCATGTATCATTCTAATACATATTTTCATGCATTCATGATATTAATGAACTCCTGAACCCTGTTTAAGAGTTTTAATTTAATCATTTGTTTGCATCCCCATGTTACTTCATCATCATGTAATTTGATATTGCTCTTTGTGACACAAAAATGTACTGGATAATACTTTCTATCTAGTATTTCAAGTTAACACACTAAAGAGATTTGGCTATTAAAATAATACCTTTATTTGGGTTTCTCCAAAGAATGATTTTTTTCTCATCTTCTTCAAACACAATATTTCTTTCCCCCAAGGGGAGCTTGGTCATGGAGAAAAAGAGCACAGTTATTTAGTGGAGTGGCAGTATTATCAGCATTACATTCCTCTTTTTCTGTATTGTATTTATCCTTCTCCTAATCTCATGTTCTACCCACTCCTTCCTTTAAGTAGCTCAGTTCAACCACCTGTCTTCTTCCCTGTCCACATTTCTTTTCCTTTTATCTAGATGCATAGAACATTGCTCAGTTGCAAAATTAATTTTTATTGACATGAGCTAAAAAATACAAAGGCAAAAACTCTACTATTGTTATAACTGCATTACACACTCTTTCCCACTAACCCTATCACACTCTTAAGTCTGTACACATTCACATTTGTGTGTGTGTAGAGTGTGCATGTGTGTGCATGTGTGTGTATATGAGTGTGTTTTTAAGGGACAACATGGGTTTGTGATAGTGTGAGTCCATCTGAATACCACTGGTGTATAACAAAATGTTAAAATGGAGTTTTTTTCTCATTTTTGCTTCCCCTCCTTCCCTTTGACTCTTAAAAATTCATCCAGCTCTGTGAATTGAGCATGATATAAGCTCCATAAATAGCAGCTGAATGAATAACAATTCAAAATTTGGGTTAGATACAACATATAGGATGTAGCCTACCTTTGCAATTCTTTTTGCATGTGAGTCTTAAAAGGTTCTTTACAAATTTTCCTTAAATGTGGCAGTCAGTATGTGATAGATGTTGCTAGTGTATATTGGTCATTTGCCTGACTATGTAAATCCATCGGTTGGCACTGTGAGGACATTAGGCATTCCCACTTAATACTCACTAATTTTTCATTCTGGTCCCATGTAAACTATGATATTCTCTCTGAGTCTGTTGTTTTAGTTACTTAAGAATATTCTTTTTATTTGCTGATGTAGTTGAGAGTGGGGAGTTCAAGAATATTTACTTTCCTTCTGAAGGAATCCTAGCAATGAAGTTGCCCCAGTCCCTTGAGAAACCTGCAGAGTGTAAAGGAGCATGATTCTATTGATTATAGATATCTAAAAATGGAATGGTTTGCTTTGGAGCTTAATGAATTCTCTATCACCAATTATTAATTCTCTAGTCAATAAAAAACCTGAATCATTAAAACAATCCTTTCACTAACATGCTTTGAATATCTATCATATATCCATATTCCACTTGTGTGACTTCGAGTACATCATTGAAATTATCTTTTCCTCAGTTTCTTTATTTGCTAAATGATCTCTTAAGTCCCTTCTGAAATGAAGAGCCATCTTTTTTTCAATATCAACATTTTATTCATGTATTATGACTGAATCGCAGAATGCTAGAGTCTCAGATGATTGAACACTGAGTATCCTTCAGAGGGATAAGAGGAGTCTGCTGGCTGTGTATACTCTTATACCTAAGAAATAAGGGGCTGTCACCCCCAAAAAAAAGTAAGGTGAATGAAGAAGATAGACTGGCCATGTGACAAGAGTAAGGGATAAACTTTGAACAGTCCCTGTGCTCTGAAAGTCTCACATGAATAAGTGAGAAATGCCCAACTAGACCCAATATAGTGATCTTATGGGAGGGCATATAAAGGAGTCACACAGCATAGGCAGGCATGGATCACAATCACTGGAGGAAAGTTCCATATTGATGAGTTCATAAGACTCTCTGATTTGAGGATTTAAATAAAGCTTATTAGTTCTTTGAGAAAACAAACTATCAACAATAGACTTAAAGATGTGATTTACATTTTTTGTTTGAGGGGTGTTGGATGATTCAGTGAACTATGTAGAAGAAAGGGCATTTAGGATAAAACTCATAAAGATTAGAATCCTAAATACTACAAGTCCCTCCTATTTTAGCTTCTAACTTCAATTCCCAGATTAAAAACTGATTTACCATCCTAAGCTTATCTAGAAAAAAAATCTCAACTCTAAAAGCCATGTGACTACCTTCCTTGATATTTTTATTTTATTAAAAGCTTCATTCCACTAATGATTTTAGTACTATTGCCTTCAATATTGTATCCCCAGACCTACTTAGCATCTGGCTGAATTTGTTTGAATATGCTATGGTTGAGCTCTTTTATCTCTTCTTGAACAAAGGTTCTTAAAGAAAATTATTGTTTCTAAATGTTGCTTACAGTATCTGCCATCTTTTGGAGATATTCAATGCAAAGCAATATTAATTACATTAGCAATTGTTCTCTGTCTGCGGTTATTTTATGTCAAAATAAAGAGGCGGGAAAAAGTCATAATAGTTTTATAAGGCTACTGTAAAAAGAATATGGCAATAATAATAATTATTATATAGCTCTTAAAGGGCATTTTTCATATCAAAATGTCATTTAACTTTCACAGCTACCCGGTGAAAAGGCAGGGCAAATATTATTATTATCTTAATTTTCCAGATGAGGAAAGTTGGCTTAGGAAGGTTAAATGAGTCCTACCAGATCACCTGGCTAATGAATGGAGAGTTGAGGTCTTCTGACTTCTACTTATTGTGACTCTTGACAAGTCACTTAAACTGTCTGAACCTCAGTTAACTCTCCAGAAAAATGTAGGAACTGTTTCAGATGATCAATGTGATCCTCTACAGTTCTAAACACAGAGAATCTATTACTCCAAATCCCCTGAACTTTGAGATGTGCTATGAAACTATAGCTACCAGATGTCTAAACACACTTCTTATTTCTCAAGCCAAAAATAGAGTTAAAACATAAATTGCACATAGGGATTGGAATAATGACTAAGCCTGTGATTTCATTGTGTAGGAACTCCCTGGTGAAGAACTTCCCTATATCAATGTAAGACAGTAAGTACCTTCTTTGCAATTTAGAGACTTAGAGTGTTTCTGAGAGAACCAAGACATTAGTGGCTTATCCAGACAAATACAGCTAGTAGGTGTCAGGGGTAGAATTTGAACTTGACTCTTCCTGGCTCCAAGGTCATCTTTCTTTTCTAACATGTAACCAATTTTACTTCTCTTCTTCTCTTTTTTCATATATACTACTTTTTTTCTGAGCTAATAATGAGATGGTAGTAGTATTGGCATGGGCAGCTAGGTGCTTGCAGTGGATAGAATTCTGGGCTTATCTTCCTGAGTTGAATTCTGGCCTGAGACACTTACTAGCTATTTGACCTTGTGCAAGTCACTTAACCCTATTTGCCTTAGTTTCCTCCTCTATAAAGTGAGCTAGAGAAGGAATGCCAAGAAAACTACAAATGGGGTCATGAAGAGTTGGCCACAATAGAAAAATAACTGAATGATACAACAAAATGGCAATGATAAGGTAAAATGTGATAGTGCAGAAATCATTTGTATTTGGCTTTAACAATCAGTATGTGTGTTTGAGTAAATATATCTACACATATGAATGTACAAGCATAGATTTTCCTTATACGCGTTTTACTTTGGCAGCAAATAACAACTGAGAAGTTGGCAAAGGCTATGCCAGGAAATGGTATGTGACCAGGAAATGTTAGGCAGATTACAGAAGTTCATTGTGGTAATAGAGTAAAATACAATTTTGTTCTAAGTTCTTTCTTACTTAAGAAGAAGTACAAGTATACTATGCTATTTTTTTTTAGCTTTGATGGTATATATGCTCCTATAGAATGTCATTTGTTTATTCAACTCAATTGACATTCATTAAACAGCCATTTCATACAAGGTATTGTGCTGGGTGCTGTAGTTACAAACAGATATGCATAACAATATTAACTCACTTTTATATGAAGCTTTAGTGGTTATAAAGTATTTTGAATATATGCACCAACTTTAGGATGTTAAAAAACAAATAGGAAACATCAAGGGCAAAATAGTTATGATAAAAGGGAGAATAACATAAGTACAAGACAGGAGGACCTATAAGTTCAAAGGGGAGAGCCATACAAAGGGAAATGAGCCACAAGAAGAGCAGAGGTTGCCTTCTTCATGAGGAACACTCAAGGAAAGCTTGATGAAGAAGGTAGGTCTTGAAGGAAGGGAGAGACTCCAAGAGACAGAGACATGGGGATCCCATGCTGGGGAAGTGGGACTGGATAAACGGAGACAAGGGAGTGGGAAAGAACAAAATCAAAATGAAAAGTAGAATTCCATTAGTTTTTGCTGAAATAAAGAACACATGAAGAAAAGCAGAGCCAGCTAGGTGGTGCAGTGAATAGAGCACCAACCCTGGAATCAGGTCAAATCCAGCCTCAGACACTTAACACTTATTAGCTGTGTGACCTTGGGCAAGTCACTTAGCCCCAATTGCCTTGCCTTCCCCCCTCCAAAAAGACCAAAAAAGAAAAGAAAAGCAGCAAAAGGCTAGTGAGAAAGACTGCTTTGGAGCCTGATTAGGGATGCCTTTGGATGTCAGAATCAAGAATTTATACTTTATTTGGCAAGTAAAATGGAACTCCTGATAGCTGTAGGAATAATATTATTCTAGCAGTGCAATAGGAAGATTCTTCAGGCAGTAGCATGAAGGAGGGCTTGGGAAGGCAAAGCTAGGAACGAGAGCACAAATTAGGAAACAATTATAGTGGTTGAGTCAAGAAGAGAAGAAACTCAACTTGTGTTGTTGCAATGGGACTGGGAGGAAGGGTATAGATACAAAAGGTATTTCTGAGGTCAAAATGACAGAACTTGGCAATTGATTGTATGTGAAAATGGCTCATAAATCCTGTGAGGGAAGCAGTGTTATGTGTGTTTTCTTAATTTCCCCCAATTATGCAGTTATGGAAAGGCAAACAAATGTTAAAGTCTAATCTCAACAGCACATAGAAAGTTCCTGACTTAACAAGATTAAAATGATTTCTAGTTCATTTTACACTAAACCACACAGACCTCTTCAATTCTCCATTGTCTTTATGCCTAATAGAGTTTGTCAGATCGGGTTATTTTCCTTTATAGTATCAGTGCTAACAACAAAGTCAGAAAGCTCTGAGTCTTTCCTACTGGATATCAGATTTTTTCCAGGTAGCAGCAGCCAGCTGAATCTCAACCTAAGGCCTTAGATTTCCTCACAGCGTACCTTAATGTTTGCCAGGTTTTAACTGGTAGCATCGATAGCAGAATAAATGAAAGAGTCTTCGAAACTTTAGGGGGTGGGATGGTGGAGGTAGTGAAAGGGGGGGCTGTTCAGGAGATGCTCCTGTTCATTTCCATTGTCAACATTTTTGCAAGCCGATTCACTTGCTGCCTGGAATTAATTACAAGCAACATGCAGTACTCCTATCACTCCCCACACAAAGAATTTCACACATGAGTGAGAATCCTTATCTCCAATGAAAGGCATGTTTCTATATTTCCTTACACCAAAGGTTGGGGGGTTGGGAGGGAAACATCTCAGCATTACTCATTTGACCAAGACAAGATGTGTCTGCTTAGTCCTTATGTTCCTTCTTTTCCTACAGGAGGCCACGAGCAAGCTGTGGCCCTGTAACACTGCCACATGATGGATAAAATCTCTAACACTGTATGGCTCTTCCTCCTCCTCTTCCTCTACATAAAAATCCATATAATCAATCCCAGCAAAAGTTAAGGAAATAGGGAAAATAAAATCCTTCACTGTTGCAAATGTAAACGTGTCATTAATCACAAAATATTCAAAATAGGTTCACTAGCTGGTCATAAGAAATTATTTTTATTACAAGGCAGAATGCCATATAATTAATCTAAAGACCTCATTGCTACGATTTTATTTAACTCTCTATTATATGAACACTTGTTATTTGGTCTAAATATCTTAGGAGCCCTCTTTTAGATTTTTTTCATGGATCACTATGAAATGAGCTAGACCTGGAACTGTAGAGAAGAGATAACTGGATTGCTTTTAAGAAGTTATATAGGGATTTTAATGACCTTAAGTGTTTCCCTGAGACAAAGACTCATCTCCTTCATAATTATATTCTTCAGGTGAAGTTGTATAACTCTGAGTCATGAAATACCACTTTTACCAAAGAGCCAAAGTTGAGGGTCACCCAAAGAAAAACTGAAAAGCACATGGTGGTAATGAAAAGGCTGTATCACATTGCTAACAAATAGCATCATGAGATAAGCATTTTAAGGGATGTCATCAGAAAAAGGAGTGAATCCGAATAAAATATGAACTAATCATGTGACTATGATGATAATGAGGGAGTATCCTCTGGGAGGAAGCATAATACAATCAAAAGAATACTTGATTTGGAGTTACAGAATCTCAGTTCAAATCCTGGTTCAGCAATTTACTATGTAATTTTAGGCAAGTCTCTGGACCTCAATTGTCTTAATTTTAAAAAGAGTAGATTGTTATAGATGACCCAGGGTGTCCCATTCATATTTAAATCTGTGATCCTATCAACAACACATGGGTTCCTTTGGTAACTCCATTTTAGTACGAGAATTAGCAGGCCCACAACATCTTGGGTGAATACCCCCCCCCCAAGAAAGATATATTTGAGGACATGGATAAGAGTCATAGCAGAATAAGAAAGCATGGATAGACCACAGCACACACTCTAGAAAGGAGTACACACATCATTGAGATCACAGATTTACTAAGGCATTAAAGCATCTTTTGGAATTACCCTTAGTGGCTGTGTTGTACTCTTCCAAATACACCCAATGGTGCCATGTCTTGACTTGGTGAAGATTTATATGGTTTTTGGACCCAGTAAAATAATTTAGAAAACAGAATAGTTGAATGAGATGGCTGATCAAATAGGACTAAAAATAATACGTAAACTACTGAAAAGGATTTTCTGGCAAGGCACATATACCAGCTCAGAGTGAGTAGCCTCCAGAAATGAACATTATTAGCATTAGCTCCATCACTAGTGTCATTGTGTAGACTATTAAAATGCCAACTTTGAAGTAAACAAACCTCATTTGGATGAATATATCCTGGGAGGCTCGTTAAAGTAAAACAAGATAATAAAAGTTTCCTTTCTTTATAGTCACACCTGATATCCTGAGGCCACTGAATCATGATCATGACAGGGAGGCCACATGGAGCCTGGCCAGCATTATACAAATTAGACTTGTTGGCGCACACACACACACACACACATACACACACAAACTCATTGAGTAACATCCTGGGCCTAGTTTACTCAAGGAAGTACTGATTTGTTTGGCAAAGGTTTACATCCTGTTGGCCCTTCAAACTTGACACATCTAAATCAAAATCCATTATCTTTCCTCTCAAATTCACCACTCTTTCTAAATTCTGTATTTCAGTTCAAGGCACCATATTACTTCCATTAACCCAAGTAAACTATTTTATAGTCAGATTCAACTTGGATCTCTTCATCCCCCAAATTTTGGCAAGTCCTTTCAATTCTACCTTCACAATATGTTCTCTTCACTTGAGAAGCTGCCACCCTAGTTCAGACATTCATTATCTCTACTTAGATTATTATAAAACCTTTCTAATTGATTTTTCTGGGTTTATTCACACCCCAGACTTCCATACCCTTTGAGTATCTACTAAAAATTACAATCTTCTGAAAGCATATGTCTGACTATATCATATCCCCATTCAAAAAGGTCCAGCAGTTCCTTATTGGCTCTTGGATAGGTTTCTTTGGCATAGAAAGTCCTTCACAATCTGGTTTTAGCTTAGCTTTCTAGGCTTAGTAGACATTATTGCTCTCCACAATCTCTACATCCCAACTGAACTGGCCTTCTTCTTTGAACATGTCATTCCATCACTTATCTCCATGTCATCTTCAATCCCTTGAATGCCATATGTTCTTATCCTTATTTCTTTAAGTTGCAAGCTCCCTTTCAAGATCAGCTCAAGAGATGCCTCCTACTGGAAACTACTGTTGATTCCCCCTCTTGACAGTACCCCCTGAAATTATTTTGTGTTTGCCCTCTCTCTATTTTATATTCACATATTTGCGTACCTGTTGTTCCATCACATAAAATCTAAGACAGGGAGTTTCATTTTAGTTTTTATGTCTCTAGCATCTAGTCCAGTGCTTGGTAGAGATTTTCAGTGGGCAATTAGGAAATTCAGTATCAGAGTTCAAAGGAGAGGTCACAGTTGAAGAAATTTATTAAATACCCTGTTGAAATACAGATATACTATCTCTACAGTAATATCCCTGACCTACAAGTTTAGTAAGAGTTTAAAAACAGTAAATGAATTTAATCATGACTTAGGACTTATGAACTAAATTTGCTTCCTAGTTTCCAGTGCATGATTTCTGAAGGGCATACAAACCATTAGACAGATCTATAATTTTACTGAGCATCAAAATAGGACTCAACTAACTACAATCTGTAATCTACCTCTCTTCCCCCTTTGAAAATTTGTCAATCATTCAAGAATCCATACTATGTGCAGGTGCTCTATACTAGGAATACAAAAATAATCCCCACCCTTAAGGAGTTTACATCTAATGGGGGAGATAACATTCATATAAATGGGTATAAATAGAAAGATACAGAGTAGATGTCAGGTAAACTTTGAGGGGATGGGACTAGGAACCAGAGAAGGGGAGGCCTGCTATAGAGAATGGTGTTTGAACTGAGTCCCAAAGAAAGCCAGGAATTTTAAAAAGGTAAAATTAAAGATAGAGAACATTCCAGTCATGGGGAACAGCTAGTGTAAAAGCATGGAGAGTGGGATCAATTATTTTGTATGAAGAATAGCAAGTAGGACAGAATAGCTATATCCTGGTGGAGAATGGTCATAATTTATACTGTAGGTTGATGAGAAAGAGACAAAGGGGTCAAGTTGTGTGAGTCCAACATTGGATCATTTTTAAAATTCTGGTACCTATTTTGTCTTTTATAATTCTTCAAAGATTATTGACAACGGTTCTGATTTTGCATATGCAAATTGGATAGGTGCCCTCGAATATATTGCATACTGAGACTTCAACTCATTAAATGGTAGTTTCTATTAGATAGTTTCTTGCTATCTTTTCACATATATTGAACGTCAGTTACTACTAAGCTCTATTTGCTCTGCCACTTTCAGTTTTAAGATTATTTACATTAATAAAGAAAAATCCAAATTTAATAGTTCTGTTTTCTATCATAACATTATGTTCTCAAGAAGCATCTATTCCTTACTCTTCTCACTCCAAAAAGGTCACTATAAGCCTTTCTTGCTATCTTCAACATTTTATAGAAGGCACATTTCATTTTGTGCTTTCACTTCTGACAGTAATTCTCAATGACATTTTGCTACATTTTTACATTGTTCCCCTTAGTTATATTGCCTTGTTTCAATTATTTATGGCCAACCTTCTAAAAATGTCTTCATGGGAGAGTTTCCTATGCAGTCACACTATTTTCCTTAGATTTCATCCCCGCCTCATCTCTCTTTTCATCCACATTTGGAATAATAGTTCATGATACTGTTAGAATTTTCATTTTGAGAACCTCCTAGCTTCTTTGAACCATCTTCCCTATGAAACCATGTGACTTTGGGTTCATACCTTTCTTTCTGTTTTCTTAAAATCTGGTACAAGTCTGATTATGCCTAGAATTCTCTTTCTTTTTTAAATCTTAAGATATGAAGAATACTCATTTTTTTTTTAAATCAAGTCCAAAGACAGAAGGTACTTATTTCCTGCTATTTTAAGCAATATATTAATGAAGGAAAAGATCAATCATTAAGATATTTCAAGTCAATTTCCTTTTATCTCAGTTTTATATAATTGGTTAATAAGGAAGAATACTGAAAATCTTGGTTACCTGAGAAACCTTTTATTCACCACAACCAACTAATTGAAGTTAGTACCATGACCCAGACCCATTTAATCATAGAAGGCCCAGACACTAACAAAAAGTCACAGAATTTGAGACTTAGAAGGGACCCTAGTGACTATCCCATCCAATCCACATACTACAGGAAAATCCAGTATAATGTACCTGACGAGTGGTTGTACAGCCTCTGCTTGAGGGCCTCCATGAAGGGGAAATCTACCACATCACTAGGCAGCCCATGCTCTTTTTAGAAGGCTCTAATTCTTAAGAAGTTTTTTCCTCAGATAGAACTTAAATTCTGCCTCAGCAACTTGAGTCTATAATTCTTGATTCCATCCACTGGAGCCCGACAGAATCAGTACAGTCCCTCCTCCATATGATAGCCCTTCAAATCCTTGAAGATAGCTAGCATGTCTAGCTTGCTGTCGCATCATCATTTCTTTTTGGTAAATCCTGTTTCATTAACTATACGACAAGACCCTTGAAAACAAAGTTTAAGCTTTTCTTGAATGTTATCCCAACCCCCACCAATATGCTGACTTCATATAGTAGTTCAATTAATATTTCTTACTTTACAAACTGATTTCTTACAACAAATACATTAGGATTTATTACAATCTGATCTTCAAACTAACAGAAATATGGATTTTTTTTTTTTTACCAATCAGGGTTTTGTGAATGTATAGCTAACGTATTTCCATTGAGACTCACTACTAGAAGAAATTTATGAGTGAAAACTTTGAGGTGTTATTTCACCATGTTCTAAAACAGACAAGTATGAACCATTTTGTTTTAATAATTGTAAAGAATAGTTCAGAGTTCCTGGAACTTTGAACAATATTTTAATCATTTTAGTTTTCTGAAATCATGTGTAAAATTGATGATGAATAATATGTGCATGTGGGTGGTGTGTGTGTGTGTGTGTGTCTGTGTGTGTGTGTGTGTGTGTGTGTGTGTGTGTGTGTGTATATTTCCTTTCTAAATCTTTCCAAGCTGAATGGAACTTTCTTTGGACCATCAGCTTGCTCCCCCTGGTGGTTATACCATGAATAGCTTTGTTGACCTCTGATGCCTTCAGGTTTAATTTTATGTAGTACTTAATCTACAGTTTTATGCAATATCTTGTAAAATAAAATGGAGGAGATTATAAAATTCAAATATATGGAAATAAATAATTTGTGACCTCATATTTTAAATATGTATTTAATATTAAATTGGGAGAATTTTTCCAGAATTTTTTTAAAATATCATTTCATTTTTTTTAAGTTAAAAGGTTTTTTATTGGTCATTTTCTTTTTAATATTACCTAAGATTCCATTTGAATGACTCTCCCCCCCCAGATAATCCTTTTACCATTTTTGTTTTGATTTTCTTTGTTTTATATAAAGGAAGAAGAAAAGAAAAAATGACAAAACTAATTAATATATTCAAAAAAAAAACGAATCCTGTATGCAATATTTTACATTGGTGATTCCTCCACGTCTGTGAAGGAACATGTTATATTTCTTCTCTGGGGCCAAGTTTGTTCTTTATACTTTCGTATATAACATTCAGTTTCAGCTGCTTTATGATTTTTGTTCCTTTTATCTATATTGTTTCAATCATTATGTATGTTGTTTTCTTTGTTCTGTATACTTCATTTAGCTTCAGTTCAGGTAAGTCTTTTTATGCTTCTCTTTATTCATAGTGATTGCCTTTTCTTATAACACAGTAATATTCCATCACATTCATTTGCTACAATGAGTTTGGCCATTCTCCCATCCATTGGGTATCTATTTTGCTGCCAGTTGTTTGCTACCTCAAAAATGTTGCTGTAAATATTTTGGTGTATGTGGACCCTTTCTTTTTCTTAGTTATCTGCTTCTCAATAAAAGATTAGGGAAAAAAGCAAGGCCATTCTAGCCACATTATGCTGCATATTATATTTTTAAAAATTAAAACATACCTTTTTATCAGTAATATAACAATCTGTTCTTGTTTGTATTGATAACAGTAAAAATAAAATTGACAAGGTGTTATAAAATTGAATTAACAATGAAGGAAAAAGAAACAGAATACACTCACTTTGGGGAAGGAAATAAATATCCATACAGTGACTTCTATATGTCAGGCACTTTGCTAAGTGCTTTTAACAAATATTATTTCATTTGATCCTCACAATGATCCTTTGAGATAGATGCTATTATTATCCCCATTTTTCAATTGAGGAAACTGAGGAAAACAGAAATCAATTTGCCCAAGATCACATTGCTGGTATCTGCTACCAAATATGAAATCAGCTCTTCCTGACTCCAGGTCTAGCACTTTCTAATGATTGTGCTACCAGCCGCCTCAGGAGAGGTATTTTCTTTTCTTAGCTGATGATGCATTTTGACAATACCGCACCAACATTACCCAATTCACAGTCAACTTTATCTTGACTCTTAGAGTTCACAACACACTTTTTGAGTGCTTCAGACACAAAAGACATGCACAAAGATAAACACATTTCAAAGGAATTTGATTGAGAAGTAACAGACCCCCAAATGTTTATAGTATTAAAGATAAATTGTGAAGCATTTCATTTTCTAATTTTACCATCATTAAAATAAAACACACAGTTCAAAGATAAATTCTGAGCCAAACGCTAAGACAGAATAACTGTGTCAGAATGTCAAACTGGCTACTGGGCTTGAGAAGTTTTCAATGAGATGTTTTAAGTGCAAAGATATGTGTACATGCTGGAACTGAACTTGAAGTGTTTTTCTCTGAGCCCTTCATGCTGGAGAGGCTTTTCAGGAAGAAATCTACAATATATTTTCATCTGATGTGTTTTGGTGAAGACTTTGCATCCTTTAAGCCTCTCTATCTGTCAAGCCCCAGTGAAAAGATGGATACACTCCAATGGGTTTTGGGGAAAAAAGACTACTGACTATTAAGAATAATGAATAAAAAAGAAAAGTGAAAAAAATGGGGGAAGCCTACTGATCACAGAAAAAACAAACAAGAAGACCTTTAAAAATTTTATTTGTTTAATTGTGTGGTTTAAATTATGAATACTCAAAATGGTTTAGAAATCAGCAGATAGGAAGATTTGGGTTGTTTTATGAACTTTCTATTCAAATAATGTTTCATTACAGATTCTAAAAATGTAACCTCCCCTCTCTCCACCCCCTGTGCATCATCTGCTTAAGGGTTACCTTTAAGTATATATGCAGGAATTAGAAAAGAATGGTGTCTCCAGAATCATCCTGAGAAATTATCAGTGGTGATCTCCTAGAACAAGAAGGCAAAAGAAAGCTTTCTTTTATTGATTGTTAGGAATGGAGAGCAAAACACTTTGAGAGAATGAAGGTAGACAAGGAAAGAGAGCCATTCACATTGACAACAGTCCTAGTTCTGAACAGTGGCCAGCTGTTCCTCATACAGCCTTCTGCAACACACCACAAGGCTTTGTTGTATGGAGTTCTCCAGAGCCAATTAAAACTTGACATTTTGTACCCTGTGTAATTAAAATGCAAATGAAGGGATGAATTATGTTTAAAAAACAGATTATTCAGGTTAATTAAGATGAAAATATACCTAGACCCTGAGTTTATAGTGAAGTAGGTTTTAAAAGGAACTTGCTGACATGGTGGAATATGGTGTCTGAGTGTTTGATGTGTTCTGTAATGGAAAGATCCTTTATCTATACCAGAAATGAAGAGAGTGAGGCCCCTAAAGAGAGGAAAATATAATTATTAAATGCATTTTAAGTGGAGATGAATTGAGAGAGGCTTATTCATTTCTATTTAGAATGCATTTTTAGGTTGCCATTTTGATTCTGACTGAGAAAATATCATCTAGAAAATGTGCTGTTTTCAGATTGCACTGAGAACAAACATACAATAAATGCATTCTCAGGAACTGTAGGTTTTTTCATGCACTCCATTGATATTTTTCTATCTGAGCAATTAAAGGTGAGCTTCTAGACAGAAAAGAGACATTGGGGCCGTTCTTCGAGGGAAAGAAGCTCCCAATTCTTCCCAAGAGAGAAGGTGAACAAAACCAATGAAAGGAGACACTTTAGAAATGACCTTGCATCACTCTCCATGATTCTGTAAGAAGAGGCACTACTAAAAGGGTTAAGAAAGTAATAAAAAGCAGCATTCACTTTCCATATCATAAAGTCAAATGATGGTTTGCTCACACTACATATATGTATATGTGTGTGTATATTCCAAAAGAACATTTTCCAGTCTTTGCCACTTAATCATAGACCAGTATCTTGCTCATACAAAGCACTATGTCACATTTGAATTTTAGCCATTAGAAAGATGGATACTGTATAGATGGTGGAAACAACAAAGATAAAGAAGCAATTAACTGTGTTCACCACACAAGGAATGAAAACATTGCTTGGCATCAGACATCAGCTACTATAATTGTTTAAAAGATGAAGGCATAACCTGGAATTCAGAATTAGGGGGCACAGAACAATTAAAATATAAGTGAGAAAAAAAACACAATAGTTACCTTGAAATTGAGAGAATAGTCACATTTGGCATTAGGCAATTGGTGGGGGAAAAGAGTAGAGAAGCCCAGCTAGCGTAGGCAACATGATAGAGCATCCTGGGGCTCCCTGTTAACAGCTCCACATTGATAAAGTGCTTTACCATCCTACACATTTATTTACTAATACACATTCAGGCAAACCATTAAAAGGGGACAGAGTCTCAGGAAGAACCTGAATAAGTGTTAGTAAGATATTCATGTAATGGTATTGGTGCTGAGCAGAGGGATATCAGGGCCAAGGTTTGTTTTTGTCAAAAGAATCCTAGGGAAACTTCTACATGCTCATTTTTCCTTCATTCACAGTTTCCTTTGTGCTTCACCCCCTCCCCCAATATAATTCCTGATTTGTCTGTAGCAGGGAAAAAAGGCATTTGAATCAATGGCCGGGGGGTAGGCATTGTAAGGGATTTTTTTGTTTGTTTTTCTGAGCTACTATTTCTCCATGAGTCTTTTTTTACCCTAGTCACATACCCTTCTATAGGCCCATTCCCTTCCCTTTGATCGAATCTACTAGGTATCTTTCATATATGAAAACTTAACCACCCATTCAACCTTGCTGATTTTTATCTCCCTGTTTCCCTCCCTCCATTCTTGACCCTGCCATAGAAAGTGTGTTCCCAAATTACACAGTCTTTGGCCATAGATAGATAGATAGAGCCTTTATTTAGCATTTATTGTGTGCTAGGTACTGTGCTAAAGTTGGTGATACAAATACAAACAAGACAGCATCTACTCTCAAGAAACTTAGATTCTTTTTTATTTTATTTTTAATTTATGGAATAAAACAAGCATTTCCATAACATAGGACAATTTTTAAAAAGTATTGTACATGAAACTGCAAATCCAATATGCATAACTGGCTATTCTTTCAAATATACAACAATATTAGCATGAAAATTTCTTCCCCTACCCCCACTCTAGAGATGATTACCATTAGAAAAAAATAGGTGTGTGTGTGTGAAGCTATGTAAAGTTATTCTATACATAAATCTATTTATCAGTTCTTTCTCTGGATTCAAGTAGTATCTTTATATACTGTTTATAGTTAATTTGAGTAATTTTTGCATTTAGATGATATTTTGTCCAATTTCATGTAAAGATAATTTTCAATGTGCATTTTTTAGAAGATTTTGAGTTTCACATTTTTCTTCCTTTTCCCCCTCCCTCTCCTTTCCCCAAGAAAGCAAGCAGTATGATACAGGTTATACATGCACAATATTATTAGCAATATTTTCACATTATTCGTGTTTTGAAAGACGAGTCAGAAAAAAGGAAAAACCATAAGGGAAAAAAGTGAAAGTAATATGCTTCAAACTGCATTCAGACACCATAGTTCTTTTTCTGAATATATAACATTTTCCAATATGAGTCTTTTGGAATTGTCTTGCATTATTATATTACTGAAAAGATCTAAGTCTATTATAGTTGATCTTTGCACAATGTTGTTGTTACTGTGTACAATATTCTCCTTGTTCTCCTCACTTTACTCAGCATCAATTCATGTAAATCTTTCCAGGTTTTTCTGAAATCTATCTACTTATTTCTTATGAATTTCCATTACATCCATCTTCCACAACATGTTCAGCCATTCACCAATTGATGGACATTTCAATTTCCAATTCCTTGCCACCAAAAAAAAAATAGCTACTATAAATATCTTTGTACGTGTGAGTTCTTTTTCCCTTTTATGATTTCTTTGGGATACAGACCTAGTAGTGGTATTGCTGGATCAAAGGATATGCATAATTTTACAGTACAGTTTAGGCATAGTTCCAAATTACTCTCCAGAATGGTTGGATCCATTTACAACTCCACCAACAATGCATCAGTCTTCCAATTTTCTCACATCTTCTCCAATATTTATTATTTTCCCTTTCTGTCATATTACCCAAACTAATAGATATGAGGTAATATATCAGAGTTGTTTTAATTTTCATTCCTCTAATCAATAGTGATTTAGAGCATTTTATATCACTATAGATAGCTTTAATTTCTTCAAGGATAGATATGTCTGCTCATATCCTTTGACCATTTATCAATTGGGAAATGACCTGTATTCTTATAAGTTTGACTTAGTTCTCTCTATATTTGAAAAATGGGCCCTTGATTATAAACAATGACTGTAAAAAAAAAAATCCAAGCTTTCTGCTTTCCTTCTAATCTCAGTTGCATTGGTTTTGTTTGTGAAAAAAAAATCTTTTTAATTTAATGTAATCAAAAGTATCCATT
The DNA here is from genome assembly GCF_028583685.1 of Petaurus breviceps papuanus. Classification (NCBI taxonomy): domain Eukaryota; kingdom Metazoa; phylum Chordata; class Mammalia; order Diprotodontia; family Petauridae; genus Petaurus; species Petaurus breviceps. Next base: position 36,105,914 of record NW_027187391.1, read on the forward strand.
TTTCATTTAACAATGTTCTCTATCTCTTGTTTGGTCACAAATTCTTTATTTCTACATAGATCTGACAGATAAACTTATACCTGTTTTCCTAAATTGCATACGGTATCATCCTTTATGCCTAAATCATATACCCATTTTGACTTTATCTTGGTATAGGGTGTGAAATATTATTCTATGCTTATTTTCTGCCATATTATTTTTCCATTTTTCCCAGAAGGTTTTGTCAAATAAGAATTTCTTATCCCAGAAGTTGGATTCTTTGGATTTATAAAACAGTAGCCTACCATTATCATTTACTACTCTGTCTTCTGTAACTAACATATTATTTGGGCATTTAGGCTAGACATTTGTAATATTGAAAAAGTTGGGACACTAATTAATTGTTGGTAGAATTGTAAAATGATCCAACTATTTTGTAGAGCAATCTAGAATGATGCCCAAAGATTTATTAAGCTACTTATAACATTTGACCAAGCAGCACCACTACTTAACATATTTCAATAGGTGATTAGAGGAAAAAAGAAAAAGAACCTGTATGTGCTAAAATGCTTATATCAATTATCTTTCTGCTGAGGAACTAGAAATTACAGGGATGTCAATCAGTTGGGAAATATATGAACAAGTTGTAGTATATGATTGTGATGGAAAACTACTGTACTGATGAACTCAATGATTTTAGAAAAGCATGGGAAAATGTGCACAAAAAAATCAAGAGTGAAATGAGCAGAACCAAGAGAACATTGTATACAGGAATAGCAACATTGGTTTAAGAACAACTTTGAGTGAATAAGAAGCTTACATTCTAATACAGGAAGACAATTCATAAAGTGAATCTTAGTGGTAGGGAGGGAGAGAATGTGATTAGTGAGAAAGCAGTGAAAGAATTGAGAGAATTAAGGGGATTAGAACAGCAAGTCATTTGGGGAATTGAATGAACCATACTGATTCCAACTTGTGAATCAATTCTCATTTTTCTTCCTATTCAATTATGGGATTGATCTTATCTCTGTTTTGTGAGAAAACTGTTCAATTATGAGGATTATGAAAAAAAAAACTTTGTTGCATTGTTTGAACTTATCATTCCATCTCTGGAAAGTTGGATCATCTCTACCTGCTGCTAAGAGACACTTAATTAAATACCTAGCTTATGCTGACCAGAAACCCTGTTAGATTGAAATATTTATGCAAGGAGTTTTGTGTGTGTGTGTGTGTGTGTGTGTGTGTGTTTCACAAACAGCTCAAGCAATGTATAGGTCTTGCTCCATACTGATCAGTTATTATTTACATGTTCCTTTGATTGAATATAGACACTTGGGAAGAATAAGACATCTCTTTTTCTGATTTTAAGGAATTGTACCTGTTCACTCGCCCCTCCCCCCCTCAACTTGCAGAGTCTCAAATCTATCCTCCAATTAGAAATCAGGTAGCAAAATTTTGTATTCTGGTTAATTGAATTCTTTTAATTAGTCTTATTTGATCGTTTTTTAAATATATAAAAATCTTTCACTCTATACTGCATTTAACCTTAAGCTGAAGAGGTCTGTTCCTGATTTGTTATGTAATTGGCATGCATTGCTTAATAAACTGATGTTCTTGGAAGCTCAAAACCTACTTTCCTCAGTCATTTCATCTTTCACCCTCAACAGTCTGAAGAGTAGAGCTGGGTGTGAAGTAAGCATGGCTTGACCCTTAACAAAATAGAAGACCTATCCAGAAACTCAGCAATTAGGATCTTAAAGGTCAGATTCTCTGTCCAATAGCTAGACATCTGATAGCTTAGAAAAATTATCCTCTCCAAATGAATTGTAAGCTGACATATCAAATGAATTACCAGTATTCTGATTTGGGAAATTAGAAATTACTTTTACATCACTGACTTTTTTTTTGCCTTTTGGAGGGCAATTGGGGTTAAGTAACTTGCCCAAGGTTACACAGCTAGTTGTTTTTTTTTTTGTGTGTGGGTGTTAAGTGACTGAGGCTGGAACCGAATTCAGGTCCTCCTGACTCCGGGCCAGCACTTTGTGTGCCACACTCACTGTGCCACCTAGCCGCCCCTACTAACTGACTTATTGACATTGGAAGAGGTGCATATTTTGACTCCAACCTGCAATGGTAGAGATGAACAGTAACATTCTAAGGCTAGTGAGACTTCTTGAGGGGAGCAACATGTCTTCACTTCAGGTGAAGACAAATGAGATTTCCATTATTATGCAACTAAGAAAGCCTACTATACTGATTCCTGTAGAGATGAAAAACCAATCAGTTTTATTTAAGTAATACCCTGCCTCTTCCTTGAAAAAAAAAACAAAATCAAAAAAGAAAAAAAAAACCTGATCTTTGTCAGTGACCTTGACATGCCTTAATTTATGGAATAACAATGGATCCAGTAGTCCCACATTTTGAACTAGTCATAGGTTGTTGTAATTATGTGCTAGATTCTGGGAGTCTTGTTCTGAAAATAATTTTGTCACAGGTTGTCTAGAAATGTCCTTGTTTTTAGCCCTTCCCTAACCTTTCCACTGGTATTTTAGAGATATCATCTATTGCCTGAGTTTTTGGGGTTATATGTTGTCTTAATGTCTTTCCTTTGAACCCCATGACTCCTTTGCCATGCTTCTTTCAGTGTCTCTAATTCATCCACCAATGGCTTTGTTAACAGGTCTTTACCAAATTAAAGGGCATCTATTTCCTCAGAAAAGCCTTACATTTTAGCAGTGGTTCACTTCACTAGGGTAAGGAAAAAGGCCTGGCTCCTAAAATGACAGGGTTTAATGGGTGACTATCATTTCCAGGTATTTAAGGAAGGCCTTTAGCAACAATAAACTCTGTAAAGTTACTACATTATAGTAATGTAGTCCTAAGTTTATAGATGAAGAAACTGAGATTTGGAGAGATTAAGTGATTTACCCATGGTCACATATGCTAAGAACAAAAATGAACCCTTCTTACACATGAGAGTTCTTCAGATATGTGAAGACTGTATTAATGTATCCTCTAAGTATCCAGTAGTTTAAGAAAAAAAACCTCTCTACTTCCTCTACAGATTTTCCTAGAGTATCAACTCAATCCCTCCCCCTCTGCTTGCTCTTCTCTGGGTATGCTCTCCATGTTATCATAGTCCTTTTGTAAAAATGTCACATGACTCAAAAGTATTGTATATTTAGTCTAATTAGAGCAGAGAGCAGTAGGAGCATCACCTTCCTACTTATAGAAATTATGCCTCTCTTAATGCATCCACTTACCCACCCCACTGCCATGATTATCTAACGTCTTTATTCTTTGTTTATCTTTCTCCTTTAAAAAAATAAATGGATATCTTTTTAAAATTCACCATTAAGTATAATAATTCCTTTGTCAGTGCTTCAGCCGTCACAAGGATTATTTTGGTCACTGAATCACTTTTTCTAATATGTGGTGGTAGATAGTAAACATTTACATTATTTTTCTGGTTCTCCAGTTTTTCATGTGGATTTTTTCATGTCTTTCCAGATTTCTATGTTGTCCACATACTTGCAAGTCTTAATTACATTACAATATTTTATTATGTTAATGAATCACAGTTTGCAAAATTTGTAATTTCACAGATCACAATTTTGATGGCTTCCAGTTTTTTTTTTGTTTTATATTCCTATATAATGATACCAAGAAAATCTTTGAACAGGTAGTTCTTTTATGTTGATTGCTTCTGTGTATACTTACATGATATGTATATATATATGCATATGTATACACATACATGTGGATACACATACCCATATACATACACACATTGCTTTCAAGGTACAATAATAGCTAGCAAAATAGTAATTTGATATAATGACTATTTTAATCCTCACAATCCTGTAAAATAGATACTATTTTATCCCAATTTTACAGCTAAAATAATTGAGATTCATAGAGATTAAGGCTTTTGCCCAGAGTCATACTGTTAATGTCAGAGACAGAATTTAAACTCATCTTCCTAACTCTAAGATCATTTTATTCACTTGATCAAAGGCTTATTTTAGTAACTTTTACTATTTATTACTAGATGGCTATTGAAATGGATTCTACATTTTTTTAAGTTGACCAAAAATGAATCTGTTTACCTCTTCATCCATAAGCTTTGATTAGAGCAGAATAATACTTTAATTATTTTTGCCAATGTAAGTTGATGTGCTAGGTGTGGCTGGAACTGAAATTTGGTGAAATTTGCAACTCTTCATTAGTGAGGCTGTATATTATGTGAAGTGATGATTATTGACCAGTTATGTTTCCTCCTTTGAAAATTGTCTGCTTGAATCCTTCAGTCTTTTATCTTTCTTTTACTTATATAGACTGAGAATTACCCATGGAACTTCTTCTTTTGAACCAAACCTTGTGATTTCCTCAGTATGAGGAGTTCTTGGGGTTCTAGAAGTCCCATATCTGATATATTCCTTACAACCATAGAGAATTTTCTGGGACACTAAAATGTTGCCTAAGTGACTTGTACACGGTCATACAGCTGGTATATGTCAGAAGTGAAACATGAACTTAAGTCTTTCCAACTCTGAGGCCAGATCCCACTCTACTTCACTTTATTGCCTCTCAGTTTAATTTTTTGATCATTTTTGTATGTCTGCAATCTCGAGCTTTTCTATATCTTAATTGAAATAAATGTTTTTAATAAATGTATTATTTTATGATATTGTATAGATTTTATTATTCTGTAAACAAGTACATGTAATAACCTAAAATTCTATTTTGTGATGTCTATTTTAAAAACATCACCTCTTTTGCCAATGAAAATTAGTACTTTCTTCAGTTTTCCCCTATTGTTTTTATGGTTGTTTTTTGTTTGTTGAATGTTTGTGCTGTCTCTCATCCAGCTGGTATTCACTGGGGTATAGGATAATAGACATGTGTTTATATTTCTTTTCTGACAGATGGCTGACCAATTTTTCAAAGTACACTTGATAAATAATTAACAATTTCCCCTTTTTCTCCCCTAGGTTTCTTAAATACTCACCTTTGTATACATTTGGCTGGATTTAGGTATATCTATTCCATTGATCTCTTCCTCATTTCCCCCTGGTACCATATTTTTCTTTTTCTTTAATGATAACTACTTCAAATTTGTTATAAAATCTAGGATGCAAACTTCTCTTTTCATTGTGTTCCTTAACATTCTTCCCCATATAGATTTCATAATGGCTTTTGTCCCATTCTAGTAAAAAGTCCCTTAATATTTGATTGATTTTATATTAAATATACATATTAATTGGGAGGGGGATATTTTACTCTATTGGTTTGACCCTGTCTGAGCAGTGGATGTCTTTCCTGTTATTTAGTTCTTATTATATTTTCGTCATTATATAGTTGGTTTTATATAGGCCCTATTTATTGCTCAGTTGATTAGCTTCCCACATATTTGATAGACCTACTGTGATCATAAAAATTTCTTTGCATTGTTTTCTTCATTTTTATTATTAACATATAATAATGCAGATGATTTTTATAGGCATTTCATATCTGATAATTCTTTTAAGTTCATTCAATGTTTCTATTAAGTTTTTGATGAAGGTGGCTGGAATTTTGAGATATACTATCATATTTGAAAATAATGATATTTTGACCTCTTCAATCCAGTGTTAATCCTTCTAACACAAGGGTTCTTAATGTGGGTTCATAGATGGATTTCACAAGTTCTGTACAATTATAAAAAATAAGATTTTTCACTAACATCTAAATGAAATTTATCATTTCTTCCAATTATGAATATAGGCAATAAACATTACTTTGAGAAGAGTTCCACACATTATTCTGGATTGCTGAAAGGATACATTGAAATTAAAATAAAAGCTAATAACCCCTGTTTTATGTTTTTTTTTTTGGGGGGGGGCAGTTGGGCTTGAGCAACTTGCCCAAGGTCACACAGCTAGTTTTTGGGTTAAGTGTCTGAGGCCAGATTTGAACTCAGGTCCTCCTGACTCCAGGGCCAGTGCTCTATTCACTGCACCACCTAGCTGCCCCATAACCCCTGTTCTAACATTTATTTCCCCATCCTGTTGTAATTTATAGGATTTAAAATAGCACTATGTAAAAAAAAAAAACATCACGGTGTATATCTGTGATTTTTGCCTATCTTTCTCTTTTAACTATCTATATCTCTAATATGAAGACCACTTTATCAGATATTTTGACCAATATTTTAATTTAATATTATTTCTACATTTAATATTTCTTACAAGAAATATAAGTTTTGTTTTTTAGCTTCTTTGTTATTTTCTATTTCTACAATTCATACCATTCCCCTTAGTATAATAAACTTAACTTGATTCTGTAATTTTTTCTCACTGTTCTCTATGTTAGAGAGTGTAGGTATACACACACACACACAAACACACATACATACTAGAAAGAGTGTAGGTATGCTCTAATTTTCTAAAACTATTTTATTTAAACTAGGTAAAAAAGGTACATTTATGTTTTAAATTGTTCATTTTTACAATTCCATGTGTTCTATCCTTTTACCATTTATATTTTAGAGACAGGAGCTTTCCATTTGGTATTAATTCTTTTTTTTCTTGTTCCCACTCTTCCCTTTACTTAGATGCAATTATTTTTCAATTGTGGTAAAACGTTTTCAATAACAATTGCTAGAAATGGAAGCCAAGATGGCAGAGAAAAGTCAGAAAGTTGTCTGAGCTTTCCCTAGTTTCCATCAGAAACAACATTAAATCAAACCTCTAAACTTCTTATAGATCATCACAATCCACAAAAAAAAATTTGGAGTAAAACATTTTTTCCATCCTAAGATAACTTGGAAGGACTTCAGGAAGGGTCTGTTTCACTTGAGAGAAAGGGGAACCACAGCTCAGTGCAGAGAGTGCCACAGCAAGCCAGCAGGAAGCTCTTAGTTAGAGAAGAGTTCAGCAACAGAGGCCCCTCAATACTGCTTCAACAGGTTAATGTCCCAAAAGGCCAGCAATGAGGCCTTCAGCCCCAGCACAGAAGGCAAATTATCAGCCCCAGAACACTGACACAATAGGCACAATTAGAACAGGACCACCCCAGCTCAGTGGCCAAATCACCAGAACCAGAGACTTTGGAGCAGGAAGTCAGTGCCCAGACATTTGGACTCCAATACAGTAAGCTTTGGACAGTGTCCCCTGTGCCCAGAGCAAAATTTAATTGTAAAAGTCACAAAATAGGCTAAAAATGAGCAGAAAATCAGAAAATAGCCTTGACAAACATGGCAACAGGAAAGATCAAAATATAAACTCAGAAAAGGACAATGTCAAAATGTCCACATGTGAAGCATCAAAGGGGAATATGAATTGGTACTGAGTTTAAGTAGCCTTTTTGGAAGAGCTCAAAAAGCATTTTAAAAATAAAATAAGGGAGGTAGAAGAAAAATTGGGAAAAGAAATGAGTTATGAAGGAGAGAGTCAACAGCTTAGAAAAGAAAGGGCAGACAATGTTGAAAGAAAGAAAGAAAGAAAGAAAGAAAAAGAAAGGAAGGAAGGAAGGAAGGAAGGAAGGAAGGAAAGAAGGAAGGAAGGAAGGAAGAGAAAGAAAGAAAGAACAGGGGTAACAATCATCATCTCAGGAAAAGCAAAAGCAATAATAGATCTAATTAAAAGATATAAGAAAGGAAATTACAGCACTTTTTTTTTGCCTTTTGGAGAGCAATTGGGGTTAAGTAACTTGATCAAGTTTACACAGCTAGCTTTTTTGTGTGGGTGTTAAGTGTCTGAGGCCAGAACCGAACTTGGGTCCTCCAGATTCCAGGGCTGGTGTTTTACTCACTGTGCCACCTAGCCACCTCCGAAAATTACAGCTTCTTAAAAGATAGCATAGCAATGAAGTAGTATCAATACTAAACATATATGTACCAGGTGGTATAACATTGAAACTCATAGAGGAAAAGTTAACTTAGTTATGGTAAGAAATAGGCAACAAAACTATACTAGTGAGGAAACTCAAACTCCCACTCTCAAAGTTAGATAAATCTAATCATAAGATAAACAAGAAAGAAGTTAAATAGCTAAATAGAATTTTAGAAAAGTTAGATAGAATATACCTCTGGAGAAAGGGAATATAAAGGAATATACATTTTTTTCTCAGCAGTACATAGAACCCACATAAAAACTGATCATGAATTACAGCATAAAAACCTCACAATCAAATACAAAAAGGCAAAAATTTTAACTGCATCCTTTTCACATCATAATGGAATAATAATACATGTAATAAAGGACCATAGAAAGATAGATTAAAATTAATTGGAAACTAAATAATGTAACCCTAAGGAATGAGTCAGACAAACAACAAATAATAATAAATAGATACAATAATTTAATCAACCAGAAGGACAATGATGATACAACATACCAAAATTTATATGATGTAGACAAAGCAGTACTTAGGGGAAATGGTATATCTCTAAATGCTTACATGAATAAAATAGAGAAAGAGAAGATCAATGCATTGGGCATGTAAGTAAAAAAAAAGCTAGAAAAAAAACAAATGAAAAACCCCTAATCAAATACCACATTAGAAATTTTGAATATCCAAAGAGAAAATAGTAAAATGGAAACTAAGAAATCTATTAAACTAATAAATAAGATTAAAAGCTGGTTTTATGTAAAAAAAAAAACCACAATATAATAGTTAAACATTTAGTTAATTTGATTCAAAAAAGAAAGAAAAAAATCAAATTACCAGTACCAAAATGAAAGGGGTGAATTCACAAGCAATGAAGAAGAAATTAAAGCAATCAATCATGAGAAGCTAATTTGCTCAACTGCATGCTAATAAATTTGTCAATCTTAGTTAATTGGAAGAATATATACAAACATAGGGATTGTTCAAAGTAACATGAGTAAATATACTTAATGTCACTTTAGGAAAATAAATTGTACAAGCCATCAGTGAATTCCCTAAAAAATAATCTCCAGGGCCAGATAGATTTATAATTGAATTCTACCAAACATTTAAAGAATGATTAATTCCAATACTATATAAACTATTTGGGAAAATAGGTGAGGAAGGAGTCCAAGAAATTCATTTTTATGACATAGATATGGTGCTGATACCTAAACCAGAGGAGCTAAAACAGAGAAAGAAAATTATAAACAACTGTATTACTGAATGCAATTGTTTTTGCATTATTCAGTGAATAATGATGCAAAAAATTTAAATGAAATATTAGCAAAAAGATTATAGCAAATTATCATGAGAATAATACATTTTTACCTTATGGGATTTTTACCAGAAATGCAGGGCTGGATAAATATTAGGAAAATTATCAGCATAAATGACAATATCAATAACAAAACTAACAGAATTTATATGATTATCTCAATAGATGTAGAAAAAGCTTTTGACAAAATACAACATCCATTCCTGCTAAAAACACTACAGAGCATAGCAATAAATGGAATTTTCTTCAAAATGATAAGCAATATTTATCTAAACCATGAGCAAGCATTATCTGTAATTGGGATGAGCAAAAAGCTTTCCCAGCAAGATCAGGTGTGAAACAAGGATAGCCATTACCACCATTATTATTCAATATTCTACTAGAAATGTTAGCTTTAGCAATAAGAGAAGAAAAAGAAATTGAAGGAATTGCAACAGGCAAAGAGGAAACAAAGCTATTACTCTTTGCAGATGATATGATATACTTAGAGAATCCTAGAGAATCACCAAAAAAAGCTTGTAACAATTAAGAACTTTAGCAAAATAGCAGGTTATAAAGTAAAATCATTAGCAATTTTACACATTATCAATGAACCCCAGCAGCAAGAGACAGAGAAATTCTATTGAAAATTACTGTAGACAGTATTAAAAATTTGGGAGTCTAATAGCCAAGAAAAGCCCAGAAGCTATATGAACACAATTACAAAACATTTTTCTCACAAATAAAATCAGATCTAAAGAACTGGAAAAGTATCAATTGTTTATGCATAGACTGAGTTAATATAATAAAAATTACAATTCTACCTAAATTAATTTGCTTATTCAATGCCATACTAATCAAGCTTGCAAAAATTATTTTATAGAACTAGAAAAGGTGATTAAAAAATTCATCTTGAAGAACAAAAGATCAAGAATATCAAGAGAATTAATGAAAAAATCAAAGGAAGGTCATCTAGCTTTGCATTATCTAAAACTGTATTATAAAGTGGAAATCATCAAAGCTATTTGATATTGGCTAAGAGATAGAGTAGTGGATCAATGAAATAGGTTAGGTGCATAAGCCACAGTAGTAAATGACTACAGTAATATTTCACGAAACCAGAAAATCCAACTTCTTGGATAAGAAGTCACTATTTGACAAAATTTGCTGGGAAAACTAGAAAACAGTATGGCAGAAACTTGGTAAAGCCTAATATCTCACAATGTATACCAATATAAAGTCAAAATGGGTACATGATTTAGACATAAAGAGTGATACCATAAGCATATTAAGAGAGCAAGGAATAGTTTGTCAGATTTATGGAGAAGGGAAGAATTTATGATCAAACAAGAGATAGAGAACATTATGAAATGCAAAATCAATAATTTTGATAATATCGAATTAGAAAGATTTTTTTGTTTTTTTCACAAGCAAAAACAATGCAACTAAGATTAGAAGGAAAGCAGACAGGTGGGGAAAATATTTTTACATTCAGTGTTTATGATCAAGGATTCATTTCTCAAATATAGAGAGAACTGAGTCAAATTTATAAGAATATAGGTCATTTAGATGGTAGAGTAGAAATGGCTCCCACTTCCACATCCTCCAGTTCATGTAAAAAATTACTCTAGACAAACTTTGGAGCTACAGAACTCACAAAATGACAGAGAGAAGCTAACCTCCCACTGAAGACAGCCCAGCAGGCAAGCACAGCTCTCTGGAAGCCAAACCCAGCTCCACATGAGCACAAGGTTTTAGCCTTAGGGCGGCAAAAACCAGCCACTGGCTGGAGGGATTTCAGATCACCAGCAGCTGTGGCAGTTTCCAGAATTATCAACCCATAGATGCTAAAGACAAAATGAGAGGTCAGTACAGTGTGGAATTTTGGAACCAGGAGGTCGGCAGTGTGGTCTGGCCTTTACCCCCTGGAGGGAGAAGAAGCTGAGGAACCACGGCTGTGCAGCTGCTGCCACATGGCTGCTTCATACCTCCTGGTCTGCAGGCTGTAGGGGGAACAAGTGACCAGTCTGAGGGGTAGTCACTCTTATTTTAACCTGCTTGAATCTGGATTGCTGTCTAGGGTAGAGATCCTGGAGTATATGACCAATTTGCCAGAGCATGTGGAGGCTTCAGAGAGGGCACCCAATTAATAACTGCAGCAGCTGCAAAAACCCCAGTGATTGGGACAAAACTCCCCTGTCTGGTAGCAGAGTTCTACTGTGGCAAAAAGCTCAAAAGTCAAGAAATTGAGGGGCAACATGAGCAAGCAAAGGAAGCAAAGCAAGCAGAGTAATCTGACATTAGACTCCTATTTTGGGGACAAAAAAAGGATTAAAGCATAGAATAGGAGGAAGACAGACAAGTCAGAACACTTGCACCAAAAGCTTCCAAGAAAAATATGAGCTGGTTACAGGCCATAGAGGAGTTTATGAAGGATTTTGAAAACCAAATAAGAGAAGTGGAATAGAGAACTTTCAAGCATTCTTAATGAAAAAACCAGAGTTGAATTGAAAATTTGACATTCAGATACAAGAAGCAAGAGAAGCTTGAGAAGGTAAACAGGGAAAAGAAATTATAAGGAACTTATCAAAGTTAAACTATCTATATTCCTACATGGAAAAATGATAATTTTAAATTATGAAACTTTTCTCAGTATGAGAATAGTTGAAGGGAATAGAAATGTAAACATATATATATATATATATATATATATATATATATATACATATATATGTCTATTTAGTAGACGTATATGGGTGTATGAATACATATGTGAGTGTTATAGGTATACATAGACAGAGGGCACAAGACCAATTTAATAGGAAGGCATGGTACTTAAAAGGTGAAATTAAGAGGAGAGAGAGGAATATGATGAGAGGAGATGGGGAGAGACAGAATGGGGTAAATTATCTCCTGTAGAAGAGGCAATGGAAAACTGTCAACAATGGAGGGGAAAAACAGGAAGGAAAAAACAGGAAGGCAAAAGGGAATGAGTCAACCTTATTCACATTGAATTTAGCTTAGGGAGAAAATGACATACACACTAAATAGGGTATCTCACCCTTCAGGAGAGTAGGGGGGAAGGGGATGAGAGGGAGGATGATGGTAGGGAGGGCAGGCTGTGGGGAAGCAAAGTTGGAAGCAACCACTTTTGAAAAAGACAGGATCAAAGTAGAGCATAGAACAAGTGGGGGTTGGGATGGGATGGAGGGAAATATAATTAGTTTTTCACACTATATCCACTATGAAAATGTTTTGTATAGCTACATATGTACAACCTATATTGAATTGTGTATCTTCCCATTAAGGGTGGGTGATGAGGGAGGAAGAGAAAGAATCTGGAATTCAAATTTTTAAAATAAAAAAATATATTATATAATATATATAATTATAATACTAAAAATTATTATTATTTTACATGTAACTGGGAATAAGATATACTGGCACTGAGGCATAGAGATCCACTGTGCCCTACTGGAAAGTTGGAGGGGGAAAGGGGGAATATGTGGTAGAGAGAAGATTGGGGGAGGGGATATTCAGTGGGATCTCTTTTTTGGTGTAGTGGGTAGGGGAAAATGGGGAGAAAGTTTTTAACTCAAAATCTTGTGGAATGAATGATGTAAACTAAAAAATAAAAAAGAGAAAAAGGATACAGATCATTTCCCAATTGATAAATGGTCAAAGGATATGAGCAGACAATTTTCATATGAGGAAATTAATACTATCTATAGTCATATAAAATGCTCTAAATCACATTGATTAGATAAATGCAAATCAAAACAACTCTGAGGTACCTCTCATACCTATCAGATTGGCTAATATGACATAAAGGAAAATGATAAATGTTGGAGAAGTTGTGGGAAAGTTGGGATACTATCTATTATTGGTGGAGTTGTGAATTGATACAACCCTTCTGGAGAGCACTTTGGAACTATACCCAAAGGGCAACATCATTCCTAGGTCATCATTCCAAAGAAATCATACAAAAGTGGAAAGTAGCCCCATGTACAAAAACATTTATGGCAGCTCTTTTGTGGTGGCAAAGAACTGGAAATCAAGGGAAAGCCTATTGGTTGGGAATGGTGAATAAGTCATGGTATATGAAGGAAATGTAATACTATCATGCTATAAGAATTGATAAGCAGACAGTTTTAAGAAAAACCTAGAAAGATTTATATGAACTGATGCTGAGTCAAGTGAGCAAAACGATGAGAATATTGTATACAGTAGCAGCAACATTGTGGATTGATCACCTATGAAAGACTGAGTTTTTCTCAGCAATACAATGATGCAAGACAATTCCAAAAGACTTGTGACTGAAAATGTTATCCACATCCAGATAAAGTAATATAGATCCTGAATGCAAAACAAAGCATATATTTTCACCTTGTGCATTTTTTTTCTCTCTGGTGATTTTTTCTTCTTTTATTCTATTCTTTTTTTCATAATATGACTAATATGGAAATAAACTTAACATGAATGTACATGTATAACCTATATCAGATTGCTTGCTGTCTTGTGGAGAGGAGGAAGGAAGGGAAGGAAGGAGGAAAATTTGGAACTCAACATCCTAAATAAATGAATATTGAAAACTATCCTTACATGTATTTGGAAAAATAAAATACTATTAAGTGAAAAAAAATTAAAAATAAACTTTAAAAAATTTATTAAACATGGCTACTTCTCATCCAAATACCTTCATAACCTATCCCTCTCTTATTGTTCCAGTTTTCCTACACCTTACTCCCATCCTCCCCACAACCTAAGTACTCTGTGATCCAATGATATTGTTCTCCTTGATGTTCCTTGGACCAGACACTTCATCACCAAGCTATTTCTCACTCAGTAAATATTTAGTAAGTGTCTGCGATGTGCAAGGCATTGTACTAAGCTCCAAGGATACAAATAGTAACCAAAAAAAGACAACTGAATTTCCAGGAAACAAGATGGTAGAGTATGCATTAAGTTGCTCTTACCCTCCCTCATTGACCTTGAAAAACCCAGGAAAACCCACTGCAAGGAAAATCCTGGAGCAGTGGAGCCAGCAAAAAGACAGGGTCCAACAATCTTTTAGCTTGAGAGGCTAGGGGGATTAAAGGGAAAGGTCCCTCTTGCTGTTCCTGAAGGGGACCAAAACAGGACAGGAGGCATCCCAGAAAGGCAGCAGCAAGTTCCACCTCAGCAAACTACTGAAAAGTCCTAAGCTCCAGAGGTGTGGAGCAGGCAAGCACTAACACCAGGACCCCCATGGGCCTTGGTACAGCTAGGAGAACATGCAGACATCAGCACTTGCACTGGCTGACAGACATCTACCATCAGCTGAACCTACCCATACTCTAGCACAATCCTGGGTTAGGAGCTAACTTCCAGTAACCAGACCACCCCCAACCTTTGAACTTTAGTGTAACCCCAGGAAAATGCAGAAAAACCCCGCCTCACCTCAGCACATAGCAGACACCACCACCAGTTCCAGCTCAGTACCAGGTAAGGTACCAGGCCCCTAAAGCCTCCAGATGCCAGGACCTGAGACCCCAGAACACAAAAGCATGAACCAGGACACTAGCCCCCAGCACAAGAACTGTGGGACAGTAACCCCTGTGCCCCAGAAGCAGAGATCAAGTTTAAAGGTCAGGAAAAAGGAAAACAGCATGAGCAAAAAGCAACAAAGAAAAAAAATGACAATAGAGAATTATTATGGTGACACGGAAAGTCAAAATGTGAATTCAGGAGAGGACAACATTGGCAATATACCCACATCCAAAACCACAAAGGGGAATATGAACTGGTTTCAAGCCCCAAAAAACCTTCTTGGAAGAGCTCAAGAGTAATTTTAAAAGTCAAATAAGAGAGGTAGAAGAAACACTGACAGTTCCTTTAATAATACAATTAACAAAATGAGGGGGAAAGTACAGTGAAGACAACAACTCCTTGAAAATTAGAATTGGTCAAATGGAAAAGGAAGTAATAAACTGACTGAAGAAAGCAATTCTTTAACACTAGAATTTGTCAAGTGGAAGTTAATATCTCTATGAGACATCAGGAATCAATCAAACAAAATCAAAAGAATGAAAAAAAATAGAAGAAAGTATAAAATACCTCATTGGAAAAACATTGATCTGGAAAAGAGATCCAGGAGAGATAATTTAATAATTATTGGTATACCTGAGAACCATGATCAAAAAAGGAGCCTGGACAGCATCTATTCAAGATACCATCAAGGAAAACTGTCTTGAGGTCCTAGAACCAGAGGGTAAAATTCATCAAAATAATTGACCAATCACCTCCTCAAAGAGATGCCAAATTGAAAGCATGAAAGTATCTTATAGACAAATTCCAGAATTATCAGATTAAGGAGAAAATACTGCAAGCAGTAAGAAAAAAATAACAATTCAAACATCGTGGAACCACAATCAGTTTTACACAGGACCTTGCAACTCCTACATTAAAAGTTCAGATGACTTGGAATATGATATTCTGTAAGGAAAAGGAGCTTGGATTACAACCAACAATCAACTACCCAGGAAAAAAATGAGCATAATATCTGTATCTTCATTACAAAATATAGAAGGGATATACATAAACAGAGTGTGTGCATATAAGTGTACTTTGATGTGATGATTAAAAAACCTACTTAAGTGGTAAAAAGGGATTGTAATGAGAGAAGAGGAAAGGAGGCAGAAAAGGGTAAATTACATCACATGAAGAGGTGGAAAGATATATTACAGAAGAGGGAAGAAGGGAGGGAAATAAGAATTGTTTGATCCTTATTCTCATCAGTTTTGGCTCAAGGAAGGAATAACATAGTTAGGTATAGAAATCTAACTTGCATTATAGACAGTAGGAGGGGAAAGGGGAAAGAAAAAGGAGGAAATGGATAGAAGGGATGGAAAAATAGTAAGGGAAAAGGGAAAGTAAAAGGGGGCTGATAGAAGGGAGGGTTGATTGAAGGAGGTGGTGGTCAAAAGCAAAACTCTAGTGAGAGAGAAAGTGAGAAAGGAGAAAGAAAAGCATAAATGGGAAGGGGGCAATGGCATGGAAAGAAAGACACAGATAGTAATCATAACTATGAATGTGAAGGAGATGAACTCTCCCATAAAACAGAAGCAGAGAGCAGAATGGATTAAGGACCATAATTCTACAATATGTTGTTTAAAAAAAAAAACATTTTTGAAACAGGGAGATACATACAGAATAAAGGTAAAAGACTGGAGGAAAATATATTATGATTCAGCTGAAGTAAAAAATGGGGAAAGGGGGTAGTAACCCTGATCTCAGATAAAGCAAAAAATAGATGTAATTAAAAGAGATGAGGACAGAAACTACATACTGCTAAAAGGCACCATAGACAATGAAGTAATATCATTACTAAACATATACGAACCAAGTAGTATAGCATCCAAATTCTTAGAGGAGAAGTTAAGGGAGGTACAGAAAGAAATAGACAGCAAAACTGGGGGGCTTCAACCTCCCCCTCTCTGAATTAGATAAATCTAACCATAAAATAAACAAGAAAGAAGGAGATGAATAGAAATTTAGAAAAGTTTGATAAAGGTAGACCTCAGGAGAATATTGAATGGGGATGGAAAGGAATATACCTTTTTTTTCTCAGTAGTACATGGCACCTACACAAAAATCAATCATGTACTTGGGTATAAAAACCTCACCATACAATGCAGAAAGACAGAAATTTTAGATACATCTTTTTCAGATCATGATGCAATAAAAATTACATGTAATAGAGGACTGGGGAATGATAGACAAAAAATTAATTGGAAACTAAATGATCTAACCCTAAAGAAAGTGTGTCAAACAACATATCAAAGAAACAATGTTTTCATCCAAGAGAATGACAATAATGAGACAACAGACCAAAACGTATGGGATACAGTAAAAGAGGTTCTTAGGAGAAGTTTTATATCTCTAAATGTTTGCATGAATAAAACAAAGGAGGAGATTGATGAATTGGGCATGTAACTAAAAAACTAGAAAAAGAAAACAAATTTTAAAATCCCATTTAAATCCCAATTTAGGAATACTGAAATCCAAAGAAGAGATTAATAAAATTGAAAGTAAGGAAACTATCAAATTAATAAATAAAACTAACAGCTAGTTTAATTTAAAAAACAATAAAATAGATAAAACTTTCATTAATTTGATTTAACAAAAACAAAGAAGAAATCCAAATTACCAGTATCAAAAATGAAAAGCGTGAATTCTACAGCAAAAAAGGGGAAATTAAAACAATAATTAGGAATGCCTTTGCCCAACTGTATGCCAATAAATTTGGCAATCAGTGAAATAGATGAATATTTACAAAAAATATAAATTGCTCAAATTAACAAGATGAAACCAAATACTTAAATAATCCCATTTCAGGAAAAAAAATAAATTGAACAAGCCATCAATTTTTTCCTCCCTAGGAAAAAATCTGCAGGGCCAGATGGATTTAAAAATGTGTTTTATCAAACATTAAAGAACAATTAATTCCAATAGTATATAGACTAATTGGGAAAAGAAGGAGTCTTACCAAATTAATGAAAAGTAATTCAAGGGAAGGTGACCTAAACATATGAGATCTTAAAATATATTATAAAGCAGCATTCATCAAAATTACTTCTTGCTGCCTAAGAAATAGAGTAGTGGATCAGTGGAATAGATTAGGTACACAAAACACAGTAGTCAATGACTATAGTAATTTGGATAAACCCAAAGACTCCAGCTTCAGGGATAAGAACTCACTATTTGACAAAAACTGCTGGGAAAACTGAAAAAATAGTATGGCAGAAACTAGGAATAGACCAACATCTTATGTCATATGCCAAAATAAAGTCAAAATAGGTACATGATTTAGATATAAAGACTGATGCTATGAGTAAACTGCGAGAGCAAGGAATAGTTTACCTCTCAGATTTATGGAGAACAGAGGAATTTATGACCAAACAAGACATAGAGAACATTCTGAAATACAAAATGGATCATTTTTATTACATTAAATTGAATTATTTTTGCACAAACAAAATCAATGCAACCAAGATCAAGAGGGAAGCAGAAAACTGGGAAACATTTTTTACAACCAGTGTCTCTGATAAAACCTTCATTTCTGAAATATAAAGAGAACTGAGTCAAATTTATAAAACTGCAAGTCATTCCCCAATTGCTAAATGGTCAAAGTAAATGAACAGGCAGTTTTCAGACACAGAAATCAAAGTTATATAAAGTCATATTTCAAAATGCTCTCTATCGCTATTGATTAGGGAAATGGAAATCAGAACAACTCTGAGGTACCTAATCACAGTTGGATGAATCAGGTGGTTGCCAAAGATGAAGAAGCAGCCCTGAAAAGGGCTTGAGAAGCCCTCACACAAAAAGTACTTACTAGTCATCCTGAATATCCCATATGCCCCAAGGAGTTCAGAAGGTGCCACACATGCTGTTTAATCTGGATTTTGGAGGAAGGGAAGGAAAAAAGCAGGAATTTCTGGTCAGCTGTTGGGTAGAGAAGGGACAAAGAAAGGAAAAAGTTTCTGAAGGGGGGTGGAAAATAAAAAAAGGCTAAGTTACCAGCAGGGGTTTTTCAGCTGTTGCAGATCTCTAAACCGTGATTAGTAGGTTGACAGTGGTGCTTAAGGTTATTTCTGTGGGTGAGCAACCAACGAATAAGGGAGTAAGAAAATGGGTTATATCTCATCCTTTCTGCAATAGAAAATTGAAGACTTCTCACCAACATACTCTCACTACTATCTTCACCCACTATTGCCCAACTCTCCACCATTACACTATTTTCAGAAGTTGCCTTCCTACTTCTGTATAAGCTCCAAAACTCTCCTTTTGTGCACCAGATGTCACACCCCTCATGGTGGGTTCCTTCATTCCCATCACCTATAGTATGTTCACAGTCACTGTTTCCAAAATCTCTTTTCCCTCCAGTAATCCCAGTTTTCCCACCTTCAAATAGATCACCTAATGGCTATAATATGCACACTTCAAGGGGGTCTGGGCCCAAGGTCAATGAATGATGAGCAAAAGCCCAGTCCTACCCTTTGTTTTCAATGGGACAGAGTAAGTTGTTCAAGAAAGGGCATAAAATCTGCATAATCATCAACATTTTTCTAGAACCTACTTTTCTCCCGAATATATCATCCTCAAGAACACTACTATTCTTCCAATTACTTAGATTTTTAACCTTAGTGTCATCCTTGATTTCTCAGTTTTGCTTACAACACACATCAGTTGCCAAATCTTATTCTTTCCATCTATAGCATCTATCCCTTCAGTCTATTCCTCTCTATTCTCATAATCCTCTCCCTAGTTCAGGCCCTAATCACTTCTCACTTGAACTATTATGATAGCATCCTAAATAGTCCTATACCTCAAAACTCTTCCCTTTTCAATTCATCCTCTGTACAAATGTCAAAGTTATTTTCCTACTGCACAAATTTGACTATTCCCCTGCTTACTAAGCTCCAATATCTCCTTACAACAACTGGATCAAGTACTAATTTCTGTGTTTTATATTTCATTGCCTTCACAACATGGCCCCAACCTATTTTTCAGCCATGTCATTGTCCTTCCTGAATGCTATGGCCCAGCCAATCTGACCTTCCTATTGTTCCTCATATATGACACTACAC
Organism: Petaurus breviceps papuanus; assembly: GCF_028583685.1. Lineage (NCBI taxonomy): Eukaryota > Metazoa > Chordata > Mammalia > Diprotodontia > Petauridae > Petaurus > Petaurus breviceps. The sequence goes on from NW_027187391.1 coordinate 36,125,693, forward strand.
TTGATCTCTCTCCATGAATTTCCACTGACTGTCCTCCATATGTTGAAATTACCTACTCACTCCCACCCCTGCTTTGTTCTTTGAGAATCTATAGTTTCCATTAAGATTCAGTTCAAACATTACCATCTACATGCTTCTTTCTTTTGTGATTCTTTCAGTTCCCTGTCCCTCTCTCCCCAAATTACCTCACATTTATTTATTTTGAACAAGCTTATTAAAGACTTGATGTCTCAATCAATAAAATGCAATCTCCTTAAGAAGAGAAATTATTTCATTTTTACCTTAAAGTAACTATATGCAGATAAACTAAAGCGTCATAATGCTTTATAGCCCTTCAATGATCAATATCATTCCACTATTTCATTTTGTATCTTTAAAACTGTGTTTCTTTATGCTTATATTTTGTAGTTTTTTAATGAACAAATGCTTTCTCTTCTTTAAATAATCAAACTGTTCATGTGCAAAGAAGGCATCATGCTACATTTTTACGAGGCAATTGAATATTTTTACTTATGCTATAGTTAATTTTCTATCCAAAATTCCTCAACAACTACCTGAAAGCTATGTTGCTTCATACATACATTTTAGCATTTTTATAAAATGAAATTTCTTTTCCTATTCCTTCAAGGCATCAAAATATTTATCTATAATAGGGCTAATAATTTATATTCTTTGACAGGTTATTCAAATATTTTCCTTTTTGCAAAAATACATTTAAATTATTTTAATTGTTGCACATGAAAAGACAATATTTTATATTGTTCATATATTTGTATTTAAAGAGCTATAAAGGGTTACGTGTGTGTGTGTATATATATATATATGTAGTCAATTTTATATTTTTTTAAAGATTAAAACTTAAGATGAACATATCATGGCATAAGACTGTTTTTTTGTTGTTGTTGTTTTTCTTTTTTTATTTTTTTGGGGTGCCTTTTGGAGGGCAATTGCGGTTTAGTAACTTGCCCAAGATTACACGGCTATTTTTGTGTGTGTGGGTGTTGTGTCTGAGGCCAGAACCAAACTCAGGTCCTCCTGACTCCAGGGCCGGCACTTTACTCACTGAGCCACCTAGCCATCCAAGCCTGGTTCTAAAAAAAGCAGAAATCAGATACTAAAGTTTGAATTTTTTTCCTTGAGTTGGGAATCTCTTAGATTCTGTTACTCTGGCTGAAGAAAAAAAAAGTCCTTGTGTGCATCTTCTACATGAAGCCTTTTCTTATCTCCTATATACTAATGACTCCCCCTACCACCAAAAAAATTACCTTGGAATGGAAGTGCAAAGGATAAAGAATGTACAGGAAAGATAATGAAAGAGCCACACTATTTAACAGAGTGTTCTTACTTACCATGATGAAAGGAGTACTTCTCTAATAGGAGTTGTTACTCGTTCTCTAAGTGTGTCAAGTGTGTGAGACCAGATTTGAACTCAGGTCCTCCTGACTCCAGCTCTACTCACTGCTCCACCTAGCTACCCCAACCATACTGGTTCTCTCTTATTTGTCATTCATACAACCACAGATAATCAATTAAAAGATTTCCCTATCCCTTCTTAATAAGGTTTCAGAGTACCTGCACACGTCCATGAGAGGATACCCATACCATATATACCCATACAATTATCCCATCAAATTAATTGGATAAATTCATTAAATTATTCAATAGCTCACTTGATTAGTTTCCCCTTACCCTAATATATTTCTTTGGACAGGGAAGGGCACTTAAAGATTTTTCTATTCTCTGTTACCACTGTAATGAATAAGTTTTGTTATTTATAATGAAGTGTAGATAACAAATAAAAGATTGAACCTGAAGTGAGAAAGACCTGGGTTCAAATCCTGCTTTTGACAGCTAATTATTTTGTAACCCAGGGTAAGACATATAACCTCTCTGAGTTTCTATGAAATATAAATAAGAATAGCACTTAACTCACAGGATTATTATAAGGATTACATTAGAAAATAAATAGATATAATGAATTTTATATAATGTGGTAATGTTTGCACACTAATATTCATTAAATTGAAATTGTTCTCTTTAAAATTATCGAAAATATTTTAGTTGAAAAATCCAATATTTTTTTTCTTCACAACATCCTTCTTAGCATTTGAATACATCCTTGAACACACATATGATCATATCACTCCATGACTCATGAACCTCTAGTAGCTTCCTAATTCCTCTAGAATTAAAAAAAAAAAACTGCTTTATTTAGCATTTGAAACCCTTCACAACCTTATCCCAAACTATATTTCTAGCTTCATTTTGTGTTACTCCCTGTCTTGACCTTAATAATCTATCCAAATTGACAGTACCTCCCTTTGGACACTACATATCCCATCCTGGTGTCTTTGCATTGGCTGTTCCACATGACTGGAATGAACTTCCTCATCATCTTTGCCGCACAGTATGCCTCCTTTCCTCCAAAATTCAGCTTAAAAATTCCTTTCATGGGAAAATTTTCCTGATCTTGTTGACTGCTAGTGACCTCCCTCACCAACTAAATTATGTTCAATAATTTCTTTATTCACTTTATATTTATTCTATCTCTCCTCATTAGAATATAAACTCCTTGCAAAGAGATATTATTTCCTTTATTACATTTGTATATCTAGCACAAAGTCGGACATTTGACAAATGTTTGAGTGACCAACTAAAGCATTTGAAACAATTGAATACCATTTTCTAGATACTCTTTTTTCACTGAGATATTTTGTTCAAATGTTTTATTAACTTCTAATTTACATCACTAATTTCTGCCATATTTTAAGTTACAAATTTTCTCCCCATTTTCCCCCTGCTCTCTCCCATATCTTCCCCCATACCCCCTTCTACTTTTCCAGTAGAGCATGGTGGATCTCTACGCCCCAGTGCCTGTATATCTTATTTCCCAATAGTATTAATAATAGTATATATATATATATATATATATATATATATATATATATAATTTTAAACATATGATTTTAAAACTTTGAATTCTAGACTCATTAACTTCCTCCCTTGCCACCCACCCTTACTGGGAAGATAAGCAGTTCAGTATAGGTTGTACATGTGTAGCTAATGCAAAACATTAACATAGTAGATATATTGTAAAAGACTGAATATATTTCCCTCCTTCCTATCCGACCACCCACTTGTTCTACTCTTTACTTTGATCCCATCCCTTTTGAAAAGTGAGTGCTTCCAACTTCCTCCTCACACAACCTGCCCTCCCTTCCATCATCCTCCCTCTCATCCCATCCCCCCTACTCTCCTGTAGGGAGAGATACCCTATTTAGTGTGTATTTCATACCCTCCCTGAGCCAAATTCAGTGAGAATAAATTTGGCCCATTCCCTTTTGCCTTCCTATTCTCCCCTCCATTGTAACCATTTTCCCTTGCCTCTTCTATATGAGATACTTTAGCCCATTCTGTCTCTCCCCATCTCCTCTCATTATATTCCACTTTTAACTCTTAATTTCATCTTTTAAGTATCATCCCTTACTATTAAATTGGTCCTGTGCCCTTTATCTATGTATACCTGTAAGCATATATACACACATTCACATATGTATTTATATGCCCATATACATCCAAAATAGACATATATATATATATGTATATGTATATATATATATGTATATGTATATGTGTATATATATATATATATATTCCCTTCAGCTATTTTCATACTGAGAAAAGGTTCATCAGTTACAATTATCATTTTTCCATATAGGAACATTAATAGTTCAACTTTGATAAATGGTTTATGATTTCTTTTCCCTATTTACCTTCTCAAGCTTCTCTTGCTTCTTGTATCTGAATGTCAATTTTCTATTCAACTCTGGTTTTTTCAGCAAGAATGTTTGAAAGTCCTCTATTCCACTGAATGACCATATTTTCCCCTGAAAATGATACTCAATTGTGATGGGTAGGTGATTCTTGGTTTTAATCCCATCTCCTTTGACCTCTGGAATATCATATTCCAGGCCCTTCGATCCCTCAGTGTAGAAGCTGCCAGAACCTGTGTTATCCTGATTGTGTTTCCACAATATTCAAATTGTTTTTCTTCCTAGCTGCTTGTAATATTCTCTCCTTGATCTGGGAATTCTGGAACCTGGCTATAATATCCCTAGGAGTTTTCTATTTGGAATCTTTTTCAAGAGGTGATTAGTAGATTCTTTCAACCTCTATTTTGCCCTCTGGTTCTAAAAGATCACAGCAATTTTCCTTGAGAATGGCTTGAAGGATGATTTCTAGGTTCTTACTTTGGTCATGGCTTTCAGGTAGTCCAATAATTTTTAAATTATCTCTCCTGGATCTATTTTCCATGTCAAGGGTTTTTCCCATGAGATATTTCACATTGCCTTCTATTCTTTCATTTGTTTGGATCTGTTTAACAGTATCTTGATTTCTCATAAAGTCATTAGGTTCCATTTCTTCCACTCTAATTCTGAAGGAATGATTCACCTCCCTGAGCTTTTGAGATTCTTTTTCCATTTGGAAAATTAGGCTTTTTAAGGAATTCTTCTCTTCATTGCCTTTTTGAGCCTCTTTTACCATTTGAGTTAGTCTATTTTTTAAGGTATTATTTTCCTCAGTCAGGCTTTTGACTATCATTTTGTAATTTTCCTGCATTGTTCTCATTTCTCTTTTCTATTTTTTCTCCACTTCTCTTATCTGCTTCTTAAGGTCCTCTATGGACTGTAACCAGCTTGTATTTTCCTTTGCCGCTTTTGGTGCAGGATTTCTGACTTCACGGTCTTCCTTCTGTTCCATGCTTTCCTCCTTTTTGTCCCCAAAACAGGAGTCTAATGTTGAATTCTTCTGTTTGCTTTGTTTCTTTTGCCTGGTCATGTCACTTAACTTTTAGGCTTTTTGCCACAGTAGGACTCTGCCACCAGACAGGGTAGCTTTCTTCCCAAATGCTGGGGTTTCCTCAGCTGCCAGAGGTATTAGTTGGGTGCCCTTGTTGAAGCCTCCACACACTCTGGCAAGCTGGTCACACACTCCCGGACCTCCACCCTAGATTGCAATCCAGATCCAAGCAGGTTAAAGCAAGAGCTATTACCCCTCAGACTGGTCACTTGATCCCTTTACAGTCTGCAGGCCAGGAGCTGAAGCTGCCATGTGGGGGCAGCTGCAAGCATAGCTCCTCAGCAGCTTCTCACCCTGGGGGAAAAAGCCAACACACTCCTAACTACTGGTCTCAAAGTCCACACTGCACTGACCTCTCACTTTTTCTTTAGCATCTATGTGTTGATAAATCTGGAAATGACCACAGCTGCTGGTGATCTGGTCATGCCTACCCTGGGGCTAAAACCTCTGGCTCATGGGCCTGGGCTAGGCTCCCAGAGCACTGCACTGGTTGATTCCTGCCAGCCTGCCAGGCTGTCCTAAGTGGGAGGTTAGCTTTTCTGTGACATTTTGTGGGTTCTGTATCTCCAAAGTTTGTTCAGAGTCCCCTTTTACATGAATTGGAGAAGGTGGAAGCTGGAGCCACGTGGAGGTGCTGTTTCTACTCTGCCATCTTGACCCTGAGATTTCTTAATGTTATTGCCTTCTTTTGCTTCTCTCTCCTTATCAATCTGTCCCCTCCTCAGTCTCCTTTGCTGCATTATGATCCAGGTCCCTGACTTTACAGCAGCTAGCTGGCATAGTGGACAGACTGCCAGTCCTGGAGTCAGGAATACTCCTCTTCATGAGTTCAAATTCAGTCTTAGTCACTTACTAGTTATGTAACCCTGGGCAAATCACTTAGCCTTATTTGCCTCAGTTCCTCATCTGAAAAATGAGCTGGAGAAGGAAATGATGAGCCACTGCAGTATCTTTGCAAAAAAAAAAAAGCCAACAACAACAAAAACCCAAATGAGGTATTAGAGAGTTGGAAATGACTGGAAAATTGGAAATTTGGAAAAATTACTCATTAACATCAATTTTACTTTTAACTGTGTTTTGGCATTCCCAAGACTTTACAAAATCCCATTCTTTTTCTTTTTCAATATCCTCATCATTGGTATTTTTAACAGTTGCTATGGATTCAATTATCTTTTTTTCACTTATCATCCAGATCTTCGTATCTAACCCTAGCCTCTGTGCTGAGCCCCAGCTCAACAGGACCAATGACCTAATGAAAATTTCAAGCTAATAATTTAAATTCTGTTAGTCTCAATTTCCTCAATTGCAAAGAGAGAGAGAGAGAGAATACAAATGAAATAAGTTTAAAGTCAAATATCACCTCTGCAAATTACTAAAATTGTCAACAAGTGTGTCACTTGCTATTTCTGGCATATTCATGCTTGTCCAGTGTGTTGGTATGGCTAGACATACCTTAATGTTTCAAAAAATAATATTTTGCATCTATTTTTGCCTAATTAGGGAAAATTTGAAGAAAGTTTCATATTTAATTTAAAATAAGTTTAAATTTCTTTAGTTTGATGGATAAAAATGACATCATATTGAATAGTAAACTATGACCGTAAAAATAAAATTATCTGGCAGAACAAGGAATACTTTACTTGTCAGATTGATGGAGAAGGGAAGAATATGACCAAACAAGAGATAGAGAGCATTACAAAATGACAAATGCAAAATTTGATTATATCAAGTTGAAAAAGTTTTGTACAAACAAAGCCAATGTAACCAAGATTAGGAAGAAAGCAAAAAACTGGGAAACAAATTTTACATGCAGTATCTCTGATAAAGGCCTCATTTCTAAAACATACAGAGAAGGTAGTCAAATTCATAAGAATACTAGCCATTCCTCAATTGATAAATGGTCAAAGTATATGAATAGGCAATTTTCAGAGGAAGAAATTAAAGACATCTATAAGCATATGAAAAATGCTCTAAATAACTATTGATTAGAAAAATTCAAATCAAAACAACTATTAGGTGCAACATTCCACTGGTCAGATTGGTTAATATGACAAAACAGGAAAATGATCAATGCTGGAGAAGATGTGGGAAAATTGGAACATTAATGTATTGGTGGTGTAGTTGTAAACTGGTCCAACCATTCTGGAGAGCAATTTGGAACTATGCCCAAAGGGCTATAAAAAAGTGTATACCCTTTGACTCAGCAATACCACTTCTAGGGCTGTATCCCAAAGAGATCATAGAAGTGGGAAAAGAACTTTTGTTGTAATGTTAAGGGAATTCAAAGATCTTCCCTATACCCATATGTACAAAAATATTTATAACAGCTCTTTTTGTGGCAGCAAAGTATTGGAAACCAAGGCGATATTGCTCAACTGGGGAATGGCTAAACAAGTTGTGGTATGTGAATGTAATGAAATACTATTATGCTATAAGAAATGAGGAGCAGATAGACTTCATAATAACCTAGAGAGATTCATTTAAACTAATGCTGATTCAGAAGGAGCAGAACCAGGAGAATATTGTACACCATTCCAGACGTATCATATATATGAAGACTGACTTTGATGGACTGGGTTCCCCTCAGCAATTCAAGATTATAAGTCTACTCCAAAGGACTCATGATAGAAAAGGCTATCCACATCCACAGAAAGAATTATGGAGTCTGAATGCAAATTGAAGCAAACAACTTGTTCTTGCTCTTTTTCATTTTGTTTTACTTTGTTTCTTCTTCCTCATTATTCATTCCATTGGTTTTAATTCTTCTTTACAATTTGAGTAATATTTAATGTGAAAGTATATGTAGAACCTATATCAGATTACATGCTGCCATGGTGGGAAGGGTGAGGAGATGGTGGTGGAGAAAATTTGGAACTCAAAAACTTGTGGAGCTGAATGTTGTAAACTAATAGTAAATAAATGTTAAAAAATAAAAGTAAAAATAAAAAAATAACCTGTGAACCCAGTTAAATGAACCTTACTAGGCACACTAATTTTCTTTGATTCTTAGTTTCTTCATCTTAAAATGATAAAGAGATCTTAAGGTCCCTTCCAGATCCAGCTCCTACAATTCTGTGACTAAATAATTTTAAGGAACTTTTAATTTACTAAAAACAAAGTAATTCTAAGTTTGGTATTTGTTATAGAGGTAAAGCAATATTTTTTTTTCTATCATACTGCCTTTGATAGTGAAGTCATGTATGTTAAATGTCTATTAATATATCATTTTTCAAGGTGGCACAATATTGTTGTAATTCAATTTAAATAAGCAAGAGCTATTAGAAGAAATGTTCTTCCTCTAAGGGCTTGAAGTAATAAACATTTAGCTTATCCTACATAATCATTAACTAGTTAGTTAAGGTATTCAATAAAAAAATTTATCCAGACACATTTCTGATGTCTTTGTAGATTTACACATCAGTTCATTCTGACATCAATGACCATGATCATCAACATCAATTTCTATTATTTGTGACCACAGTAGACTTTGATACTTTATAGGTCATATGGAGAGTATTATGAGGTCTTCCTTCTAAGAAGATGAGAGACATCAACCAAGAACAACCTCCATTATTCTCTTTCTCCCAAATTATCTTCTTTTCTCCTAGGGTAAGTGTAAAGCTAACCAGGAGCAGCTCTCCTGAGGACTGCAGCTGTGAATAACTTTAAGAATAAAATCACATAATATAGTGAACTATCTATTTATTCAGCAATATACTAAGGCAAAACATTTAAGAAACTAAAGCACAACATTCACAATAACATAACATGAATTATCACTAAGGTAGCCACATAGTCTTAAACAAAACATATCATTCAGTAAGTCATAATCTCCTCAAAGTACCCATATAAAGTCTTTTTTCATCTTGATTGTAGGCTGGCTTCCAATCATCCTTAAGTTGATCATCCTTAAGGGGTAGTGGAGAGTACAAAGACCATACACCCCTAGGTCACAGTAAGTCATAATCTCATCAGTCAGCACTAAGTACCCAAGTAAAGGTCCTTTCATCTTAACTGGAGGCTGACTTATAAACATCATGACTCTTCTTCCACATTCCCAGTTCTTGCCTAGATTTTACCTAATTCTTGCCTAGATTCACAGGTAGGCAGCTTTCTGATCTCAGCTCACAGTAACTAGTCCACTCCAAGTCCTTCAGAGTTTCTATTTCTGGGAAGACAAAGCTAAACAGAGCCACAACAATATTCACACACATTGCCAGCACTATCATCTCAATTCACTTTCTGTCTGACAAAGTAACACAAACCAACAGACAAAGGTTCTGTCTGAGAAATCAAATACAAATTAGCAGTAAAGTCCCAGGACTTCTATAAATAGCAGTAAAACCCTCTTTCAGGACTTCTGTAAATGATAGGAAAGTCCTCTTTCAGGGCTTCTGGATCAGCAGTAAAGTCCTCTTTTAGGACTTCTGTCTAAAAACAACAGACAAGGCTGTTGTCTGACAGACCAATGGACAGAGTGCTACAGAGTGTCAAAATCACAAGCATTCTCACTCTCAGTTCTGCTTGATCCCAGTGTGTGCTTGAGATTTTATCTGCTCTGCTGCTTCCTGTTCCACCCTTCCTGTTAGGTCCTTCCTGTTCACCTTTTTTGTCAAGTTCCTTCCACCATGGGATTCATGTGATAGCATTATGCCAATAAGGGAAGGGAAGGTCTCCAAACTTCCTTAAGCCTATTAAGGGCAACACAATGCATGTTATTTCCAACAAAGACTTGATAAAATCACAGCCAGGGTTAAAAGGCACTTTAATAGCCAAAACAAGGAGTAAAGTACTATTTTTCTTGCTATTACAATGAGTGCCTGTCCCATTTTGCTGACTTCTTTACATAAAACACACTTTACACAAACCATTCTGCACATTGGAGTAGCAGCTTTTATCTGAATCTTCTTAGGCTCTTTTATTTTCTTTCTCCCAGTACACTCTATTTCTATACTTTTTTAAGCCTGCCCTACTCAGTCCTGACAGGCCTCAATAATCCCAAAATCTAAGGAAGCTAACCTTTCTTGTAATAAAGATCTCTTTAGAGAATGTTACCAGATTCCTTAGCAACAGTGACAAAAACACTTAGAGTGTGTGATGACATGAGAACCCAGATAATTTCTCTGGACAAACAACATAATTGAACAAAAAGATGGTACACTATTTCCCTTTTTTCTGTCATTCTGGCAGCTGAAATCAGAGAGTTTACATTCATATTTTACGATCCTTTAATCTAGGAATCAATGTGTAACCAGAGGCAGAAAGTTAAAAGCTTGCAATAATGATGTGGGACAGATGGCCTCATTGATCCAGTTTTCTATTTTTTAAAAAATACCTTAAAATACCTGGTAGGAGTACTGCTCAGCCACAAAAGTCTCTCTTCATTTCATCCTGAACATTTCTAATCCCTGTGGGGTCTACACATGGATATTTCACTGCCTCAGGAATCTTTAAGTGTTTTTTTTTCTTTTTCTGGGGTGAGACTCTTATATTATTAGAATACATGTTTTCTTCTCCACATTTTTGTGGCAAGATTATTAATTCTATCAATTCATATCATCAATTTATTTGTATTCCCTGGGAGTCTATTTCTGAATACCTTCTTGTTTGGTAACTTTCATTTCATGTGTTAAGGTGGTAGGGTTGTGATTTAATCAATGGAGGTCCCCAATTCAATGAGCAGAACTATAAAATTTCAGATGTCTTTATTTGCATATGAAAAAATTTAAACTGAGCATTGACTAAATGCCCTTTCTTTTATGTAGACAAAATAGCACTAGGTGTGCCAGGCAAAAAGAGAGATGTCTACAGAAGAAGAAATTACGTGCTAAAAGTGTACTTACCCTTGAAGACTTACCTCTTGCAGAGTGGAGCAAGTTGGGAGGAGATTTCTTTCTTCTCCTTCATAATGGTCTCCCCTGTCAGAAGCACATGACAGTTGTAAGATGGGCTTTCATTTACCCTAAGGAGGAAATTTGAGGATTTTGATTCTTTACTCAAATGTCAGAGTAGGATGCATTGGGAGAAAAAAAGATTGGTACCTGGAGAAGGTATCCTGATGCATGGGGGATGGTAGTCTCAAACCTTAGACTCCCAGGGAATACAAATAAATTTGCCTCTATTCCTAAAATAAAGTATTGGCCATTTCTCAGGGAACCTGGCAATATGCTAGTCAACGATTTCAGCTTAGCCAAAAAGTGAGGTGGCAGAGACGATGACCAGAGAGTAGATCTAATAAAGTTCACCAAAATCTTTTCTCCAGCAATGAGCATTGTCAATAGGCATCAAGAATAAATCAGGCGTTTTGCTGTATCTTGAGAGTTTGGTCTCATCATATACAGTTTCTATATTTGATCCCTTTCTTCAATGATGGTTTGTATGTCTGCAGAATAGTGCTCCATAACTAATGAGGAATATTTGTTATTCTAAGTCTTCTTACTGTGTTCTCAAGTTGGATATTGAGTAGTAAACATACAAGTTGGGCCTTAGGAGCTAAAATTTTAGGAGTACAAACCAGAGAATACCTTGAACCTAAAGAGTCATCCTCCAGGGAACCCAGCCCCTGACTATGACTTGAGGGTAGTAGAATATACCCCAAGGGACATTATATCCTCTATATATACACATATTATATATATATATATACACACATATATATATACACACACACACACACACACACACATATATATATATATATATAAACATATATAGCCACTCAAAATTTAAAAAGGATACACAATTGCATCTCATGCTCTTCATTTTCTACCTCTTAAATTCTGAAAATGATGCTACTCAAAGCCTGGAAGTACATTTTGTCCCATACCTTTACATTCTTACAGACTCTAAATGTGATCACTCAAAGTCTCAAGCCCTATAATTTCATCAAAGAAGTTAGGGGCCCTCTGATCAACCCCTCACTCCACGTGTTTACAGAATCCTGTTTAAAATAACAAATAAAAAAAAACATTGGACATATTATGCTATAGTGGTAGTTTTTCATTATTTAAGAATATCACTGCCATGTCATACAGTCAGTAAAGATACTGTATTGAAGTCAGGAAGTTGTTATTGTTCAGTTGCTTTCAGTCATGTCTGACTCTATGACACCATTTGAGACTTCTTCACAAAGATACTGGAGTGGTTTGCCATTAATTTCTCCAGCTCATTTTCCAGATGAGGAACCAAGGAAAACAGATTTCAGTGACTTGCCCAGGGTCACACATCTAGTAAGAATCTGAAGACACATCTTAACTCACAAAGATGAATTTTCCTGACTCCAGGTACACCATTCTATCCACTGAAACCACCGAGCTTCATTCAAATTCTAATTCAGATACGTACTAGCCATATGACCCTGCACAAACCTCTTAAACTCTTCATGCCTCAATTTTCTCATATTTAAAAGGAGATAGTGTTGGTGTGACATTCAAATGAAAAGACATCTGTACAGTGATTTTGAAACCTTAAAACACTCTAGCTACTGTTTTTTGTTACATTTAATTTGGTGCATATAAACTCCTTATTCCAGTGTCAATATATGTCATTTCTGAATCAACTGTCTGCAATCAAATCACTGATTAGAGTATGGATCAAAATTCATAAAAGGTAAAAGAAAAGAATAAAAATAAGAAGAAACTGCATGCAATTTCAATTGCTCTCATTTGACCAGATAAAACAAATTGCTGATTATAAAAAATATGAGAAAGACAAAATTGGATTTTAATTATCACTGTTTCTTAGAAAGTATAACTAATACAAAACCATGATTACAAAGAACAGACCTAACCCAGAAATAACTCAAGCCAACAATGACCTGATCTTTTCAGAGAGACAAGATAGAGATAGTGAACACCAAATACAAGCTCACTGATAAAGCGTTGTGAAAGAGGTTAAACAGAATGTCCAGAATGGCTGCCAACAAAGTTCTCAAAAGAAGAAAGTTATTAGCACCCACTGGGGAAAATATTTCAGATTACTAAGAGAAATGTAAATTTAAGCAAATCTGAAGTTCTATTTTATACTCATCAGATGGGAAAAGGGGGAGGGGGAAGAAAATGAATTGTTGGAAGGTCTGTGGTAGCACAGGCACACTAATACACTTGTTGGTGGAATAGTGAAGTGGTCCAGCCATTTTGGACACTGAAAGTTTAAGTGACTTCCTCAAGTTTACACATCAAGTTATCTTTCAGAGTTGGGGTTTGAATCCAAGTTGTCTTGACTGTAAGGATGGTTCTCTAGCAAATAATAGGTAAGAAAGGAAAGGAGTTAAGGAAATGTCTTATGTTGGTGTAATGGTAATGAAAGTTGAAGATCCCTTTGTACTGCTAAGCTGAGAGGCATTTAGCACCTAGTTTCAAATTAAGCCTCTGTTAAAGAAACAGAAAGCATGAACCCCTGTTGCTGACATAACAGGAAGGGGCTAAACAGGGAGGAGCTATACAATATTTAAGGAAGAGCACAAGCAGGACACTCAGAACATCTTGGGACAAGAATCTGGAGGCAGAGCAGCTGCTGATGGAGAGAGAGAAAGAATTTCTCTCAGCAAGCATCTGAAGGCTGGGCTGCTGCTGCTGGGCTGGAACTTCAGTGGAGAAAGTGATTTTGATTTTGAGAATGGAACTGCTGAAGACTTCCAAGGGTCAGCTGGAGCTGCCAGAAGAAGCATGACTGTTGTGTTGGTACTTTGTTTGTCTGTGGCTCTGTTAAGTTTTCTCTTCCCAGGAACAGAGACTGTGAAGGATTTAAGATGGACTAGACACTGTGAGCTTCGATGTGGAGCAAGAACTGCATGGCGAGCTGGACAAGGAACTGGGAGCTGTCTGCCTTTAAACCCAGGTGACAGTTTGGTGGATTCAGGTAGGAGCTACCTGCCTCGAGTCAACATGAAAAAGACTCTCCATGGATACTGAGAAGTGAGGGATAAAATTGTAACTTACTTGTGATGTTGGGGTGGATGGCCTGTGTATTTTCTACTGTGCCTTAAGAGAGTACTGAATAGTGACTGTTGAAACTGTAACTTACTTGTGACTGAGGGGTGGATGGCCTGTGTATTTTCTACTACCCCTTAAGAGAGTACTGAGTAATGACTGATATTGTAACTTAATTTCACCTCATGGGTAGAGAACTTTGACTATTGTACTTTGTGTCTCTTAAGGAGGCCTTGCCTCCTTATAAATGAGTGAGTTAAGGAGTAAGTAGGCTCTCCTCCTTAAGACTGATTGAATTAAGGATTATTGAATGACTGAGTTACTAAATGATTGTACTTTGTTGAAAACTGTGTGACCAATTTGGTGAAGACTATGTGGCCATTTTAACAATAAGTTGTGGAGTTGTGACATTGTGAATGCTTTACCTTGATTTTCTGTGAATGTTTTGCTCTAAGTTCTTATTGAATAAATAGAGAGTTCACTAAACTATATAATCAGAACCTTGAAAGCTGTTCACAGCAGCAGTCCTCTGGAAAAGAGTCTTGGCCTTGTCTTTATAGTTGGAGATGGCCATTTAATCGGACCCTTGAAAAAGTTAGGGATTCTACATTTATGTATGGGTTGGCATTACAGGTAGAAAGTAAAGTGTAGACAAATTTCACTCTAATATAGAGCATACTATGGGGAGTGATGTGGATTCATTCCAACCAAAATAATGAAGTACTTTTACTCCCAAAATGAAAGTTTGTAGCTTGTCCTAGGAGAAAATGGATTCTTTGAAATTATTTTTTGAGCAGAGTGATGACATGATCAGATTTTTGCTTTAGAATTACCACTTTGGCAGAAATGAAAAACTTGAGGCAGAAAGACCAATTAGGAGGCTACTGCAAAAGTCAAGGTGAAAGGTGATCAGGGTGTGAATAGGATGACAGGATGCATGAATGGAGAGAACAGAATAGATACTAGAGCTGCTATGAAGGTACAATCAAGATTTGGAAAATTATTGAAAATGAGAATTTTTAAAATGTGAGATTGGGTGACTGAAAGGGTAGCTATATCCTTAATTTAAAAAAGAGGTTAGAAAGGTATAAAGGTTTGGGAGAAAGGGTAATGAGTTCTCTTTTTGAACATATTGAGTTTGAGTAGATAGTCATGTGAAATGTGCAGAAGGGAGATAGTAAGGCTAGATGTGCAGCCCACAAGTATTCTTATGTATGATCTAATAGTCCCCATTTCTATTTGAGTTTGATACCACTGGGATAGAACCAGTTAGGCATCTACAATTAGGCAAGTAAAGCATAAAATATGGAGATATGTTGCTGCCAAAAGTTTTTTGTTTTTTTTTTATCGCTGGCACTCTTGGGAGATGTTTGATGAAATCGCTAAATGGAAGATTGACTTCATATAGAAGTGATATCCTCCAGATTCTATTTGTTGATAGCATTGTGCTGATTGAAACAAGCCCCAGATCACTCATCAATGAGATCCATATTTACTCAAAAAAAATTAGTCTAGCACTCTACACAAGAACAGCTAAATTGTAGATGAAGGATGAATATTACCCAGATTATGAGATGCATTTGGATGGCCAGCCCATTGTATTTATTTATTGGCACATGCATCTTGGCCAGAAACTGCAAATGGACAATGAATTAGGACCAAAATTGATTAGTAAAAGAAGAAGGGACTGAACTATATTTAGAGAACTTTTGAGTATATTTTATGATTTCAAGCTGCTCCCTGCTATCAAGGTACTTGTTTCTAAACTTCCCTCACATTAATTCCCCATGCCCTGCAAGGATATCCCCTAGATTCAAATTATGAAGCATTGTACTCTTAGAAGAATTAAAATTGCAAGTGACCCAAAGTATAATGGGAAAATAGATAGTAGATTTGAGTACAGTATGACTAGCAAATATGTTTATAAGGATTTATGTTTAAAAAATTATCAGGAACACATATAAATGGAAATGGGAATATTTCAGTCTTATAATAAATCTGAGTAATAACAGGACACTGAGTGTTGCACTGATATTCACAAAATATTGAAAGAGTCAAAGGAAGACTAGGGCTTAGGGTGGATCTTATAAGAAGGAGGCCATTTATAATTGTTCTGGATGCAAAGGCTCTGGGTGGGCTACTATCTGCATTGGGGAAGGGATTGCCCTTATCAATGTGATTGTTTATTCAATAAAGAATCAATGAAGCCAAACCCATAAACTTTTTCTTTTTTCATCATTTTTTTCTTGATCATTTTTGTCTTTCCTCCTATCACCTGAAATATAAATCCATATTTATTTTCCCCAATTTCCTCCAGAAAATAAAAAGATCTTAGCAATTATAGATGGGCTACACCTTATGGATTAACTAGTTCAACAAAATTACATTACAGATGAGGCCATTAAGTTCAAGAATGTAAAGTGATTAAACAACCTTAAGATATCATTTTACACCTATCAGATTGCCTAAAATTATTGAAGAGGAAAGTAACAAATGTTGGAGAGGATGTGGAAAAACTGGAAAACTAATTCATTGTTGGTAGAACTGTGAACTGACCTAACCATTTTGCAGAGTAATCTGGAATTATGCCCAAAGAACTATTATACTGCCTATACCCTTTGACCCAGAAATGCCACAAATAAGTCTGTTCCTCAAGATGATTAGGGGGAAAGGAAAAGAACCTATATGTTCTAAAATATTTATAACAGCTCTCTTTGTGGCAGCAGAGAACTAGAAATTGCAGGGATGCCCATCAATTGGGGAATGGCTGAACAAGTTGTGGTATATTATTGTAATGGAATACCACTGTGCTATAAGAAATGATGAGCTCAGTTATCTTAGAAAAACAAGGATAGACTTGGATGAAATAATGAAAAGTGAAATCAACAGAACCAAGATACCATTGTGTGTGTATGTGTGTATATATATATATATATAAAATAACAATATTGTTCAAAGAATGATTTTGAGAAACTAAGTCATTTTGACTATTATAAATATCCAAATTAACTACAAAGGACATGTGAAGGAAGACACTATCTGCATCCAGAAAAAGAACTTATTAATAGAAGTAGGTAGAGAGTGATTTTACACACACACACACACACACACACACACACACACACACATACACATATACATATATGTGTCCAATTGTAGCCATCATTGGGCGGGGGTGGTAGAGGGGGAGGAGATAAAAGGAAAAAACTGCATGATAAATTGACTATATATTTAAGAGGAATAGTGAGTTGTACATTATAGATTTACAGCTTCATGTACAATCATCTTTTTTCTATTATGTTATGAAAATGCTTGTTTAATTTCTTAAATTCAGAATAAAAAAATAAAATTTCAAAAAACAGTCCTTTAGGAGAAAAGTGGATAAAAGGAATATAAAGTGATTTATCCATTGTCACACACTAGCAGAAAAAGGATTCATATCAAAGTTTTCTGAATCCATAGCCACTGCTCTTTCCATTTCAGAATCTTAGAAACTTTTCTCTAGCTCAGCGATTCTTAACTTTTTGTCCTATGTCATGAACCTTGGAGTGTGCTGGTAAATGTTTAACAATAAGCTCTCTAAGGAAAAAAAAAGAATAAACAGCATTCTTTTTAAGTTTAATCTGCATTATTAATAGTTTCTCTATCACTTAAGTCTAGATAATCAACAAAATAAGATAATCCCAATGAATAGTATTCAATGACTCCTGAAGTGTAAGTGCTCACACTGAAAATTGAATAATCTGCTTTTCTGAGATGGTTCTTGCTGATTACAGGAAACCCATTGGAATCTGATAAAGCCTAATTATTCCTTCTCAGAAAATGTTCTATAAATGCAAGTAATAAAATACATATGATTTCAAATTATATGAAAAGTAGATATATGTGCATGTATATACATACATACATATATGTATCTGTGTACATAAATGTACACACAGACATATTTCAGAATCATATAACTTAGGTCAATAAATTAGCCAAAGAAGCTTGTATTCAGCTGTGCATGCCTCACTTTTTCCAATTACCTACTTAATTTATTCTTTTCTCCATTGCATCAGCCCTGAATCACTCTAATTCCTGGTATTCTCTATCATATAAATTGTATATCATATCTATACTTATTTCCCTAAAGTATTGCTTTCTTCATGTCACTCTTTTGCCAAAAAAAAACAATAACTGTCAATGCCTGCCTTTTTCTTATACATCAAATCTTTTTCATTTATTTAACATTTTTGAGTTCTAAATTCTCTCTCTCCCAACAGCCCCTTCTCCACCCATTGGAAAGGCCAACAATATCCCACCCATAGAACATGTGAAGCTATGTAAAACCTATTCCCACATTAACTAAGTTTTATGCATCAAATCTAAAGTTTTCTTACTGATGGTTCTTCATAATCTACTTAATATCTTCAGAATTGTTTATTATTCTCATCACTAAAATATTCTCCACTCTAGTTAGGCCAGTACCCTTACTATCCTGTGAAGGAAATACCTCATTCCTATCTTCATCTCTTTGTTTATGATGTTCTTTTCATCTGGAATGCCCTCCATTATTCCAGCATTAATAACATCATTACTAATAATAATTTTATTCTATCATAATTTTTATCAATAATCACTACAGCTACATTATAAACAACATGGTATAGTGGATAGGATGTTGGGACTGGTAATAAGGAAGATATGAATTTGACTATTAACTCAGGCATTTAATAGCTTTATGACTGTGGGCCAATCATTTAACTTTTCTGAGTCTCAGTTTCATTATTTGTAAAATGAGAGCACTGGAATTATTAACCTCTGAGGTGTCTTCCAATTCCAAATCTATGGTACCATTAAGTAGATTGGATACTTCATCTATGGAAATCTGTGGAAGAATATGGTTGATTCTCACAAGCTGTGTGGGTGGATGTGACACACCCTTACCATTCATGAGATCATAAATCCATTGATGTGATAACAAAACTCAAACTAATACAGAATTTTGGAACCACCAAAGCATATTACATATATTCTCTTTTTTGATACTGACAGCAACTCTGTGAAGGAGATAGAGGAAGTGAAGCCACTTTACAATTGACAAAACTGATTTAAGGGTAAATAGATTTGTCCAGAGTCACAATCTGTAAGGCCATAATTTCATAAATTCAGAATTACAATAAATTTTAGACAATACAGGGTCCACTCTCTCCCCATTTTACAGATTAAGGAACTGAAGCTCAGAGTGATAACAGTAATTGTCCAAGGTTACAAATGGGCAGAGTTGGAACTCAACCCAGGTTTTCTGCCTCCAAACTTAGTGACTATTTCCATGCAGCTCAATGGTTGTAATAATAGTCATAGTTCCTACCAGATTATCTGACTCTAAATGCAATTATTTTTCAACTCTACCAATCCTACCCCTCCACATTGGCAAGTTGAAGTCCCAAGAAAGCTTCTAGGGAGCACTCCAGTGCTCACTGTGTTACCTTGTTTCTGAAGTTTTAGGAAATTTTAAGTCTATGTGAAACAGTTCTGCAGTTATCTATATGCTATATTTTATACATAGTACTACTTAATGTACATGAATCTTGCTGATCCAACTATTTGTAAGATCCTAGAGAATAGGAACTGACATACTTTTCAGGCAATCCCATTCCAGGCATGATTTTTGAGTACACAGTTGCTGCTGCTCAGTCATTCAGTTGAGTATGATCCATAGGGTTTTCTTGGCAAAGTTATTGGAGTGGTTTACCATTTCCTTCTCCGGGGGATTAAGATAAACAAAGGTAGTGATTTTTCCAGGCTCACACAGCAAGTATGTAGCATTTGAACTCACGTCTTCCTGACCCTAAGCCCAGCACTCTATTCACTGAGCCTTCTCATATTCTTATTGATTAATTCTAGATTCTTGAGCCTACACTGAATTTATTCTCCCCTGTTTTATTTATCTTGGAATTCAGCAAGGTGGGACCCAAGTAATAAGGGGAATCTTTTTTTTTTCCTTCTATATCTTTTTTTTTCTTCCCTTTCCCTTTTACAAGATTCCTTCCCAATTTTCTCAAACTATCTTCACTTTTACCCTTCCCTGCCTTTTTCTGCTTAATTTCAATCTTTATTGCCATACACACCCTCCTATCCCCTTTTTTAGGAAATGACCTTCTTCAATATGTATCTTCAATACAGAAGTATTGTCCTTTAAGGGTGAAGTACAGGGGAGCCTTAAAACCTTACCTTCATATAAGAATTCAATTGCCTTAATCTGGGGCCAGTTCTCATCCACACCTTCCATTCTAACAGTTTAACCAGATCAAGTCACTTCTAGTTTCTTTTCAATAGATACAGACTGTCACCATTCCCTACTACCTAATCGTTCAGGCTCATTCCAAAAGACAGGAACTGAACACATCTTTCTTGTGACAGTTCCTGAGTCACCAAACAAGATGGAGATAATGACTCATTTGAAGAACCAGTCAAGGAAGGAATCCCTTATACCACAGACCTAGAACTCCCTGTAACAGGAGGTCCCAAAGAGGGACACCAGCAGTGGAATTATCAGCATCCCTATTTTAAAACAAGCTCTCTCAACAAGCTGAGAAAAATGAACAATTATAGCAGTTGCTGGTAAATTATAGCCCCAGGCTAACCGACCAGGGTGAACGCAGCAGCTGATGAGAAAGTGCTCAGAGCTGCACCACCTGAGCTCCTGCTCATCCCTGTTGCCCACCTGCACCCTCAATCAGGTGGTAGGTTCCATTGGTTGGAGTTGTGGCAGAGTTCCATAGGTTTTCTTGTTTCTCAAAAGGTCCCTGTATTCCCAGTGCATTCCCCTGCTATATGAATTGCTGCCAGGAAATTATCTAAGTTACAGAAGGGTTCCTTATCTTCATTGGTAGGAATCTCCTCAATAGAAGTTCTGAACACCAAACAAAATTACAATTCTAGACTAGCAAATCAAAAATCATCAGCTTTCATAGTCTTAAAACTATAAGTGAGCCAGTGGTGCATTGTCTGTGCATCAATATCACTGCAAAATCACAGACATAGTTCTCCTTATGTACCTCATATAGACATTTTATTGAGAGTTCTCTTCTTTATTAACTCCAGCCCTCTGCCATCCATGCCATCCTCTCACCACCTGTTCCATTTGGTCTCACCTCTAACTCAATTTTTAAAAAATGAAATTATTTTTTATTTTAACATTCTCTTTAAAAAAATAAATGAGTTCTGAATTCTCTCCCTCCAGTCACCCCAAACCACTGAGAAGGAAAACAATATATCAATTATCATCTGAAATCATGTAAAACATTCCCATATTAGTCACATTACAGAAAAAAATAAAGAGAAATAAAGTATATATATATATATATGTATATACATGTGTACATATACATATATATGTATATGTATATAACATTCTTCGCATGAATGAGTTCTCTCTCTGGAGACCAATAACATTTTTCATCATGAGTTCTTTAGAATTGTCTTGGATCATTATGTTAATCAGAGTAGCTAAGTCTTTCATAATTGATCATTTCTACAATATTGACTACACTGTGTAAAATGTTCTCCTGGTTCTGCCTGCTTCACTTTGCATCACTTCATATAAGTTTTCCCAGGTTCTTATGAAACCACCCTCCCTCCCCATCATTTCTTATACCACAATAGTATTTCATCACAATTATAGACCATAATTTTTTCTGTTATTCCCAAATTGATGGGTATACCCAATACTTTATCACCACAAAAAAGCTACTATGAATATTTTTTGTGCTTCAAGGTCCTTTTCATTTTTCTTTCATCTCTTCGGTATAAAGACCTAGTAGTGGTATTTCTGGCCAAAGGGAACATATAGTTTTATAGCCTTTTTTTGGTGTAGTTCCAAAATATTTTCCAGAATGGTTGAACCAATTAACAACTTCACCAACAGTTCTTTTATGTATGTATTTCTCCACATCCCCTCTAGCATTTGCCATTTTCTTTTTTTTTTATCATGTTAGCCAATATGATAGGTATCTCAGAATTATTTTAATGTGTATTTCTCCAATCAATAGTGACTTGGGATATTTTTCATATGACTGTAGATGCCTTTAATTTTTTCTTCAAAAATCTGTCAGTTTGTATCTTTTGACCATTTATCAATTGGGGAATTGTTCTATTTTTATAAATTTGACTCACTTCTCTATTGCAATAGCAACCACACTAGCACACAGGGTAGGCTGCTAGCCCAGGTTCTTTGATCTACTTTTCTAGAGGAAAAACAACTTTAAAGTGGTTAATGATCTTACTTTACTTAACAGACAGATAAGTAGTCCAAAAAGAATCTAATAGACAAGGTTCCAACTGTCTGAACAGATACCTAAATCACCAGACCAAGAAGTACCAACATCTGCATTCAGGCACAGCCAAGGAGCTCCTTAACAATGTCTCCAAAGAGTCTCATCAGACCAAATCACAAAGAAACATTCTTCCAGTGAGTAAGTCCCAAAGAAAAATAACAACTTCCCCAAATATATAGTTTTCAAGTAATAGGCTCAGAGCCAGAAGGTATCACAACCCACATGACTCAGTGACTAATGGCTTAGTGCCAAAAGGTATGAAAACCTTCTTGCAAGCAAGCCTCCCAGTAAACAAACTGCCCCCTAAGCAAGCTTCCCCTTGGGCAACTTCATCCCCCAAGGAAACATAAATCTTCCTGAATCAACTGACAGGCTGTAGGTGACTCAGGATGTTCCAAGGGAAAAAAGGAACACATGATCACATAGGCCTATTAATGGACAGGGAGGATCTTATATCCCATTAACCCTACACCTATATATTTGAGAAATGAGGCTTTTTTTCAGAGAAATTTGCTGTAAAATGTTTTCCTTCTAATCTTGAATGCATTGGTTTTGTTTGTGGAAATAGTTTTTTTTTTCTTCCTAATTTAATGTGATAAAAATTATCCACTGTATATCCTGTGATCCTATTAATTTGTTATTTGGTCATAGATTCTTCCCTTAATCATAGATCTGATGGGTAACAGTTTCCATGCTCCCCTGATTTTATGTCTAAATTATATGTCCATTTTGATCTTATCTTAGCATATAGTATGAGGTTTTGGTTTATACATAATTTCTACTAAACTTCTTTTGAGTTTTCCAAGAAATTTTGTCAAATAATGAGTTCTCATACCCAAACCTTGTATCATTGGGCTTATCAAATACTAGACTATTATGGCCATTTACTACTGTATATTATATATTTGATCTATCCTGACCATCTACCCCAACACATTTTTTTTTTGCTTCTTGGAGGGGCAATTGGGGTTAAGAGACTTGCCCAAGGTCTTAACAACACAGCTAGTTTTTTGTGTTGTGTCTGAGGCCGGATTTGAGCTCAGGTCCTCCTGACTCTAGGGCCAGTGCCCCATTCATTGCACCACCTAGCTACCCCCACCCCCTAACTCAATTTTTAACAAATTATTTTTTATATTATATTTCTTCACTTCTCACACCTTTCATCTTCTTAAACTATTAGAAATTTGCCACCTCTGCCCTACAAGACACTAACTCTGGCTACCCCCTCTGATGTAACTTCCCTCAGAAGCATTTGACCAAAAGGAGTAGGCAAATAAGCTGTTCTTATTCCCACTTGGCACTATGCCTCTAGCAACTACTCTTCCTATGAGATTGACTCTATCCATCTTCATCATAATTTCTTGTGTTAGTCGTTTCCTTATATTCAAACCATTCTCCTTTTTTCCCCAAGTAGTTTAATACCTTGCTTATAGTCTTTCTCTATCTCTTTTATTTGAGGATTTCAACATATAAATAAATGTCATTTCATACACCCTGGCCTCTCAGTTCAACAGCACCCTATAATCTCATTAATTCCATTACCACTGTACTTCAGCCATACACAGGGAAGGCAATCTGACCATCCATTATATTTGTTTTATTTCTTTGAGTCAGAATTTGGAAATTTCTCTCTACAAGCACAATTTTCTATACTTGAAAATCTTCTGCCTCACTCCTCTTAAACCTATTATCCTAGGTTAACCTTGTTTCTGTATACTATCTTCTTTCGTGAGCTCATCAGTGTGCAGGAGATCATATATCTCCTGTGAACAAGCGCTTTCTAAATACGAACATATCGGCATCACCTCTTTCCTGAACTCTAATCCTATAATTCCAAATTCTTGCTAGATATCTTATGAGGGAGACTTCAACAACTCTCAATTATAACTTCTCTTCAAAATTTATTCTATTCACAGCACCACCATCCTTCCATTCACCTGTCCAGTCTCCTTATACTTACTACCATTCCAGTCTTCATACGCTCATGAATTCTGTGATCCAGTCACACTGGATTCTTCGATGCTTCCTCATAAAATATTCCATCTCCTGATTCTTGGCATTTTCACTGACTGCCCCCCATGTCTGAATGCTCTCCCTCCTCATCTCCACATCCTGTCTGGCTTCCTTCAAATTCCAGTTAAATTCCCATGTTCTACATACAGAAAGTCTTTCCAATTCTCCCTTAACATTAGTGTTAGTATGTTGACTTCTCCATTAGGCTGTAAACTCCTTGAAAAAAAGGACCTGATGTGTTTTTTATCCCTTTCTTTATATCCCCAGGACTTAGCATACTGCTTGGTATATAATGGGCACTTAGCGAATGCTTGATGACTAATAGACTTGTTTAAGTATTCTGCCTCACTGAATCTCCCACTTGCTCCAAGACAAAGCTGAAACACTACTTTCTTTATAAACTTTCCTGAACTGCCCAACTATAAGTGTGTTCCTTCCCCAACAATTTCACATTTAATAACATTATATGCATTTTTAAAATTTATTCTGTATATATTACTTTTAAACCTACCTAAATACATGCAAGCTTACCACCCCTGATAGAATACAAGATCTTTGAAGAAAAGGACAATTTCATTGTTGTCTTTGCATTCTCAGATATAGCACATAGTAGATGCTTAATAAATATTTATTGAATTAATCTATTTTTCAGTGGTACTACGTAAAATCTCTACTATCATTTTTCCTCTTTGAACATTACTGTTTGATGGTTTGTTCTGCTTATATTACACTTTAAATGTTCAAAAAGAAAGGAGAAGTGGTTTGGCCTCTGTTAAAAATAATTTTATCTTCAGAAATTCAAGTAAGAAAAATCAAGGTTAAATGCCAGGGAAGGGTGTCAGGCTTACAAAGACTGTAAAAAAAAAAAAAAGTTTATTTCTATAGGAGAGCTTCTGTCTGTGAATATGAAGGAGGAACTCCTGCTCTAATTCCAAAATGAAAATTCAGCAATCCACTGGGACAGGAAGAACTCAGTATGCTAGGAAAAGATAAGGTATTACCTGGACAGTACTAGGAAATACCAGCTTAACTAGAAGCAAGGTCAAGTGACAAAGAATGAATTTGAAATTGC
Organism: Petaurus breviceps papuanus; assembly: GCF_028583685.1. Classification (NCBI taxonomy): domain Eukaryota; kingdom Metazoa; phylum Chordata; class Mammalia; order Diprotodontia; family Petauridae; genus Petaurus; species Petaurus breviceps. The sequence goes on from NW_027187391.1 coordinate 36,150,889, forward strand.
AACACAGCCTTATAAAAATAGTATTAGGCATGTTAAAACTCAGAATGATCTAACTGTGGTGTTAGAAGCTAAGGACAACAAAAAGGATTCTGATTTTGCTATAATTTTAGGGGTTTTTATACTTATATTGGAATAAAAATGATGAATCAAAGAAGGGATACATAGCCTTTGTTTGGAGTGGATAGAATACTATCATTGACAACAGAAAGGAAACAGCTACCAAATTCTAAGTCAGTTTTGGTTTTCTCTGCAAAGGACAATGAACTTTAAAATGGAAATGAGAATGTGTGAGATAAAAGAGTTCACAGTCTGAGTCTGAGATCAGAAAATGTCTTTATTCTTTCTCACAAGAAAGGACACTGCCCCTGTTGTTCAAATGACATCTCCCAGGGCGTACACATGTGGAAGCTCATGGGCTTCTCTTGTTCTGATCCTAACTCCTCCTCTAATACCTGTCCTACCTCACCATTGGCTAGTGAGGCAAGCTCACAATCTTTCTAATTGGTGCAAAGCAGTTTCAATCCTTCATTATATATTTGCTTTCACCAAAATTGGAAGTGCCCAATCAGAAGGGGACTAGTATGGTTTTCTTTTAAATTACCTCATTTCTGGAAAATCATGAGTTACTTGTGAGACAAAACTGGTTTACAAAGTATGGAGAAGAGATAGGAATGTAGCAAGGAGTTAAAAGAAACTAGGAAACTTCACTGTGAGTCATCTCTCACAAGAACAAAAATGACCAATAGGGACCTTATAATCAAGATAAATAAGGGGATTATTAGAAAAAGCCTGGCTATTTTTGATGAACTCCAGCCACTTGACAAAGATGAGCTACATCCTTAGGTTAAAAAAGAAAACAACTTGGTAGACAATAATTGTTAAGTCAATGTCGGTAATATTTTGAAGTTTAAGAAAAACCAGTCTTACACACTTTTCAGCTATAAATGGCTTCTACAAAAATTGATAATGTGTTATGGAATGAAGACCCATTCAAAAATGTAGAAAAGCCAAAATAAAATAAAACATGTAATTTACTGATCATGATGGAATAAAAATTATATTCAATAATAGACTATGAAGGAATAATTAACAAGTTTAGCATAATTCTAAAGAACTGATAGATAAAAGAACAAATTGCAGAAACAATAGAAAAAAATAAAATAATGAACTTATGGAAAAGCATTAAAGTAGCCCTAAAGGAAAAATTTATATTTCTAAGCACTTTTATTAGCAAAAAATAAATAAAAACTAATGCAATGGGAATAAAATGACAATAACAACAAAAGCTTGAATAATAATAATATAGCAAAAATTCCCAACTAAGCAACAGAGTGGAAATTCTGAAAATTAAAGAAGAGATAAATAAATTGAAGGCAAAAAAAAAAGTACATTGACTTGACAAATAAAATCAGGAGCTTTTTAAATTAATAAAATAAATGAGTTAGCTAATTTTATTTTTATAATTGAGAGAAAACAAATTTATCTTGTCAATTTTTTTAAAAGCTACAAAAACCAAAAAGGGAATAAAGAAATGTGCTAGAGGTTCAGCCAGGTAGCACAGCAAGTAAGAGCACTAGCCCCAGAGTAGGGATGACCTGGGATTGAATCTGGGCTCAGACACTTAGCACCCACCCAGGAACACCTGGCCATGTAATCTTGAGCAAGTTACTTAACCCCAATTGCTTTAAAAAAAAATGTGCTGGAAACTATTTTCCTAAGTATATACTAACAAAACTGAGAACTCAGATGAAACAGTTTCATAATTGTAGGAATATAAAATATTCCTATTACTAAAAAAGAAACTAAAGAAATGACCTGTCAGAAAATAAAATTGAACAAGTTACAAATGGACTTCCAGTGGGGAGCGGGGGGGGGAGAGGAAACAGTCTAGGACTATTTACAAGTAAATTCTGTCAGTTTTCTTTAAAGCATGATACAACATAAAATGGTTGCAATTATGAGAAAAGATAACACTTCTGATCTCTTTCTATGATCTAAATATGAACTTAATATTTAAATGAGAGAAAGACAAAGAAGAGAAAGAAAACTTCAGACCAATTTCTTTAAGTGACATTGCCACAATACTTTTCAAATAAAATAGCCACAAAAAGAGAAAACTATATATTAAAAGCCTCATATAACATGACAAAGTTGGGTTTTTCCCTGGAATTCAGGATTGGGTCAAGAAAAGAAATACTACAAAAATAATCTATCATGCTAATAATACAACTAATATAATACTCAAAGGAAAAAATGATATTTTCCTTAATATAATTAATAATTATATTTGTGTAAATCTAAGAGCAAACATTTTATGTAATCAAGAAAAATTAGAGGCCTTTCCAGTATGATTAAGGGCAAAGCAAAGATGTCCATTATGATCATTACTAGTTAACTTTGGGCTAGTAATGCTAACTGGAGAAATAATTTAAACAATATTAATCAAGGAAATAAGTATGGGCAAAATCAAAACAAAATTATTATTTTCAGCCATGATGATTTACTTATAAAACTCTAAAGTTTAAAACAAAAACAAATTGTAATGATAAATTCAACCAAGTTACAGTTTGTAAAATAAATCTACATAAATCATGACCATTCCTATATGTCACCAACAGAAAACCATCAGGAATGTTGAGAAAAACAAATTCCTGTCAAAATAAATACAGAAACAAGAAAATATTTTGGAGTGAGTAAACCTACTATGATGTATCCAGGATATGGATATAACTGTACAAACAAACAATTAGAAAAGAAAATATTCTTTGTAGATATTGAGACAGACCTAAATACTTGGGGGAAAAAAACTATTAATTGTTCATGGGTAAGTTGAACCAATAAAACTAAAATGAAAATACTACCCAAGTTAATTTTCTTTGTGCTATAATAACCAAATCACTAAAGGCCTATTTTATAGAGCTAAAAAAAATAATGCAATTGTTACAGAAGAACAAAAAACAAGTATCTCAAAGGAAATAATGAAAAATGTGAGTATAGTATAGGATTGTCTATCAGTACCAAATTTGAAACTGTACTACAAAGCAGTAATTAAAGACATGTGATATTGATTTTTTTTTTTTGGATTTATGGAGAGGGGAAGGCAGGGCAGTTAGGGTTAAGTGACTTGCCCAAGGTCACATGACTAGTAAGTGTTAACTGTCTGAGACAGGATTTGAACTCAAGTCCTCTTGACTCCAGGGCTGGTGCTCTATTCACTTCTCCACCTAGCCACCCAAAGGTGGTATTGATTAAAGAAGAAAGAGAAACAGATTAGGTGCATACCATACAGAGACAAACAAGCACAATAGCATAGGGTCCCAGTTAGTGGAAGAAAATCTCACTCCTTGGGAGAAAGAATAAAATAAAATTTTGGGAAAATTAGAAAGCCACCTAGAAATAATTTGGCTTAGAATATACTTCATGCCACTTACCAAGGCAAGCTTTAAATGGACACACAATTTCCATATAAAGGGTCACATCATAAACAAATTAGAGGAGCAAAGAAGAAATCACTGTTCAGATATAGGGATAGAGGAAGAGTTGATAGAAAACAAGTGGTAAGGAAGATCAAAAAAGAGAAAATGAGGAATTTTGATTATAACAAAAGTTTTGGACAAAAAATCTAGTATAAATGAGAAGGGAAACAAGAGAATAGGAATAAAATTTTTTGATAAAAGTCTCATATCCAAGATTTATGAGAAACTGATTCAAATTCATAAAGCTAAGAGCCATTGCCCAATACTTCTTATGGTCAAAGCTTATGAAAATGCAACTTCCAAAGGAAGAAATACACATCATAAATAAATGTGAAAAAATACTCTAAATCACTGTTAGAGAATTTAAAATTAAAATAACTGTTTCTTTAAAAAAAAAAAAACATCAAACTAGCAAAGATAACAAAACAGGAAAGGACAAATGTTGGAGGGCTGCAAACAATGTTTCCCTAGCACATTATTGGTAGAGATGTAAACTGGTCCTATCATTCTGGAAAGCAATCTGAAATTCTGCCCCCAGAGCTATTAAACTGAGACCCATTTACATCAGGAATAGTTCTCTACCCTGAAAGCAATACAGGAAATAAGAAAAGGGCCTATATAGTTAAAAAATTATAGCAGCTTTTTTCATAGTAGAGAAAAACTGGAAACTAAGAAGCTGCCCTTATTTTTAATATTGTCAAACAAGTTATACATTAATATAGTTATAGATTCATATATGCATTATAATATTGCATTATATATGATGTAATATATTACATATTACAATATATATTATAATACATTATATATACATTAATATATTAATATAGTTATACATTAATATTATTATGCTATAAATAATGATGAAATGAACAGTATCAGAGGAAACTAGGAAGACCTCTATAAAATCATGCAGAATAAAGTAAGCAGAATTTGTAGAACTCTTTGGAAAATGGCAATATCGTCAAAGAGAATAATAACTTTGAAAGTATTTAGAACTTTGATTAATGCAATGACAAACCATAAGTTTACAAGACTAAATTTGAACTATGCCACTCAAGGTAATGAACTAAAACATTTTTGTTTGTGAATAATGTGGGAATTTGCTTTGCTAAACTATGTATGTTTATAAGGGATTTATCTTTTTTAATGATTCCTTAGAAGGAGGGGAGGTACTGGGAAGGGCAGATTATAAATGTATGTAGATAAACAGATAGATGATAGACAGATAGATAGATGGACAGACAGATGGATGATAGATGGATAATGGATGGATGGATCGGTAGGTGGCTAGATGGATGAATAAATAAATGAATTAGTAAATGAATTAATATGCAAATAAATAAATAGATCATACTTACATAATGAAAAAAGATACCACAAGATTGAAAAATAACAAGTGTCCCAATTTCTTTCATTCTTTGTTTTTTTTTAATTAATTAATTTTTAGTTTTCAAAATTCAGTTTTACAAGATTTTGGGTTTTAATGTTTCTCTGCCTCCTTCCCTTTTCCCCTTCCCAAGTTGGCTCTACTTAAACATTCATATTGAGCCTGTTTTCAAATTAGTCATGTTGTAAAGAAGGAATAGATTCAATGGGATGAACCATGAGAAAGAAGAAACAGAACACAATAAAATGAGAGAGAGAGAGAGAGAAAGAGACAGAGAGAGAGAGAGACAGAGAGACAGACAGAGACAGAGAGACAGAGAGAGAGAGAGAGAGACAGAGAGAGAGAGAGAGAGAGAGAGACAGAGACAGAGAGAGACAGAGAGACAGAGACAGAGACAGAGACAGAGACAGAGAGACAGAGAGAGACAGAGAGAGAGGAAATAGTATATTTAAATCTGCATTCACACTCCATGTGGACATTTTCCATCATGAATCTTTTCAAGTTGTCTTAGAACCTTGCATTGCTAAGAAGAAGTAAGTGTATCAAATTTAGTCATCTCACAGTGTAGCTGTAAGTGCATACAATGTGGTCCTGGTTCTACTCAACTCACTCAGCATCAGGTCATATAAATCTTTCTAAGTTTTTCTGAAGTCTACTTGCTCATCATTTTTTATTGCATGACAGCATTCCATTACATTCATTTACGACAACTAATTCAGCAATTCCCCAACTGATGGGCATTCCCTCAATTTCCAATTCCTTGCCACCACAAAAAGAGATGCTATAAATATTTTTGTACATGTTGTTTGTTTGTTTGTTTTTCCCATTTGTATGATTGCTTTGGGACACAGCTCTAAAAGTGGTATTCCTGAGTAAAAGGATATGCACAATTTTTTAGCCCTTTTGGCAGAGTTCCAATGTGTTCTCCAGAATGGTTGAATCAGTTCACAACTCCACCAACAACTCATCAGTGCTCAAATTTTCCCAAATCTTTTCCAGCATTTATAATTTTCATGTTTTGTCATATCAGCCAATCTGATAGGTACAATGTGGTACCTTAGAGTTGTTTTGATTTGCATTTCTCTAATCAATAGTGATTTGGAACATTTTCATATGACTATAGATAGCCTAATTTCTTTATCAGAAAATTGCCTGCTCAAATCCTTTGAAATGTCCCAAATTGGGTCAGCTAGGTGGCACAGTGAATAGAACACTGGCCATGGAGTCAGGCGGCCTCAGATACTTGACACATTAGCCATATGACCTTGGGCAAATCACTTAACCCCAATCTCCCTGCCCTCCCCCCTCCAAAAAAAAAGCAAAAAAAAAAAAAGAAATTACCCAAATTTACAAAATGAAATGAACAGAGTATGCAACCTATAAGTCAATAATATTGACTGTGATTCCTTAAATATTTGTAGAATGAATCATTAAAGTGATGAATGTTGAATACTAGAAAAGGAAACTTTATATTTTTGTTTAAAGCAATTGGAATTAAATAACTTGCTCAAGGTTATACATCCAGTTATTTTGTGTGGGTATTAAGTATCTGAGGCCGGAACTAATCCTGGGTCTCCCAACTACAGGGCCTGTGTTCTTACTCACTGTGCCACCTGGCCGCCCCTCTACATTACTTTATTAAGAAAAATGTCATTAATACCTAACACCGTACACCAAAATAAAGTCAAAATAGGTACATAATCTAGATATAAAGGCTGATACTGTAAGCAATCTGGGAGAGCAAGGAATAGTTTACCTGTAAGATCTACGCAAAGGGGACAATTTTATGACAAAACAAGAGTTAGAGAGCATTATAAAATGCAAAATGGATAATTTTGATTACATTAAATTGAAAAGCTTCTGGACAAATAAACCAATGTTACCAAGATTAAGAGAGAAGTGGAAAATTGGGAAAGAATTTTTATAACCAATGTCTCTGATAAAGACTTCATTTCTAAAATATACAAAGAATTGAGTCAAATTTATAAGATACAAGCCACTCCCCAATTGATAAATGGTCAAAGGATATGAATAGGCAGTTCTCAGAAGATGAAGTTAAAGATATCTATAATCATATAAAAAATGTTCTAAATCACTAGTGATTAGAGAAATGCAAATCAAAACAACTCTGAGGTACCACATCTCACTGGCAAGATTGGCTAAGATGACAAAACAGGAAAATGATAAATGCTGGAGAGGATGTCGAAAATTGGAACATTAATACATTGTTGGTGGAGTTGTGAACTGATCCAGCCATTCTGAAGAGCAATCAGGAACTATGCCAAAAGGGCTATATATAATTTCATACCCTTTGACCCAGCAATACTATTTCTAGGGTTGTATCCCAAAAAGATCAGAGAAGTGGGAGGAGGACCCATATGTACAAATATATTTATAGCAGCTCTTTTTGTGGTGGCAAAGAAATGGAAATAAAGGGGATGCCTATCAATTGGGGAATGGCTAAACAAGTTGTAGCATATGAATGTAATGGACTTCTATTGTGCTATAAGAAATGAGGAGCAGATGGACTTCATAATAACCTGGAGAGACGTATGCAAATTGATGCTAATTGAGAAGAGCAGAACCAGAAGAAATCTGTACACAATCAGAGACACAACATATGTGTGATGACTAACTTCAAAAGACTGGGCTCCTCTCAGCTACGTAAGGTTATAAGACAACTCCAAAAGACTCATGTTCTAAAGAGATATCCACATCTAGAGAAAGAGATGTGGAGTCTGAATGCAGATGAAACAAACTACTTGCTGTGTTTCTTTTTCTTGTTTTGTTTTGTTACCTCTTTCCCACTGGTCATTCCATCAGTTATGGCCCTTCTTTACAACCTGACTAATGATTAATGTGAAGATATTTGTAGATCTTATATTCGAGTGCATCCCACCATGAGGTGGGGGCGGGGAAGAGGGAGAGGGAGAAAATTTGAAACTCAAGGGACTGTGGAACTGAATGTTGTAAACTAAAATTAAATAAACAAATCAATTTAATTAAAAAAAAAAAAGAAAAAGGTCATGCCAAGGCTAGCTTCATTTTCTTTTTGGCAGGATTACTACACTGTTAAATAAGGTGAATGGTTTAGATATGGTTAATAGGGATTTTATTAAAGCTTTTGATAAAGCTTCTCATTCTATTCTTGTGGTAAGGACAAAAGAAACAGCCCAGGTAACATTCCATTTCTATAAAGATTTCTTTGATCCACCAAGACCTCAATGATCTTCTGATCTGAACTCCCATAGAATATTATCTATCCTATTCACCTACAACTTATCATATATGATGAAGTAGGATCTCTTCTGATATTATCTAACTCTCAGACTATTTCATCATTAATGTTTATTTTCACCTCAACTTGAAGTTTATCCTTGAAGATAAAATGTGTGTTATCATCTATAATAAATACATGAAAAAAATATGTGTAAAGTATGTTCTCCTTGACTTCTCAACTGAGGGGTGGAATGTGTAGAACTCTGAAATTTGCTAGGGAAGCAGTGTGAGATTAGCGGGGTCAGAAAATGGGTCAGAAATATAAAGGAAAAAGAAAACCAAGAATAGTCACCAATTCTAGCCTTTAGAAGTTATTTTCTAATAATTATAGAGATAAGCATGCTTTTGAAGAGCTGAGAAAAGAAGAGAGCCTGAGTATTTTTTTGTTGTTTGTTTTTGAAAATTTTCCTGACCACATAATATGAATTTTCTAATGAGTCTCAGCAAGTTATGACATCAAGAAAGCAGTGTAATTGATGTATTAGAGGGGGAAAAGCCACTATAGGGTGAGTGACCAGGAATTTATTTTAGAATGTCAAAGAAATGCCTAAATTTAGAAGACAGTGTTTGTTTTTTCAACAATTTAGAAATAACAAAACATAATACTTGGCTCAATGCAAGCCAACAAGGCAGAAATCACTAATAACTTATTACGTATAAGACAAAATAAAGTCATCTCTGCCCTCAAAGAGTTTACATTCTATTGAATTACATGAAATTATTTAGCCAAAAAATGGTTAAAATTGGAAGCTATGCCATGAATTCTCCCTCCACATTCTCCTCACTATACAATTAACTCCCCTGAGGACAGATTCTTCCTCTTTGCTACACGCATTATAATTGCTCTAGGCATTGAACTCCATAGATGCTACTCTACTGTGGAGTGAATTAAGGAATTATCTGATCTCAAGAAAACAACAGTCTAAATGAAGAAACCAGACATTATTTATGATAAAGCATTTTTAAAACAATATTAATTTTACTTAACTTTTCCTTTCTTATGAGACCTCTCAACTAGTGGGAATATTTGTTAAATATTTGTAATGTAAAAAGAAATCAATTAAACTTTAAAAAATTGTTTTTAAAAGGTGTCTAAAATTAGAAAGACAATGTATGATTGGTGGTTCAAGGGAATTTCCACTTCAGGACACTGTACATTCATACAGATCAAAAGGCATCTGTGACTTATTAGGTAAATCTTAGAGAGATGTGCATAGCAAATAGTTAAATGGTTTACCCAGGTTTACCTAGCAAATAAGTATCTATGGCAGGATTTAAATGCAGGGCTTCTTAATCCAAGCTTTGAATTCTCTGCACTATTCCACATTGCTCAATACAATGGTTATACACACTGTAGGAGCCTAGTATGCATTTTTAAAGGAATAAATTAACTCTGGTTTCTGATTCATAAATCTGTGGCTCTCACCTGGAGAGGAAGAGTGGAAGTAATTGCTGAACTACTAGCCTCAGAGGTTTAGTTAGGGTTAATGATATAATAATACCATGTTCCTCAATTTCATTTGCATTGTACTTTTCAGCACTCTGAAATAAAATAGAGAATACCATCAATCTATCAAATGTGGATAGTCCAAGTCTGTTGCTTCTTCTGTATCTCCAAAGTAGTAGACATCCAATTCCTCCTAGGCCTCATTTTCTGATTAAAAAAAAGTGCTATTTTTCATTTGTAGATAAAAGGAAAGTAGGATCTTTAAATCATTCATGAGATTAGTGTCAGAATCTTAGCCAATCTCTACATGGTTGTAGAACTAATACGCAAGCAGAATAAAGAAAAAATATTAATATATGTATGCATATGTGTATACATACATATACATTCATAGACATACACATATATGTGTGTTTATGCATATATAGATATATGCATACATATATTTTAAATCCAAGGATGAAATTCCTCTACTGTAATCCCTCATGCTGATCTGTCTGTGGTAGATATACTTGTATCTTTTAGCTAATTCTCTCTTCTTCACAGGTTACAGTTCAGTGCACAGAAGATGTTTTTCAAACTGGTCCTGTGTGGCAGCATTTCTCTCCTATGCAGCAGCTGTGTAGGCATTAGGTGAATATGTGTATTGGGGTACATGGCGTAGAGATAAAAATCTATTGTTGTGTGATGTCCCCTTCAGTACTATGTCCACAATAAGCCAGTATCTTGCATAGAAAGGAATATATGTTGAGCATAGAAATTTTGTTTATACCTCCCAAGGTTCTTTCTAAAGGGCTTGACTCAGACATATTTTTTTTCCAGAGAATCAGATTTTGATTCATTAATTTATTCTCTCACTTTTCCATTGAAAAAGTAATAGCTAGAGAGACAGAAAAACATAGAAAATGAGAAATATGGAAGGGTGAGGTGGATGAAAGATGGGGGAGAGGGGAGGAGACATGGAAAAGAGAATGAATAAGGAAGACAATAAAGGTGAGGGAAAATTTATACTTCACTACTTAGAAGGGGATATTTATCTGTCAAGGTCAAAAGAGAATGGCTTCCAAAATTACTCAGGTCAGTGAATTCAGGACCCTCGAGGAAGACCTAGGAGGCCCCACCCTCTGCAAAGTCTGAAGCTTTTTACAATGGGGATGCCACAACATTAATGAGACTATCAGCTACCTTGAAGTATAATTCAGGACACACTTTGATTAATGTCACAATCTACTACGTGATTTATTGCTCTATAGACTTCTGCAAGAGCATGTGGACCGAGCTTTTCTAAGAGCCCACAGGAATTGTGTCCATAACCTCAGCCAACCATCCATACACTATAATGCAAAGTTAAGGAACTTAGTCTTTCTCGATTTGTAGTAACTATTCTCTATTCATTTATAGTCTTTTGTCTCCAATAACATGATTTCTCAACTCATATGTAAATCTGCCTTTCAAAGACTATTAAGAAGAGAAAATTATGGATTTCATAAGGTGCATAAATGTCCACTTTGATAAGCTCATCTTTGTCGGGGGTATTGTGAAAAGCTGACGAGACAGAGATAAAAGTTCAGTAAAATACCAGATAGCAGCAGAATATTCACCAATTCTACTTCAGACACAGGAGCAGAATGAAATGCTTAAGACACTTAAAACAAATATAGGCCTTCAGGCCATTGGTAAGCTTCTACTATTTCATTTGAAAGCCTGAAATTTGGGGTGTTTTAAGACCCTCCAAGTCCTTAATCAGTTTTGCTCCCTTGGAGTCCTTGTTTTCTCATATGCAATATGCCTCTCCTGCTGTTAGTGCTACAAACAGTGACACTAATTCTGTCAATAAAAAAAAGCATTGATGCTAAAAAGCATTTTAGAATATTGATCCTTAACAGTCTCCTATAATCTAAAACCACTGTTTATTATCCATTATCACCCATTGCTAGTAAAAAAAAAAATCACCACTACCAAGTATATTTCTTCTCACTCTCAAATTTCAGCCCATTATCTGACTGCTGAAGCTGCTGTTATTATAGCCTGGGATGCTTTCAGTATGAAACTCCATAATCGTACTGCAGGGGAAAATTCAACAGAATTTCCACTTCAACTTTAAGGAATGGCTGGGGATGGAGAGAATGGCTTGGAGAGAGGAGGGGGAAGGAAGGATGTTCTCTCTAAGGAAGCTATCCTGCTTGAGTTCCTGGAACAACAGGACTTCAATAGGCCCATGATGCTTTGGTCTGCACAACCTCTATTGATTCCAGCTGCTGCCTAATTGGCCTGTAACTGAGTGAAATCCCCCAAATATGCTGCATCTGTATCACCAAAGTAAACAAGCAATCTTCTCCCTTCAGAACTCCAATGCTAGCACTTCCTATGCAGAAAAGGCACTTATTGAGCTGCTCCGTTTCCAGATTTCTGAGTGCCTGTGGCCTTTCATATCATCCCTGTTGTTGAATTCCTTGACAAGTAGAATCTGAGCAAGCATCTGCGTGGAGTTGGGCACGGCATCAGTAGTGTTGTCATACACTCTGACTAGGAGCAAATTTAATAAGAAGTTCCAAAGAGAGCTGGCTGCACAGCAAAAATGGATTTTAAAGGAATAACCAGCTACTGTTAGAAATACCGAGCAATGAATGGGGAAAATGACTTTTTAATCCTGCTTTCCTGACAAAAGGATTAATACTTCCTTTGGATGCACACAAAGTATCTTTTTCTCTTTATTCTGCTTCACCTCTGGGAAAATTTTGGTTCTAGGTATTTAATTTTTGGGGAAGTAGAGAAGTCTTTTAATTTAGGAAGGTTAGATTCCCTCCCCCTAAATAAGGACAGGGAAATGGAGTTAGTCCATAATTGATCTGGGAGGAATGTTGCTATCCTATTTAGATTCCATTATGAATGACTAGAGTAACAGCTGGCATCTGTGATGCCAATGGTAAAGGAGAACCTAATTATCACCAGCTGGATGATCAGGTTAGGCTTGCTTTGTGATGACCTAGGACAAGCTGTAAATAAAGAAATAAACCAAGTAAATATGATTTAGAAACTTACCTTCTGGTAGTCATTTTCAAGGGGTAGGTTAGTTTTCAGGAGAAATCCCCAAAAGTGCCTTGCATCCAGCAAGGTCAATAATACAATATTCACTGAAAGATCATGTGCATGATACACTGCCCATGCTATTGTATATATTGTATATGCTACTGTATATATGTCATGTATTCCTGACATTTGAATTAGAGAGGCAAACTAAAGTCTCAGAGGCAACAGTGGGATGCTTACTTCTGAATTCCCGGGGAACAGAGGTGATAAAAAATAAACAAACAAAAATTCACTCTGGTTCATCTGTCCCCTCTGGGAATTCTAACCACTATTTGACAACAAATAAACGGCTTTATTAGATAAAGAAATCTCTTTATCCATTTGGTTCTGGAGTTTTAGTCTCTTTTCTAATCTGCATACTCAGGTGGTACATTCACTAACAATTAAACTGAAACCCAACTTCACAAGTTTGCATTTTCATTTCTGTTTTTCCACCTTACATCTCTAGATGTTGGCTTTGAAGAATAAAGCTTCAAGTGATATACCAGGGGTGGGAAACCTGTGGCCTTCTATGTCCTTGGGTACAGTCTTTTGACTAAGTACAAGTTCTATGAACAAATCCTTTTGTTAAGGGGATTTATTCTGCAAAATATATCAGATATACCAATGAAACTACTTCTCCCGAATAGAAGTGGTGACCAATTAGATTGATAAATATATATAGTATTAAACCTAGAACCCCCAGAAACTATTCTATTCTGTTACATAAGCGATAGCAACAACCATAAATGATAAAGTAGAAAAAGATATTAAATTTGAAATTAATGACCTGAGTTCAAATCCCAACTCATCCATTTACTACCTGTGTGACCAGGTCAGTAACTAAAGCTCTTTGGGTCTCAATTTCTTCACATTTATAGGGAAGGGATTGGATTATAATGCCTTTATGGTGCCTATTAGTTCTACATCTATTGTCCTTTAAAAAAAAATGTTTTTAGCACTAACTCTTATGAAACTTACTTTTGAAGTCAATTAGGCCAGCATAGAAGGAAAATCCAAGGAGAAACCAGGAGGAGAATCTTTGTTTCCAAAACATCCTAATGTGTTTTGAATCAATAACATTTTTAGTGGTAGGACCATATGATTAATTTATAATTTTTTGATGAGAATATTTTACAAAACAATTATACCTCCAAATAGATTCTTAAACCTAAATTCAATCCAGTCTGATACTATTTTTTTTAAGCAATTGGGGGTAAGTAACTTACTCAAGGTTACAAGGCCGGTTTTTTTTTTGTGTGTGTGCGTGTTAAGTATCTGAGGCCTGATCCTATCCCAGGTTCTCCTGACTCTGGGGCAGGCACTCTTACTCTGCCACCTAGCCACCCCCAGTCTAATACTAATTAATGCTGGTTATATAGCATTATATTTAAAAGTGTTTTTCCTACCCTGACACTACGATATGACTAATACAAGTTAGCCATATTTTAAAGATAAGGAAAGGGAATACTCAGAGAGGCTGAAAGAAGGCCCAAGAGTTCAGCCTCAAACCCATCTTCTTAATTCAAGCACAATGCTTCATCTACTTTACCATATTTCCCTTCTTTACTTTCTTGGGATGGAAGGACTTTAGAAAAAGAACATCAATATTCTCAATGATTTTTGGTTATATATTATTTTTGTATTTCTTTACCATGGTGCTAAATGAGGCAGATATTACCATATTACTTCAGGTTAAGGGAGAAGGGGCAGTAGTATAAGTGATTGTGGTCTGTGACTTGTCACCTATCATTTGTGATTATGTGAATGAGTATTAGAGACAGAAAACACAACTAAACAAGGTCCAAAGAGACATCGAAGATTCCTTTAGATGCCAGAGCTGCTAGCAGCAATCTTGAGAGGGGTGGGCTCCATAGACCAACCTGCTTGAACCAGCCTAACTGTGAACTAACTCAGTAGCTAATACACCATACAATGTCCTACACACTAGAGAGTCACTATTAGCTATTGCCCTGCTTAAAAGCCAGCTGGCAGAAGGATGTTTTTTAATAACCACTTTAACTTTGAAGATTACTTTTTTTTTTTTTTTTTGCCTTTTGGAGGGCAATTGGGGTTAAGTAACTTGCCCAAGGTTACACTAGGGTTTTTTTTTTTTTATGTGGGTGTTAAGTGTCCGAGGCTGGAACAGAACTCAGGACCTCCTGACTCCGGGGCCAGTGCTTTACTCACTGCACCACCTAGCCGCCCCTGAAGTTTACTTTCTTTAAGGACAGAAGTGCTAGAGGAAAATATACTCTCAGTTTAGGAGATTATTGTTCTTTCATTCTTGCTCTACTTCCAACATATGTTCCTTTGTATAAACTAATTGGTTAGTCAAATTAAGGAGTCATTAATTGGGAACTAGCAAGGTAGAACATACCAGATGGAGATTATTTAGTGATAGGACTAGGATAAAAAAAAAAAAACAGTTTCTCAGGGTTACCTCTAGAACTTTGAAACAACAACTAAAAGCCATGCTCTGGGGACCTAACCTGATAGTCAAAATGTCTCTTGGGATAGTGAGCCAAGGGTATGTCTTACACTTATATACAAGTGATGCAAAAATATGGTAAAGAATAGATATGTTCAGGGGAGGCTAGGTGGTACAGTGAATAGAGCACCAACCCTGGAGTCAGTAGGGCCTGAGTTCAAATCCGGCCTCAGACACTTAACACAAAACTAGCCATGTGAACTTGGGCAAGTCACTTAATCCCAATTGCCCTACCTTCCTCTTCCAAAAAGCAAAAAAAAAAAAAAGAATAGATATGTTCAGAAAAGAAAGTGGGCCTGTGTGAACTGTAGCAAGAGAGAAGAATAAAAAAGAGGGCCAGATTGAGTAATATACTGCTACACACAAAACATTAAAAGATAAAGACAAAAGTTTCTAAGTGCTTTGGATAGATCCCATTTGTAGAATTTCTTAATCCTTACATTGTAATCATCCTGTTTCAGTCCCTCATCACCTTTCACCAGGATTATTGCAATAATTTCCTAGTTTCCCAGAATCCAGACCTCTTTCTCTAATCAATCTTCCACATGGCTGCTAAATTGATATTCCTAAACACCTGATCGTGTTATTGTTCTCAGTCAGTCTCTACTTGAAGGTAAAAATTCAAAGACATTCACAAGCTGCCTCCAACATGTCTTTTTCAAATACTTTTTTTTTCCAATTTCACCCCCTTCATGAACTATACTATTCTAATACAGTCATTTTTTAACTTGTACCAAAGTGGACAGCTTTCAAGTACATACCTACAAACAACCTTGTGAAGTGAATAGTGACATCAGCAGATTGGTTATAGAGCAAACAAACCCTTCAAAAGCAGATAAGTTCCATTTACTAAATCACAGAGAGAATGCAATTTACACTGGTAGAGAGACTACTCACAGCAATGAAATTACAGATTCTTGAAGACTTTTAAGTGTCAGTTCTACTTGGTTTGGGGGTGGAGAGAAAAGCCACTTTATTCAAGAATTTCTACTTGGGTGATGCCCAATTAACCATGATCCTCAAAAAGAAACACATGAGACAGATGTCCTATAGTATGGAAATATTTGATCAAGTGTGACTGAGTGATTCTTTAACATAATCTTTACAAGCACATACATATACTACAAAAGTCCTACCTTCTCTTTCCTCCTCTTCCCCCCCCCCCCAAATTTTTTTCCATTCATTCTTGGCAATGTGGTTTGCCTAATCAGGATGTAAGATTTCATAAAAGCTGTAGCTGAACAGAACAAAATTACCACACTCCTAATATTGCAAACATAATTAACTTTGAATTATGTGAATTAACAGTGCCTAACAAATTATCATTCAGCTCTGAAATTAAATTCTTTCGTACCATTAGATTTGTTTGTTAAGCTCAAGTAGGCAAAAGTAGTATTTAATAAAGTAATAATGATGCTTTGCTGAGAGTGCCTTTGAGAGATATATAGATTTATCCAAAATAAATCATGGAACCCCTATTATTAGCTAATTTGAGACTATCATTGTATCTGCATAATAAAATTAAGAGAAAGTAGGATACAGCTACAGGCTACTGTATGTCTATTACAGGAAACTTTTTTCTAATTACCTCTTTAATTAGATCTTTATATGGCTGTTTAGCTCTGCACACTACATGTAATATAAATAAATTTAACATTTATTATAAATTCACATGTCTTTTGCTGTTAGAATTGTATTAGGCTTCTGGAGGGGGTGAGGGAGAGAGGGAAAGGGAGAGGAGGAGAGAGAAAGAGAGAGAGAGGAAGGAAGAGGGAGGGAGAGAGAGAGAGAGAGAGAGAGAGAGAGAGAGAGAGAGAGAGAGAGAAGGAGGAGGAGGAGGATGAGGAGGAGCAATATAGGTCCAACTTAGGAGAATTTACTCCAATTCTTATGAAAGTGTTCATTTTCATAATCTTTGTTTATATCCTGATGAAATCACAGGGCTGGCAAAAATATATATTTTTCACTTATTTTATTTCTTGTTTTTCATTCAATTATCCTTTTAACATCTGATGTTGATGGAAGAAGAGGCTTATTTGACCACAACTTTTCAAATTGCATGTTCTTTCCCCTTCACTACTATTGGTAAATGTAGGTTGAAATCAAACCCCCAAATCTGAAATAGTTTTAGAAAGAATTTTATTGTCATTTGACAAAGGAGAGATCCAGAAAAAGATGTAGCTCTCTATTCAGGTCTTTGTGAAGTTATATTACATAGAGTTCAGAAAAGAACATATGGACGTTTGTCTGTTTGGATGCAAGTGGGCAATTAGGTAGTTTGATCTATTATCAGTGTTGAAGTATAAACATTTAAATTTGGGGAACCCAAAGCAAGACTAAGTATTCCCTTGCAACAATCAAGTTTCCTGGGAGCACCCCCAAGGTCAGTCTGACCTTTTTAGCTTTGGGGAATTTTTTTCTAGTCACATAAAACTAGGTTCAACAATATTAGTAAATGATAAATAATTAAATATTTCTCCACAATTATTTTCTTTTGGTATCATTAAAGTCTAAAACTTCTTGTAAGTAGAGACTAGTTTAAGATCTCAAAGGAAGTTAATTAAAATAGTCTGAATCAATAGAGATATCCTCCTACTACCTACTTGTCTAGAACTTGATAGATTTCCTACAAGGAGAGATAAAGGTAAAACTTCTCCCCAATTCTCATGGTCAGAAGAATCAATCTGCGTAATCATCAGGGGCTGTAAGTCAAGATATTAAAATTTGTGCTAAGAAATAAGTTCATTATGACTATGAGAAATGCAAAAAATCATAATCCTATGCTTCATTCAAAGTCCTAAAAGTTGAACAAATTTAGTTAAGTAGAGTCATAATCTCATACATCCCTTAAGAACACAAACCTCATTAACAGACTCTATATGTACACTAAGTGAGATTACAGATTCAGTTTTGTTTAGAGGGTTCACAATTGACTGATTGAGAGGAGAGATTTCCATAGCACCAAAATAAAAACTCCACATCAGGAAAATCTTTTTTTACACAACTAGGGGAGTGGACAAATAACTAAATTATTTTGGGATTCTCAGACTTCTTTCTGGCTTCTACCTGAAGAATGTGAAACAGTTGTAATACTATTTCTCCATAAGTCAAGTTTTGAATAGTTGAGGTTACTAGTATGTTGTAGGAGAAATGGCTCTAACCCCTGAACAATAAATAAATAATTAGGGCATACTGCCCTTTTGGGCAAACACAATAGAAAATCGGAGGCAGAGTCAAGATGGCAGAGTAAAGGCAAAGACTCAACTGAGTTTCTCTTAATCCCCTCCAAATACCTTTAAATAATGTCTCTAAACAAATTCTAGAGCAGCAGAACTCACAAAAAGATGGAGTGAAAAAATTTTCCAGCCCAAGACAACTTAGAAGGTCAAGAATAAAGGTCTATGTACCAGGGTGAGAGAAGAATGAAGTCCAGCTCAGGCTGTGCCAGCCCAGCACCTGAAAACCAGCAGGCCTTGGGGTGACTGAATCACTGACATCAATGGCAGTTTCCCAATTTCTAAACCAACAGATGCCAAAGATAATTTAGAAGTAAAATAGGAAATATCTGTTGGACCTGGGTTAGAGTGGAGCACAATCCAATGCAAGCTGCACCAGTACAGCCCCAGTCCCTGAAAACCAGGAGCAGACATTGGGAGCCACTGAATTAACAATGGTAGTGGTTGTTTCTAGAGCTCTCAGCCCACAGACAGTCAGGGGGTAGCACAACTAGTGAGAAGGAGAAAACAGGGGAACTTTGCTAGCACTGAGGAGGGACTCTGTTGCATTGCTCATACTCAGATCTTGGTTGCAGTCCTGGGTGGCAGTCCCAGGTCCAGGAGGAGCTTTAGGCCACTACAGTTTGTAGCCATAGCAGAGCAGGGACTCTGCTCACAGTTTCACTCACAGACTAGACCACAAGCCAGAAAATTAGTAAACACTTCTTAGATCATACCACCTTGGAAGAAGTGAAAAACTTACAGGTTCCTAGAAGTGTCTCTGCAAACAACTTGTAATAGTAATGTAATTTGAAGATCCCCTTGTATTGGCAAGCACTGAGCACCCTGTTTCAAGTGTGATTGTATCAAGTATTATGATACAGAACTTGTGAATCCCCTAGTGGCAGGAACTTCCTGTTATAACAGGAAGGGGATAAATAGGGAGGAGCTAATATCTTATATAAGGAAAAGCCCAAGCTGAGAGAGGCCAGAATTTCTCTCAGCGAGCATCTGGAGGCTGGGCTGCTACTGCTGGACTGAGGATTGAACTGAGAATTAAGAAGAACTGAGAAGAGAACTGAGAACTGATACAGAATTTCTTGGAGTAAGACACATGGATGCCGAGGAGGAGAGGCCCAGGCTGGAGAAAGTGATGTAGATTTTGGGAATGGAATTTGTGGTGGTAGAGCTTCTTCTGAGAGCCAGCCGGAACTTCTGCTGAGATCTTTCTTCTGGAAACTTCTGCTGAGAGTTCCTGAGAACCAGCCAGAACTTTTGCTGAGGAGCTACTATGAGTGAGAGAGGAGGATCCCTCCTTGAGGGAATCTGATCTGTTGTGAAGGCTTGGAAAAATGGGTGTTCATTGTATTAACCATGTATACCAACTTCTTGATTACTGTAATGACTTTGACTTTCTGGTTCTGGGACTTGATTTCCTGGCATTTGAATAAGGACTTGAGGTGGACTAGACACTGTGGGCTTCAATATGGAACAGGAATTACATGGAGATCTGGACAAGGAACTGGGATCTGTCTGCCTTTGAACTCAGGTGGCAGTTGGTTGGATTCAGGCAGGAGCTGGGACCATGGAAGAGAAACCATGGAAGCTGAGAGCCTGCCTCAAGTCAAGATGAAAAGACCACTCCTTGGGTATTTGATGCTGACTGATAAAATTGTAACTTACTTATGGCCTAGGGGTGGATGACCTTTGTACTTTCCACTACCCTTAAGAAGGTACTGAGTAGTGACTGATGATATTGTAACTTCATGCATTCCATAGGTGGAGGACTTTGACTTTTGTACTTTGTGATTGAATTAAGGACTTTGTGATTGACTAAATGAATGCACTTTGCTTAAAACTAATTGACCACTTTGGTGAAAACTATGTGGCTATTTTAGTGATAAACTGTAATATTGTGAATGCTGTACCTTGATTTTCTTTGAATGTTTTGCTCTGAATTGTTGCTAAATAAATAGAGAGTTTACTATACTGTGTAATCAGAACCTTAAAAGTTGTTCACAGCAGCAGTCTTCTGGAAAGCTGCTCGGGCTTGACTTTACACAACTGTACAAAACAACAGAAGCTTTGTACAGTATCGCATATACCCTGGAAGCAGAGCCCTATTTTAACCTTGACTAGAAGTTAGAAAGTCAAGTACTTTACTGGGAAGATAAGCAAACAGCATAAAAAAAATTCAAGCTATAGAATCTTACTTTGATGATAACGAAGATCAAAACATACAACCAGAAGAAGACAAGAAAGTCAAAGCTCTATATCCAAAACCTAATATGAATTGGACACAGGAGAGGGAAGAACTCAAAAAGGATTTTGAAAATCAAGTAAGAAAAGTAGAGGAAAAATTGTGAAGAGAAAAGAGAGTTATCCAAGGAAGCATGAAAAATAAGTCAACAACTTGCTAAAGGAGACTTGTAAGGGTTATGGGATTTAAAGATCTTCCATGCCCCGTTGGACTTGCTGACGTAGCAGGAAGGGGCGGAGCAAGAGGAAGCGGAAGCCAAGCTAGCGTTCCTTCGGTGGCTGGCGGTGGTGGTGACGGCGGCAGCAGCAGAGGCAGTGGCAGCGCGAAGCCCTTTTTTGAGTTAGAACTGCTAAGGACTTTCTGCTAAGGACTCCTGCTGAGCACTGCCAGGGGCCGGAGCTGCTGGGAGTGCGCTTCCAGGACGCTGGGTGGTTGCTGTGCGTGGGGAGAGGAGGACCTTTGCCTGAGGTAGCCTGTTCTGTTTTAAAGGCTTGAAAATGTGGGTGCTTTCTACTTTATCTACCTGTGCCAATGTCATAACTACTCTGATGGCTTTCACTTTCTGGTTTTGGGACTCAGTCTTTTGGTATCTTAATAAATTTTCTAGTTTATTTCCTCATATGGCAAACATGATGTATTTTCTAATGGATAATTATATCAGCATATTTGTAATCTCTATAGGCATTGTGAATATGGCATTGCTGATACAAGACTTTAAAAAATAATGAAGAAAATAACATCTTAAAAAATAGACTAACCAAAATGGCAAAAGAGTTCCAAAAAGTCAATGAGGAGAAGTCTTAAAAAGCAGATTTGGTCAAATGGAAAAGGAGGTCCAAAAGCTCACTGAAAAAAATAATTCCCTCAAAATTAGAATGGAGCAAATGGAAGCTAATGACTTTATAAGGAATCAAGAAATTATAAAACAGAACCAAAAGAATGAAAAAAAAAAAAACACCTGGATAACATCTTTCAAGGAATTATCAAGGAAATCTTCCCTGTTATTCTAGAACCATAGGGTAAAATAGAAATTAAAATAATTCACCAATCACTTTCTGAAAAAGAACCCCAAATGAAAACTACCAGGAATATTACAACCAAATCCCAGAGTTCTCAGGTCAAGAAGAAACTATCGCAAGCAGCCAGAAACAAACAATTCAAGTATTATGGAGCCAATAGTCAGGATAATACAAGATTTAGCAGCTTGCACATTAAAGCATCAGAGGGTTTGCAATATGTTATTCCAGAGGGCCAAGGAACTAAGATTACAACCAAGAATCACCTACCCAGAAACACTAAGTATAATCCTTTAATGAGAAAAAATAAATATTCAATTAAATAGAGGGCTTTTAAGCATTCTTGAAGAAAAGACATGAGCTGAATAGAAAATTTGACTTTCAAAAACAAGACTCAAGAGAATCATAAAAAGATAAATAGGAAAAGGAAATCATAAGGGTCTTAATAGAGTTAAATTCTTTACATTCCTACATGGAAAGATACTTGAACAGATACTTGATGAGAACATTCTCATTATTAGAGCAAATAATCAATCAGTAATGCAATTTTACATATAAAATCCTTAATCCAACTTTGAAAATGTATTACTAATATATACCCCAAACCTTCATATTCCATTAGAAACATTTGGAAACAACCTACTGACTTCCTTCAAAACTCACCTCCATCTTCTGTAGACGATTTTCCCTTGTCCCCATACCAGACCAATTTCTGCCTCTACTGCTAATGACTTTCCTCTGAGATGACCTTCCATTTGTGCTTTATATAGTATATATGTACATAGTTATTTACATGTTAGCTCTCTTGCTGGGTTATAAAGTGATTGAGGGCAGGAACACGTTTAGACTTTTTTTTAATAACCCTGGATTTTAACAGAGTACCTGGAACATGGTAAATCTTTTTTTTTTTTTTTAAAGCAATCAGGGTTAAGTAACTTGCTCAAGGTTACATGGCCAGTTATTTTTGTGTGTGTGTGGGTGCTGAGTTCTGAGGCTGGAACCAATCCCAAGTCTCCTGATGCTGGGGCCGGCACTCTTACTCACTGTGCCACCTGGCCATCCCTAAGCAATTGGGGCTAAGTAACTTGTTCAAGGTTACACGGCCAGTTATTTTTGTGTGGGTGTTAAGTATCTGGGCCCTGAACCGATCCCAGGTCTCCCAACTCTGGGGCTGGTGCTCTTACTCACAGTGCCCCCTGGCTGCCCCAACATGGTAAATCTTAATGAATGCTACTGAGTGACTGACTGGATCACTAAAGATAAAGCTTTGTATATTTCCTGCCCATCCTTGGGCTGGAGGAAACTGCCTTTGAGAAGATGGAAATACAAAATCTGGTAAATGAGATTAAAAATTCAAGTTTCGTATGTGGATTTTCATTCCATTCCTATTAGCACCTCAAATTCAATTTTTAGCATCTCCTTTGACAGGGGTACAGAACCTTGGGCCTTGAGCCACATGTAGCTTTCTAGTTCCTTGGGTGCAGCCTTTTGACTGAGTTCAAGTTTTATAGAGCAAATCCTTTCATTAAGGGGATTTGTTCTGTGAAGTTCAGATTCAGTCAAAGGGCTGTACTTGAGGACATAGAGGGCCACATGTGGCCTCAAATCCACAGGTTCCCCACCCTTTGGCTCCCAACATATTATTTTTCCTATTTCTTTAGCAATGTGACCATAGGTAAGTTATCTTCTTTGAATCTCAGTTTTTTTTTTCATCTGCAAAGTGAGTAAATAATACAAACACTACCTAAGCATGGTAGACACTGAAAATAATTTACAAAAATGTGTCACATGTCAGTGATGATGGAGAATTTTTTTAGATCTACATTCTCCATGCCTTCCTAGGCTATCTTTTTTTGTTACTTCTATGAACTGTTTCCAATGAAGGACAAATCTGGTTTGGTGGAGCCAGCAAATCCTCCACTGTTACAGACCACTGGAGACTGGATAAAACTCAGTGGGAAGTGTCTACCCCTTAAGACCCCCTCAAGACCCCCTCATACACAGTCTCTTTGGGTATTGGATTATTAAACTCACTTTTGAGACTAAAAAGGGTACACTTCATATTTTCAGTCACTGCAAAGGGCAACACTATGCATATGTGAATGAATTGTCCTTTATATAAAAAAATTACAAAATAACATTTGACAGGAAGTGTCAGGTTGTCAGCACATGCCTTACTGAAAGTCATAGATAGGATCATGGGTTTAAAACTGGAAGGGTCCTTAGAGATCATTGAGTTCAACCTTCTCTTTTAGAAGATAAGAAAAAGGAGGCTAAGAACAGTTAGGTGACTAAGTCCAAAGTCATACATTTAACAAGTATTTGAGGCAGGATTCAAACTTAGGTCTTCTTGACTCCCACATTCAGCACTCTGTCCACTGTACTACTTGGTTGCATTCTCTCAGTATGCACAAGGGAAATATTCAGTGTCTCTTGCTGATTTTTTTGAGGTCCCATTAAAACAAAATTTCTCTGTACAGTCAGATTACTGACCTAGATTCTGAAGGGACTACATTTTGAACTATTTTCCTTGTCATAATGACAAATATTCACAGATCCATCTGCACTTTACTGCCAGGTCTTTTATCCCAACAAAGACAGGAAGTATCAAAGGAGAAGTCTGTGATCATGAAACAGAATGAAGTAAGTGACCGATGTGGAAACTAAGCCTGTGACCTTCTCTAGACACTGTCTCATCAGCAAAGTCCATTGAATTGAAACGAGTCCTATTTTTTACTTTAAGAAAAGCATATTTAGAATATGGTTTACATTATTTCAGAGGAAAAAGTCACTGGTAAAGCACAACCAGGTAAAGATTTTTACAAGATCTTAAAAATACAAATGAGACTATTTAATTATTTCTGAGGTTGTGGGCTTTACCATACATCCTCATGTGATATAGAACCATCAATCATGTTATAAGACAATTCATGCAATTTCTCTCATTTATCTACACCAAATTTCTCCTTACTATTATTTTATGGAAGACAACATACTATAGTGGATTTAGGGCTAGACTTTAGCAAGATCCAGCTTCAAGTCCTGCTTCTGATACAGACCAGTTGTTCAACCATGAGCCAAACAATTACTTACAATATAAGCCATAGGTTAGTTAACCTCTCAGTGTTTTTAAACAACTGTCTATGATTTTAGTTATAGAAAAGTTGACCATCTGTATCAGTGCAGGGAGTTTCCACATGAAGAAGTTGCTCATACTGATGAGATCATAGGTTCATGCCCTCACATCCTATATCACCATCTCCATACACAAAAGAAAAAAAAAATCCTTCCAAGTGGAGTATTAATTTTATGATACATGAAACAAGATTCATTCAAAGTTTGTCAGTCAATAAGTACTTATTAAACATCTATTATGTTCCAGACAAGAAAGGAAAATAGCAATCAGTGAGGAAATAATTTGAAATATAGTTCCCGGAACTGTAATTAAAGGAACAAGGGCCTAGTTGGGATCCGCAAAGATAATGTTGCAGACTTCCCTATTTCACCTTTTTTTTTTTTTTTGGCATGACCTAATCCCTTCTATAGCCTCAAAAAAGCCCATTATGAATGGATAACCAGCCATATACATGGTTACTGTATGCCAACAAGCAGGGTACTGAATGGAACAGCAGAAGGAGCTCATTGAGATCATCATCAGAAACTGTTGGTGTCCTGTGGCAACAAATACTTGTATTTACTCATTCTATTTTTTTTTAGAAGTCAAGCTTTCAGTAATGAACTTTTAAAAATGATTTTAGAAAACAAGAACATTTTGAAGGATATTAGTGGTTGTTGTCTTTCTGACTGCCTTTCTCACAAAGATTGAATTATTATTTCAAATGTATTTGACATACAAATAGTTGATGTTCTTCAGTTTTCTGTGAAAAAGGTAACTTTCTTTTCCAGAGGAAGCTGACTAGAGCAGAGGATAGAATATTGGGCCCTGCATAAGAAAGACCGATGTTCAAATTTGGCTTCAGATACTTACCAGCTGTGTGATTCTGAGTAAGTCACTTAACCCCTGTCTGCTTCCATTTCCTCAGTTTTAGAATGAGAATAATAAAAGCATTTACCTTCCAGGGTTCTCGTGAGGCTCAAATGATATATTTGCAAGTCACTTAACCTGGGACATAGTTGATGTAAAATAAGTGTTTCTTTCCTTCGCTCTTTCGTTCCTTCCTTCCTTCCTTCTTTCCTTCCTTCCTTCCTTCCTTCCTTCCTTCCTTCCTTCCTTCCTTCCTTCCTTCCTTCCTTCCTTCCTTCCTTCTTTCCTTCCTTCCTTCCTTCCCATCTTCTTTCCTCCAGTAGATTGTAAATTCTTGAGGCCAGAGACTATCTTTTGTCCCTTTTTTACATTACCAAAGCTTAGCATAGTTCCTATCACACAGTAGGTGTTCATAAATGTTTATTAATTTTTTTCCCTCCCTCCTTTCCTGCCTTCCTTTTTTTTTCTTTCTTCCTTCCTTTCTTTCTCTTCCTTCCACATTACATTAGAATCTTGCAGGAGTACTTAATTCAATACCTTAAAATGTCCTCTAAATGTATTTCCTTCGCGGTTGACAAGGAGAAGATGGTTCAGGAGAATACTGAAATATAGTTCATTCAATCTCTTTTCCCTTCCTTGATGAAGGTATTAGCCTTGGAGATTGCATATTTGCTGCTTTTTCACTCGCTATCTCTGGGTGAGATGAGGTCTGGCCTGAGGTATAAATGCCTATTGGCAAGTGTCTCTGGATCTGCTAGGCAGCACAGAGCCTTCATGAATGCAAATGCCAGAGCTGTTGCATCAGTTGATGTAATTCACAGACTGAAAGGAGTGAGCCATGAAAGGTAATGAGCGAAGTGAAAAGGGTTTCCTAGTCAGACCATAGCTAATATATGTGATAGAAAAGGGGGCAGAGGAAGAAGAAAAACAAATAACTCTTGAGGGTCTTTGCCTTTTGATTAAGCTATACTATCTAAAACTTTAGATTTAGGATATCTTAAAACTCAACATCTTCAAGATGTGTGTTTGCAGAAGCAAGAAATAAAATGTGACAGAAGTCTCCAATTACAGATATCCCCATACCTATGCTGAAGTAGGAGATAACAGGATTACATATATATATATCTGCAATCTTTTTTGATTCAGGAGTTCTCTTCGATAAATCAGACCACAAACCGTCTGTGTCTCCCCATTCTGTGTAGTTCTTGACAACATTCTCTCAAGGTTTGACCTAGAGGGTTCATTTAATGTGCTAAAGATTTTCCTTGATTTCTCCCACTATCTCAGGGGTACCAGTGGAGCACAATGACTTTGTACCTGTCATCTCTTTTTTTTTTGTCATGTGACTAGTCCATTTTATTTTCCCCTTATTAAGTTCTTTAATGATGCCTTTTATTTCTTTTCTTGGAAGTTTTTCATCAGTTATATGTTACAACCTTCTCACACCTAGTATGCACTTCTTTTAAAAACAAACAAAAAAGGCTCCAGTATTCTCTTGAGATGAGTAAAGCTCCCCCTCCAAAAATAATATTAAATTACAGTCAGAGATAGGGAAATAATTCAATCAAGTTTCAATAAATACCTTCATTGCTGATGTTACCGCAGTTGGAGTATGTTATTTTAAATTATTCTTTTAGGAGCAATGGAATTGTTGGTAATTTTATCATCCTTTTCAATAGGACATTTAGCAAGAGAATGTAATGACACATTTATGTAATGACACATTTAAATGACCATATTTCTGATTCTCCATTAGAAATTGTTTCTCTCTACCACTGGAGTCGAATATACCTACTTGTCTGTCTATACACTCAGGCCCATTGATTTTCTGAGAACAGTTTTGTTCATGAAAAGGAATTCTATAAGGAGTCCTTGCCTCCAAAAGCTTGTTTCACTATCATACTCTATTCTGGCTAACTAGTACTACCGTGTTTCCCCGATAATAAGACCTATCCTGAAAATAAGCCCTCCCTTTACTGTGTAAGATTCCTCTAAAATAAGCCCTCCCCCGAAAATAAGCCCTATTGAGATTGCTACTGTAGTAAAGGTGATCCCCTGCGCTACACGCTACATTACAGTACCCTCTGTATGCACCGACCCCCCCCGGGTGAAATGCATGCCGCGCTCCGAGCTGCATCCAATCAGAGCTGCAGCAGTGAGCGCGTCATCCTGTTCTTCCCCAGTGATTTGCTTATTGAATAAAGGTACGTTTTTTTGTTCACATTTACCTGTTTATTAAAATTGCTGTCAATGTTCATTAAAATAAGCCCTCCCCTGAAAATAAGCCCTCTGGTGTTTTTCTGTCCAGAAAAAATAATAAGACAGTGTCTTATTATCGGGGAAACACAGTAAGACCTCTTGCTTGATACCCTGATCTCTTACTGCCCAAAATATGTGGTCAAGTTTTGATGATGATGATGATGTTAAAAACTAATTCCTGGGGTGCCTAGGTGGCACAGTGAATACAGCACTGGCCCTGGAATCAGGAGGACCTGAGTTCAAATCCAGCCTCAGATACTTGACACACTTACTAGTCGTGTGACTTTGGGCAAGTAACTTAACCACAATTGCCCTCCAAAAAAGAAAAACAAAAACAAAAACAAAACAACTAATTCCTATTACACATCTTACTTATACCAGTTACATATGGGAAAATAACATTTAGGGGTAACAAGGTGGCAAAGTGGATAGAGTACTGGCCCTAGAGTCAGGAGGACTGAGTTCAAATCCAGCCAGAGAGACTTGACACTTACTAGCTGTATGACCCTGGGTATGTCACTTAACCCTGTTTGCCTCATCCAAAAAAAAATGCCAGAGAGGAAAAACAAAGAATCTGTAACATATAATTTAGTTGCTCTGGGCCAGTTATCTAATGGCTGGGTCTATTACAACCCTCCATCATTGTTTTTAATCTTCTGGGGGGTGACTGGAGAGTCTTTTTTTGATGTCATTGACCTGAGTCCCCAGTAATTATATTACTTCCTTTTTTTAGGAATCAGTCACAAGCATTCCAGTTCCATTTAATCACTACATGTCTGATTAGCTTTAAGAAAGACATATTTACTTCAAAGCTATAGCAAGAACAAATATACATACATTTCCCCTAGTGTCTCAGGGCACAAGCCTGCTTCCCTCTCCTGATACTGTCTCAGTCTCTGGGGAATAAAAATGAATTAGGCTTTTATTTTAAGTTAGCACCTACGGCACATTTGTCCTACCAAGTTTAAGTCCAATGCTTTACTGGGCTAGTCTCCCAGAACCTTACTTCTCAGGGAGTCCTGGGCTGACTACAACACCTGATAGATTTTCTTGTACGCTCAGATTCACATTACTAAAGCTCCTGGACTGGAGACTACACTCTCTGGCACTGAGCACCAAAAATGTCAAATGAAAAAATAATCAAACCCCACCTATTTCTCAGGGCCATATGGCCTAAGGAGAGCAGGCAAGTGAATCTCTGGCCCTCCCCCTTACCACATAGTCATCTGCTATGAGTAAGGAGTCCTTCAAATGTGAATGCAAGAAAAAGCCCAAGCTGTGCTCAGACACTATGAAAGACATAAACATACCTGGCTATATAGCCAATGGAAAAAGGCTGCTCCCAATCCAATGTTAGGCTAACAAAGAAAGCTTACACCCATGTCAGTTCTCTTGTCTCCAAGAAGGGGGCATCTTCCAAGTAGGTGACATTACCTTAGATGGCCTGAAATTGTACCAAGCCTCTTTTACCTAAGGAATTGCAATGGAAATTTAATGTGTTGGAGTATGGGTGTATGTACTTACCCCCCCATATAATGGAATGAAATCAGAGAATACTTCATTCTTGTCTCTGCATCACCATTATTGACTTAAAAATTCTTGGTTATTGACTAATTTTATTAAATAACAAAAACTGTACAGTGGTTTAGGAGTCATGAACCCTGAGTGCCAATACCTGGCTCTGTTACCACTTTTTAAGGATACTTTGGCAGGTTATTTAAACTCTGTTAGTTCCTTTGTCTGTAAATTAAATTTAATACTATCTGTCTACCTATCAAAAGAGTTACTGTGAAATTTAAATGAGATAATGAATGTCAAAGCATTTGGGAAAATGTTATATATGTAAGGTTTTATTCCAATAATAGGGCATCATTCATTCATTCTGGATCAGTCCAGTTTGAGCCTCCCTTGAAGGGTTGGATCTATGTTAACTCTTTAAACAATTGTCAAAAATAGCACTCACTTTGTCCTCCTGGCTATGCTTTGATCAAAGTTCACTCCCTAGTGCAGTAAAGTGGAAAAAGAGAGGGAGTTGGGTTCGAACAGGAGGAAAGATCTGACTCCCTCCTCTCTGCTTTTCCTTCCCATCATTTGTGGCAAACAGTTAGCTATTCCTTTCTTTAATCCTTTGTCTGCCCTAGCAGAGATAAAAGTGCATTCTACCAATTCATGTTCTTTTAGTCCTGAAGGAGCCTTGGCCTGAGGGTTGTAGTTATTGATATAAAACAAAATCCAAACTATCAAATAAATGAAGGGAGTGAAATTATTCAGGGAAAATATTTTTCTTGATTTTCTTCCTGAAATAGGAAAAGGCTGTAAAAACACATCACAAAAGTACTGTCTATGTTTCCATTCACAAACTTGAATAATTTTAATACAATTAGGCATATGAGATAGTTCATAAAAAGAACAGGATATTTAAAAAATAAGCTTTCATTGGTTATCTTCTACTCCATCATCATTGTTATCTTTGTTTCCCTCCCTTTCCCCTTCCAGAAAGCCTTCCCCTAAAACAAATAGCATTTTCATGAGATGGAAAAAAATTCTGCCTAACTGATCCGTACATTGAAAAAATCTGGAAACATCTGTATATGAAATGGCTGTGGACATTTGAAATCTTTGAAAGTCAATGGTTTGGGAGTGTCCTTTCATATCTCTTCATCTGATTCTTTGTAATATATATAATATTGTCACATTTACATTTGATTTTTTGGTGTGTATTTGTTCTTTCCATTTACATTGTTGTATTTACTAGTCATATATATTTCTTGACTCTGCTTACTTCAGTCTGCATCAGTTCACATAGATCTTTCCATACTTTTCTGTATTCATTACATATATCATTTTTTATAGCACAGTAATATTCCATGACATTCATGTACCACAATGTCTTTAGTCATTCCCAAATTGTGGGCATTTACTTTATCTTTTTTAATTCTAAATTATAACAAAAAGTGCTGCTATAAATATTTTGAAGTGTATGGGAACTTTACTCTTCCTCATGATTCCTTTTTCCTATTTACCTTCTTTTATTTGAAAGTCAAATTTTCTGTTCAGCTCTGGTTTTTTCATCAAGAATGCTTGAAAGTCCTCTATTTCATTGAATGACCATATTTTCCCCTGTAGCATTATACTCAGTTTTGCTGGGTAGGTGATTTTTGGTTTTAGTCCTAGATTCTTTGACCTCCAGAATATTATATTCCAAGCCCTTCAATCCCTTAATGTAGAAGCTGCTAGGTCTTGTGTTATCCTGATTGCGTTTCTACAATACTCAGATTGTTTCTTCCTGACGTCTTGCAATATTTTCTTGTTGACCTGGGAACTCTCTAATTTGGCTATAAGATTCCTAGGAGTTTTCTTTTGGGGATCTTTTTCAAGAGGTGATTAGTGTATTCTTCAAATTTCTATTTTACCCTCTGGTTCTAGAATATCAGGATAATTTTGCTTGATAATTTCTTTCAAGATGGTGTCTAGGCTCTTTTTTTGATCATTGCTTTCAGGTAGTTCAATGTTTTTTAAATTATCTCTCCTAGATCTATTTTCCAGGTCAGTGGTTTTCCCAATGAGATATTTCACATTGCCTTCTATTTTTTTTCATTTGTTTGGATCTGCTTTATAGTATCTTGATTTCTCATAAAATCATTAGCTTCCAATTGCTCCAATCTAATTTTGAAGGAATTATTCTCTTCAGTGAGTCTTTGAAATTCCTTTTTAATTTTTGAAATCCAGCTTTTTAAGGCATTTTTCTCCTCACTGGCTTTTTGAGCCTCTTTTGCCATTTGAGTTAGTCTATTTTTTAAGGCAGTATTTTCTTCAGTGTATCTTTGGGTCTCCTTTAGCAGGCTGTTGACTTGCTTTTCCTGATTTTCTTGCATCATTCTCATTTCTCTTCCAAATTTTTCTTCTACTTCTCTTAATTGATTTTAAAAATCCTTCTGGAGCTTCTCCATGGTCTGTAAACAGTTCATATTTTTCTTGGATGCTTTTGATGGAGGTGTTCTTACTTCACTGCTTTCTTCCAGCTCCATTCCTTGATCCTTTTTGTCCCCCCAAAAGGAATCTATGGTTTGATTATATTTCCTGGCCTTGCTCATCTTGCTAGTCAATTACTCGACTGTTGAGCTCTTTGCCACAGTAGAACTCTGCCTCCAGAATGGAGAGAGCTTTGTCCCAAATTCCTTGGGTTTTCACAGCTGCTGGAGCTATTAGTCAGGTGCCCTCTCTACAGACACCACAGGCTCTGGCTTACTGGTCACATATCCCAGGACCACCACCCAAGACTGCAATCCAGATCCAAGCAGGTTAAAGCAAGAGCAATTGCCCTCTGAATGGTCACTTGGTCTCCCTGCAATCTGCAAGCCAGGGGCTCCTACGACAGCCAGGCAATGGTGGCTGCACAGTTGCCAGGCCTCGACTGCTTCTCTTCCCTGGAACAGGGGCCAGACCCATTCTCGGTCCCCCTGTTCCCAAAAAGTTCCACACTGACCTTTTACTTACTTTTTGGCATTTATGGGTTGTTAATTCTGGAAACCACCAAGCTGCTGGTGATTCTCTCTCCTGAAGTCTGCTCCAGGCCTGCTGCTGGTTGGGGCTGCCTGGGGGCCCGGAATCACATGGCTCACAAGGGGCTGCAGTCAGCTCCCAGGCTGGTGTGATAGATCCTTCCTGTCAACCTGGCAGGCTTCTTTCAGCAGGATATATGTTTTTCTTTGTCTCTTTGTTGGTTCTGTAGCTCTAAAGTTTGTTTACAATTCTTTTTTTACATGCATTGGAAGTGATTGGAGGGGTGCCTGAACCAAGTTTGTGCTTCTACTCTGCCATCTTGGCTCCACCCCTGATTTTCTGGGGACTTTATTCTTATGAGTGACTTCCTTGTTGTATATGCCTAGTAATAGAATCTCTTTTTCAATGGATATGGACATTTTAGTAACTTTAGTTCTATAATTACAAATCGTTTTCCAAGATGGATGTAATACCGTACAGCTCCATCAACAATGTACTAGTGTGCCTATCATTCCACAACCCTTCCAACTTTTCCTATTGCCATTTTTGGTCACTTTTGTCAAATTTGGTATGTGAAGTAAAATCTATGGTTTGTTTTGATTTGCATTTGTTTTATTATGAGTTTTGGAGTAGATTTTATACAGTTCTAAATAATTTGTCATTTTTTCCAGAATGTTCATTGTTTTTAACACTTACTGATGGGGAATGGCTAAAATGCAATATTTTAAGAATAAATCAAATATTCAGTGACTCTTTATTTCTTAGGTTTTTATTGTCAGGAATAGCTTTAAAGGAGGCAAAGCAGACAATCACTTTATCTGAATAGAATGTTGGACTTAAGTCAAAAAGATCTACATTCTAATTCTGTTTTTTTTTCCTTACTACCTCTATGACTAGGACAAGGAAGTCCTCTATGGAGCAAGGACAACCTTGGTTCAAGTCTTACCTTTCATACTATTAGCCAGGTCATCTGGGACAATTCACATCATCTCTCAGTGCCCCCAGATAACACTTTAACACTAAGAGTTACTGATCTACATTGGCAAAGGGAGCAAAGAAATCACAGCCAGCCCCTCCTGGCTCTCCCCGAAATTAGATGAATATTGCCTCTGCTACCTACCTCCTCAGGGGTTGGGAGGTTACAGTGAGATAATGGACATAAAATGTTGTAATGACCAGACAGAGAAGTAGAGAAAAAGGAGGAAGAGGAAGAGGAAAAGAAGAGAAAGAAGAATCAAAAGAACATAGAAGCATAAGAAGCAGTAGCAGGACAGAAAGAAGAGGAAGAGGGGGAAGAGGAAGAAAAAGAGGGGGAGGGAGTGGGAAGGGAAGATGAGGGGGAAAAGTAAGGGGAAAAGGATGGCAAAGGAGAAGACAAACACTATGACTACACTATTATTGTTTCAAAGGCATGACTGGGTCCTACCCTAAATGGGTAAATGGTAAACCCTACCCTACCCCCACTGAAGCCTGAAATTAGCAATTCATTTCTTTAGGTTCAAGACTCTATTTTACCTACTTCACAATTTTTTTTTGCTAGAATGCAAATTCCTTGAAAGGAAGAACTATTTATATTTTAATCTTTGTTTTATTAGCTCCACCCACAGTGCCTAGCATATAGTAGGTGCTTAATAAATGCTTATTGAATTGCATTATTTAGACCCCAGCCCATTTTGTACTAGTGCTCCCAGATCGTAATCCCAGATTATCTCAATGAAATAAGACTGAAATAAGGAAAAGAAAGCTGCAGATTCCAAGAATAAATTTAATTTGTTATACCTTCAGCAGTAGCCCTTAGAACTCACAGCATGGGAGCACTTACATTTTGAGGTCTGCAATTAAAATAACAATCTTAACTCTTCCTTCTTCAAGTTTGAATTCTCTTTTACAAATTAAAGTATACCACAGGCAAGCTGGGTATGGCATTTATTGTTGCTTGAATTTTTTCCTCCTCCCTTAATAGATAATTTCATTGTTTATGTGTACATTTTTGTTAAGGTTTGGTGTTAAATTTACTTCCAGGCAATTGCCAAGATCACTTATCTTCATTTCAAATGTGTACCTTTTTTTTCCCTAATTATGTAGTACACATCACTCTTCATAATTTTTCAAATCTCATTCTTGCTAATTTGGTTAGATCATTAGCTAATTATCTTAAATCCTGGGAAAACATTTTTTCTAGACTTAATTTATGTTCAGCATATTCTCTGCTCTTATTTTCTAAGTACTACTCACAAGAGGTTTTTTTTTCCTTTTTTTCCCTAACAGTTATATTGACAAGAGCTTCATTATTTAACCTCTAAGAGCAAATGACACTTGTTAAAAACAAAATTTTTACAGGCTGTTAGTTTCTGGTACAGTTCATTGCCACTAGGTGTTGCAGAAGCAAAATCAAAACTACTAAATAATTTAAAGGGAAATTAGCAATTAACTCAAAATGATTTATCACAAAGAAATCCTGGCTCAAATATGGCAAGTCTGCTGACAAAGCCACCACTGTGATCTGTCTGATCAGCAGTCACTATTTTTCAAATTGATATATTCCTTTTGAAAAAAATTAACAAAACTATGCATTTATGTAACCCAACAAACAATTTATACGATTTCATTTCTCCTCTGCCCTGAAACTAACAGTGCCTAAAACTTTGCAATATATTACTATGGTTAAAGTTACATAGGTTTAAAAAAATTGTAAAGAAACAACAGAGAATGTATAGAAAATGTCAGTATTATAATGATATTCTCTAAAGCCCTTCTGTTTTCAATTTAACTAAGTTATATAAACCAAAACAAGTTCATAATTTAAAACAATTTGAAAAACAAAAAGTAAATATGATGTTTTCTTTTGAGACTATCACTAAATCTGAATAACAAATAGTTGCCCAAATTGGTCAAGGAGAGCATTAGACAAAGAAAACACAGATATTTTACTTTAACTTAAAATATCATTATTTAGTCCTATGTGTTTGCAAATAATCATAGACTTTTCAGACTGAAAGGGACCTTACAAATCTAATTCCTTTATTTTGTAGACGATGAGACTAGGAGCAAGAAATATAAAATGCCTCATATATTTCATGTGGCTAATTAATAAAAATCAGGACTAGAATCCATGACTACTCCCTTTCGGCTTAATTTTCTTTCCATTATACTGTGATTTCTCTACCAAAACCTTTCCAACAGAATTATATGTCTTTCTCAGATTTCTATTTTCATGATTTTTCTTCATTCTGTACTAGAACCATATTACAAAGGAAAGAGCTCAGTTTTGGAATAAAAAACACCCTAGTTCAAATCCTGGCTCTGCCACTCACTATCTCTGTAATCTTGGGGAAAATTATTTAATTTCTCTGAGCCTCAGTTAATCAACTACAAAATGAGAGTTCTGACTAGAGGACTTCAAAGTTCCCTTCCAGTTCTTAATCTATTATCCTATAATTCTACAAAACTACCCAGACACTCATCATAGTGTGGAGACAACTTAGGTTTTTTAAGGTAAATCCAGGAGAGGAGAGAGAAAGAGAGACAGAGAGTGAGAAAGAGATAAAAAGACAGAGAAAGAGAAAAGAGTGAGAGTCAAGTCTGTGAGAATTTATTAACCACCTACATCACTCCAGGTACTGTGCCCACATGCCAAGGATACAAAGAAAGTCAAAGAAGAGAAAAAGTGTACTTGTCCGCAAGAAGCTAACAGTCTAATGGATAGAAATGATCCAAAGAAAGCTACATGATTTCCCTGAATTATTCAAATAATTAACAACACAGTGATATTGATATTAATTCTCACATTCCTAGTAAAAGTCATAGTGCGGTATGGTAGAAAGAACAGGAGAACTAAAGTCAAAGACATCTGGGTTTGAATTCTGACTGACACTTAATAGTTAAGAAAAAAATCAGAACCTCTCTCAGCCTCAGTGTCCTCATCTGTAAAACAGACATTATAATTCTTTCACAATTTACCAGCTCATACAGTTGTCATTATGTTCTTCTCAAAATATATTTATTGAGGCTGAGGAAGAATGAAAAGTGTCTAGGACAGAGGCATAGAGAACACATAATTAATGGAAATGACACAAAGAATAGGCAAAAAAGGACATTCTCTCTCTCCCTCTCCTCTCTTTCTCTCTCATACACACACACAACACCCACACACAGTGTGGTAAGTATAACAAACATGGAGAGTGACTTACAATTTCAACATTCTGTTTAAAATATGGATATCCTAATAGTGAACCTGCTTTTTTATTTGTATTTTCTAAAATGACAAAATTGCCCTGCTGACTCGGGAGTAGTCTATTATCTACTATGACTCCCAAAGTCTATTTCCTTTAAATGTATACATAGTCAGTCATCCAGTATAATAGAAACCCAGGAAATAAAGACAATTATCTTTCGAAATGAGCTTTTCTGTAATTAGTCAATAAATACCTTACTAAGAAATGTTTCCTTTCCTTATAACCCAACATACATTCTTCTTGTGCCACACACACACACACACACACACACACACACACACGCGCACACACACTAATTGATTTCTGAAATACACAGAACTACAAACACTACTCCCCTTGGGTCTGTTGTGCCAGGAGGATAGATAGCAGGTGTGAGTAGTGTGTAGCCAAAGCTGGGAGAACTTTAGCAGATCTGGTGAGATATGAAAATAGTAGGAGCTAGAATAAGGCTGAAGGACCTTTACAAACAAGCACAGAGGTCAAAACTAAGCTAGGAGACAACTCAGGAACTCAAAATGTAACAAAAAAAATTTAAAGAACCAGCTGAGGGTCAGAGTCAGATGGCCAGACTAGGAGCACTGGAGCCCATTACCAAGATATCAGGTGGACAACAGAAAGTGGAAGTTTAGGCAGATGATAAAAGCCAGGAGATTTACTTTCTGATTAAGATAGGGCAAAGAAAGAAGTGGACAGATGCAGGGTACAAAAATTGTCCTTGATACTCCGGTTCTCAGAGCAACCTACCTTTATTGTTATCGCTCATTGGTGAGAGCCAAGCTCTGAGTGAAGGTTTGCAGGAGACAACCCCTGAAAAGAGCTGCCTAAAGTAACAAAAACAATGTATGTCTAGTCTCCTCTCTAGAGGCTAAATATAAGCTAAAATTCAGTTTGTCTGCAAGATTGGCAGTGTTAACTAATGAAAAGAGCACAGAATTCAGGGTTAGAAGATTTGGATCCTGATTCCAGTTCTGCCTCTTGCAAAGTGAATGATTACAATTAACATGCAGCTGGGCAAGTCAATTAACTTTATAAGCCTCAATTTCCTTAAGTGTAAAATGCAGGTAATAATACCTGATCTTCCTTCCTCAAAGGGTTCTCATTAAGATTAAATGAGATATTTATGTGAATGTGTTTTGTAAACTATAAAGGGATAGATGAATGTACAGTCTAATTATTGTCCTTATTTATTGAGGAAGCAGTTAAAAATTGCCTGGCACCAACACAGACAATTTATAATAAGGTGATAAAATATCTTTTAATTAATAAATAAGCTTTGATTGTGGAAAGAGATTCAAAAGGTCTGTGGCATGGAGTGTTGCAAGGATGCCAAAGAATGCACATTGAAACAACAGTAGTAAGGTGGATGGTAGTGGAGATAGTAAGTAGTATAATGGGTAAATGATTTTACTAATATGGGAAACAAAACAGAAGTAAAATTCAATCTAAAGGTACAGTTCAAATCAACCACGTAGGGATAAAGACTACATAGGTAGGGAATAGATGAAATTCATAATAATACATTTATGTCTATAACAATATAGAAGTTAAACACAGGCTCAGACTCTGTTTGCATACCAGAGAGGAGGTATTGCCTAGTGAAACTAGTGAAGGATTCAGAGTGTGAAGATTTGAATTCTATTTCTAGCTCTGTCTCTTGCAAGGTAAATGATAAAAATTAACTTATAGTTGGGTATGGGGTGAGGGGCAAAGATTTGTTAAGTGCCTACTATGTACCAGTTTTTCTGCTAAGCACTTTATAAATATTATCTCATTTAATCCTCACAACAATACTAGGAAGTAGTTGCAATTGTTATTCCTATTATAAATTTAAAGGAACTAAGGCTGAGAGAGGGTAAGGAAATTGCCCAAGGTCATGCAACTAGGAAGTTCCTGAAATCAGATTTGAACTCCGGTCTTCCTGACTCCAGATCCAATGCCCTATTTATTTCTCCACTTAGCTGCCTCTGTCATAGTCATGGCCCAATAAATCCTCATTTGTTCTGTCACTCTTTCCTGTTACAAAGATTCACTTAGGGAGAAAGAGGAGACAGTATATGCCAGGCAAGTCAAACCATCATCATGGTGTTGACCACCGTCTCTCCTCAGACAACCAATGGAGACAACTCTGGACCCCAAATCCAAGAGCAGAGACCCCAAACCATCAAACCTGCTTCCAGCCCCACCTCCCATACCTGTCATTGAGGGGAGACACCATTGAGGAAAAGAGGTCATCTTCCTCCTCACCACCAGCAACAACAAATTGACCACCAAATTGTCCCCCAATTGTTCCCCCAAATCAGAGAGATAAAAACTTGGGATTAGCAATAACCTCCAGATTACTGTTCTTGCTTCCAGACCAGCCCTTATAGCCACCATCCAGGGAGTAGAGAAGGGGTAAGCCATCCCCATCAACTGTCAACATTTTTGTTCACAGGGAAGACAAGTCAGTCTTAGCTAAAGTAGTAAGGAACCCTAAGGAAGAGACAAGATGTTACACATGCTAAGCAAATCAATTAACCACCACCACATTGACTACTATCTCCTCTCAAACCCTGATGGAAATAGCCCAGGACCCTGAGCCCTCAAGCTTTGGGAATAGCAATGCTTCTCTAGCTTAATGACCATAGCCATCACCGGCTAGGATGATTCTAGAATTTTCTAACAACCATTGTGGAGATGCAACCTGGTACCTATTCTTGCATATGCTATAGTCAAAGCTACTGAAGACCCAGAAAAGAAATTTCTTAGTCCTAAAGTCTTTGACACTCAAATGATTCAAAATCAAAAACCCATTTGATTTTATCAATGGAAATAGCATTAAAGAAAAAAAAAAGAGGAGCATAATCAGCTTTTCCATGGCATCCATGGGAATTTTCCATCTGACTTGAAACTAAAACCTACCCTGCTTGTTGTTTCCCTCATTATAATGGGAACTTCTTAAAAGCAGGGACAATCTTACGTTTTTGTTTTTATCTCTAGTGCTTAACACATTGCTTTCCACATAGTGAACAGTAAGTGATTTTTTTGTTTATTTATTCATTAGGCAAATAAAGACCCAGGGAAAGAAGATAATCATTCCCACTCCATTGAGGGGACACAAGGTCAGCACAGAGACCTTATTATTTTATCCACTCAGACTGAGGCAACTGCTAATCACATATCTGTAATGGCAAGCACATAAGTAGTTCACACCTTGTTTCAGTTATTGAATTAACACCTTGTTCAAATTTCTTTTGAACCTTGTATCAAGTCTGTTAAGAAACAGATATGTGTGAACCCCACAACTTGTGAACCCTAGAACTCATGAAGTCCTGCAACAGGAAAGGGAGGAGCTAATGACCATATGTATCAAGAGGCCCAGGCTTAAGACAGCAGAACTGACAAGAGGACTCTTGTGGTGGCAGAGTCAAAAAGGAGAAAACTTGTGGTATCCCAGCACTCTGTGTTGATGTTTCTTTGTAATACTTTGTACAGGAGTCCTGGGATCTTACTGGAAGCCCTAAAAAATGATTTTCTGGTTGTATGTTTACAGAAGTCTTGGAGGAGGGTTTTGGAGGTCCTGGGACTTTACTGATGATTTGTGCTGACGTCTTGGACCTTGTTTGTGGGTCTGTGTTGATTTCTATGTTGACGATTTGTGTTGAGTTCTCAGACCTTGTTGGTCGGTCTGAGTTGATTTCACAAGCAGATAGTGAATTGATGATGGTGCTGGAAATGTGTATGAATATTATTGTGGCTCTGTTAAATTTTGTCTTCCCAGAAACAGGAACTGTGAAGGACTTGAGGTGGAATGGACACTGTAAACTTCAATATGTAATATCCAATATCCAATAACTGGATGAAGAACTAGACGAGGAGGTAGACAAGGAACTAGGAGCTGCCTGCCTTTGAACCCAGATGACAGTTGGAGCTGGGACCATGGAAGAGGAACCATGGAAGATGAGAGCCACCTTGAATCAAGCTGAAAGAAGACTTTACTTGCATATTGTGTATTGACTGAGAAGATTATGATTTACTTTGATTTTTTTACTTTGTGATTGAATTAAGGATTTTGTGATTCACTAAATGAATATACTTGGTTTAAAATTATGTAAACACCTTAGTAAAAAGCTATGTGGCCATTTTAGTGATAAGTTGTTGATTTGTGACATGGTGAATGCTGTATTTTGATTTCTGTGATAAGTTGTAACATTGTGAATGCTGTATTTTGATTTTCTATGAATGTTTTGCTGTGATTTGTTATTGAATAAATAGATAGTTTGCTATA
This sequence comes from Petaurus breviceps papuanus, assembly GCF_028583685.1. Classification (NCBI taxonomy): domain Eukaryota; kingdom Metazoa; phylum Chordata; class Mammalia; order Diprotodontia; family Petauridae; genus Petaurus; species Petaurus breviceps. Next base: position 36,191,781 of record NW_027187391.1, read on the forward strand.
CTATGTAATCAGAACCTTGACAGCTGTTTACAACAGCAGTCCTCTGGAAAGCTGCTCATGCGTGGCTTTAAAATATCCTATATGGCAATCATGCACATATGCCGTGGGATGCTTCTCATATATTCAGATAACTTTCAATTATTCACACATAGCTTATCAATTTTATCAACTGTCCATGGAAAATGTTTAATCAAAGACTGATTTTCCCCCTTATTTATATGCTTCTGGGTATCTCATTTTGCTGCAACAAAAAGTAGAAGAGAATACCCCCAAGAGATGGTGGGTTCCTACTCCTTGGACATCTTCAAACAGAAGCTGATGACTAGTTGAATATATAATAGTATCTATTGTTTTCATGTATAGGTTACTTCCAACTCTCAAATTCTGTGATCCCATGAACATGGTATGTGATCTGAATGAATATATGAATATGTCTATATCTATATCTGTATCTATATCTATCTATGTATGCTATATCTGTATCTATATAGCTATAGATAAAGATATGTGGTTTCTAGAGACAAATGACTTTTGGATTATCCATTACTGGGTTCCCATTCATTAACATGAATAATGGAGGGTTGACTAAAATAATAATGGCATCCTCTACTTATGTACTTCTCATATACCCAGGCATTTTCAGCTGCTAAAAGCAAAGTCATGTGTGTGTGTGAATAATGCACCCAATGAATGGAATTTTTCTGTAGCACATAACTGCAACCTTAGGTTATCTAAAAACATTTTTAATCTAAGTGTTTCAGTGCTGCATATAATAGTTCTAAGGTGTTTTGTTAGCCTCTAAAGAATATTGACACTGAAAAAAAAGTACCTTCTAGCTTAGGATTTGATTTCTCTTAAGTTTATGAATCTGCAAATCTCCCTCATTCATGTCCAGCTCCTATGTAGAACCACCCTAAATCATCATTAAGGTTCTATGTGCATTGATGTAATTTTCTTTCTTCTCACAAAATCCAGAGAGGTAAAAGGAGAAAAGCTTCCTAAATAGTCATTTACTTGGAAATCCCCTTACACAAACTAAATGTATTTGAGTTGACATAAAATACCATAATTCCCTGTGATTCATAAACTATAATTATTAATATTTTGAAAAAAATGTTTGAGAAACAGAACAGCAGATGTTAGATGCATTTTAAATGGATAAGCAAGTTGGAAAGCAAATGTAAGCTAATGTGGTGTGATACACCGCCAAATACTCTTCACAACAAAAGGAAGCCTAAAGAAAAGCTGACTAAGTTTAGAAAGACTTTTGCTGTAACAAGCAGAAATGAAAGAAAAAGTGGCATACAACTTCAGAGGTGACAGACCTGGAATTTCTAAAACCCTGTACAGGGTCCTAGAGTACTGCTTTGGTAGCAAAATCAATAATGATGGAAGATGAGATCCAAACCCAATTTTCCTTTCACTCCTCTAACTGTCCCCATTATCCTAATAGCTAAAAAGGTAGTCTCCCATCACCCCTGGTTGTCTATGGTTTTACTTGCTTTGATTCCCCTACCCTTGATGACTCAGAAGGACAACTTGCTATTTCCAGGCTATGTTTGAAATAGATCCTTTCACCTATTCTTACTTCAAGTCCTAGCTCCAGTCTTACCTTCCACCTTTACTAGTTAATTGGTAGTCACAGTTTTCAATTATGCCCTCCTTGTTGTTCTTAATGCCTAATAGTTCTTTGAGTTCATACAACGCAAGGAACCAATTAACTATGTAATTTATTGTGTCCTCTGTGATTGGGTCATATGTGTAATTTTTTTTTTTCACCAGCTTGATGCTAAACTTCTTTATTTAGATTTCAAACTGAAAGGAACCTTAGAAACAATTGATTCCAATGACCCTAATTTTGTAGATGAGAGAACTGAGACTCAGGCAGGAAAAGTGACTTTCTTACAGGAAAAAAGTTTCAGAGCTGAAATACGAAACCAAGTTCTCCAATGCCAGTGTTACACTATACCATATCAGGCACAAATTAGGTTCCACTATCTCCAGAGTCTAACATACTACTAGGCATATAACACTTACTGATTGACTAATTAATTGACTGTGTGCCATTGCACACAGAACTAGCAATGGGATAGATATGCAGTCCCATTCCCTTAGTAATATGTATTCAAAAATAAAATTATTCCTATGCTACAATTTACACAAGTCTTTTGTGCTAGAAATATTAGTGAGAAGAGGGATTATACTGTAAAAAAGAGTAGAGAAAGGGATCATGGGCATAAATGATCAAACTAATGAGAGTATGATGTGAGAGTAAAGTAAGGACTACCCACATGAAGTAAAGAGGTAGCTAGATGGCTCAGTGGAGAGAGTTCTGGATGCATAGTTGGGAAGACCTGAGTTCAAATCCAGACTCAGGAATTTACTAGCTGTGTGACCCTGGGCAAGTTACTTAACCTCTTTGCCTTAATCCACTGGCAAAGGAAATGGCAAACCACTCCAGTATCTTTGCTAAGAAAACTCCATGGACAGTATTGGTGTGCTATGCTCCCTGGGGTCACTAAGGGTTGAATATGACTGAAGTACTGAAGAAAAACAAATGAAGTAAGGGTAAAACTTAATATGAATGGAAAAGGATTTCTGAAGTGTATGCATATCAAATATAAATTAGAAACAGTGAAAAATTAAAAAAAAATTTAGGAATTAGATCGCTGAAGGATTATACCTGGCCTAAACTGTACTGATGTAGTATCACCCAAAATTTATTTTTCTTCTAAGAAAATATAAAGTAGGTAAACTAAGCTATTTCTGGAAACTCAGAAACTGAGTCCACATCAAAAATTTGTAAGAAAATTGCTATAATATTGGAAAGATCATCTGGTCTTTCTAAACCTTCATTGCTGAATCTGTGTGAGGCAGGTTTTTTTGTTCAAGCTCTTCTGCTCTATTTTAGCCAGCAAAGAACCTCAGATTTCCTGCAACTGTGAAGTTGGACCTAGCATAGAATTGTGCTAAAGAATGATGGAGTATGTTTCAATTAGCATAAAGCTATGTGGGAAGAGCAAAACAGAGGAGAAAGAGTAGGGTGGGTTCACATAGGATCATGGTTTGGAAGTGAGAAGGAACTTTAGAGGTCATCATATCTAAAGTCCTCATTTTGCAGATGAGGAAGCTGAGAACAGAGAGTTTATTTGAGAAAAGAAGAAAGAATGAAAAAACTAATTCCTTGAGACTTAAGTGTTTGTTATTTCTTAGGTGAAGTACAGTGTATAATGTTTAATCCTTGACTCCTAAATTGCAACATTTTAAAGAGACATATCCAGAAACACAAAGACTTGAATGCTGATTACACTGGAAGATTGAGTAAGAGGTATCCAGAAAACTACTTCAAAGAAGAAAATTAAGGAACAAATGCAAGCAACATCTCAAGGGAAAAAATTGACAAAATCCAGTGAGTAATTGGATAAAGGAGATGAATGCAATCAGGAAGAACCCTGAAGACCATTAAGCTCCTCAAGACAAAAGTTCCCTTTAGATATTAATTATGTCACAGAGAAATTGGTTGAATTGGAGATGCATTCCCTCACCTTAGTCATGTCCTTCTGGCAATCAGCAACATTTATAAAGATTTTTGATTCAAAATTTCATCAAGAAAAAATGAAAACACATGTTCAAAGATGAACATCTAATATTGCATCATTATTTTGGTCCCAATCTTTGTTTTGTTTTTGTTTTTGTTTTGTAATCCTTACATTACATTGCTGATTGTAATTCTAGATACAGCAGGTAGACTGCAAATGACAGACACTCTCAGGTGGCTTCTGGGCCAGCACTCATTGCTGTTTATTTGGTGAGAAGGAGGAGTGAACAGTTGAACTTTTGCTTTCTTCTGTTGAGAGGTGACTTTTACCCTGGGATCCAAAATTCAAGAAAACTAAACTCTTCAGTTCTGTAGTTGAGAAAAAAAAAAGGTAATCAACTATCTCTAAAGTGCTATAGATATTACAAAAAAGCTGGATGGAAATAATTTTCATATCCATTTATTAAATATCATTGACTAAATAGTTCTCATTATAAATGTTAACTTTGACAATGTCAGTGTGGTTTCTTGGGGGTCTTTTTTCTTCTTTTTTCAAGAAATATGGCAAGATTAGGTTGCTAACAACCTAATTGCATTTATTGGAACAATTAATTCTGATGAAGATCATTAGTTTTCTGTTCTGTTCTGTTTTTTAAAAAAATTCCCAGTGACTCCAATATATGTGCCCCATGAATATTCACATAGATGAAGCTGACAATTTAAATGTAATGCCTCTTTAACCAAATGCTCCCTAGTGCTTGACTGCAGAGTAGCAAGCAATCAATGGATGCCGCTTATTAGGATTATGTGAATAAACATGCATGCCAGTAAGATTATGGGCCTATGACAAAGTAACTCCTCAGGGAACCCTGCCTTTAGTAAGATGGTTTAAACTGTAAATAGGAATGAAAGAGTGAGCTGAAGAGTTTATATAAAAAAAGAAGAGGGAGGTGAATTAATATTCGATTATTGTCATACATTTTAACATTTTCCATTTGCAAAAGACTGATTATTTTTCTTTTATGCCAAAGTTTTATTTATGATTTTTTTTCTTTTTTATATTGCTATCATGCATCAATGGCTTTCCCATTCCTTCAACAAAATAAGGCTCCCTTTCAAGTTCACCTCCCCTTCCCAGGATCTAACACTTTTCTAGAATTTTGAGCAAAATTCAAATCTTATCTCTCCCCCTTCCAATCTAAGTCCTGCCTAGAGATAGCCTCAAAAGAGACAGCCTAAAGCTTTAGAACTTAGGGGGCATTGCTTGTGCTCCTACCTCTCTTTATTACTAAGACATATTGCTAAGCAAAGTTAATGAGGGCATTGGCAATGTCTGACAATGTATGTCTCCTTTCATGATTATAGTTTGCACAAAATGAAGGAGTTGGATTAGATGACTTATAAGGTCCCTTTCTGCTATAAATCTATGATCCTGAGTCTATGAACTTTCCACTTAGAGGAAGGAGGCAGAGTGCATTATCCTCCTCTGGAGTTAAGATTGCTCACAGCAGTAAGGAGATTTCTAATATCTTTTAAGAATTAAATACTTTTTCTAGTTTTCATTCTTAATGACCCTAGAAACATCAATACTATTTTAGGATACTTCAGTTAATGAAAAGAAACAGTGTGATGTAGTCACTTTCTGGGTCTTAGTTTCCTAATCTGTAAAAAGGGGATTTTGGACTCTAAGATTGCTTATATTTAGTTTCTAATCTGTGATCTATGATAGTGACCAAGAATAGTGGCTAGACAAACAGACAAGCTAGAGACATTATCCAATCCTTTCTTTTGACTTGCCTCCATAGTTTATCTGGGGTTTGTTGCTCTGGGATTGTCTTTAATATGGTAAGGAAACTAGACTCTCTAGTTCTCCAATTCTACCCCCACCTCAGTTTCCCAAGGAACAATTCCAGTTTTCGTTCTAATCTGTGGGGTCCATCCCAGAAAGGAAGTAAGTGTGATAAAAAGCCAGCCAAGGTACAAATATGAATAAGTTATGGCACAGGTAGTTTTATTCCCTCATGTAAAAATGGAGACTAATACGCAATAGGAAATGATAGAATGTTTGTAATCCATTGAGGCTAATATTCAAGTTTCACTGGGACACTGGAATTTTCTTTATGAGACTTGTCTTACCAGGTATTTTACATTTTATAGAGCCAGATTAATGCCAAGTGGGCTCTTTCTTTCAATGGTTTCTCTCAATGTAGGTAATTCTGTTTCAGTCTATCTATCTGGCATTGCCTCTGTTCCTGAAGCATGAACTTCTACCCTCTTTCTCTGGTGCCCAGGAAGGTCAAGAAGGCAGCTATCTTTTGGGATCTCATAAAAAAACCTGTACCAAAGGGAAGATAACACAAACAGAATTTGACCTCAGGTCAGACACAAAGCTGCCTACATGGTCATACACAGAACAAATAGAGGGAGGGAAAAGGAATCATCCCACTCCCAGTACTTCCCTGGAACTCTGAAAGTCCACTTTATCCTTTTTTGTTGTTGTTGTTCTTAGTTTTCCTCACAAGATTCAGCTCATTCTGAGTTGAATACTCCTGATAGTGTTTGAACAAAACTATGCCATAAGCTTAGATCAATATATTCTGTTACCTTTCTTTGCTTCCATTGTCTCTACATAAGATTTAAGTGGATTGCCGAGTTCCCTGCACATCCATATTTGTCTCTTCAGACAATTCCCATTTATTCTCCTAATTAGAATTGTTTCCCTTTCAGTCTTAAGGATTTCACTCTTAAGAATCTCCCATCACTTCTGAACTGAATTTCTTCACAGATATAAATCCATGAAATACTGCTTATTCTTTCTTTGAATCCCTTGAAATCCATCCTACCCAAAGGTGAATATCAGACTAGATACACTTTCTGTTTCTCTATCACAAGATCTAGGAAAAACTGGCCACTTTCCCCAAAAATTCTCAATATTTTTCCCCCCTCTCCAGAATTTTGTTCCTTCATGTTAAAGTCATATACAACATCAATTTTCCCATTCTTGAGTCTTTCACATTTAGAATGATGAAATTATAATTCTGGTAAGTCAAGAAATTTTAGCTGATCTTGCCTCAGTTCCTCATCTGTAAAGTGATTTGAAGAAGGAAATGGCAAACCACTCCAGTGGCACTGCCATGAAAATCCCAAATGGGGCCATACAGAGTTGGACATGACTGAAACAACACAACAAAAATAACCTTTTAGTGAAGGAAGAATTCCAATAAATACATGTATTAAGCACCCTATTCCTACATTGCTTGTCTCCTTATTATGATTTGTTTCCATAATTCCTAATCTATTTCCTCTTTCTCTTCAGGTGATCTGTAGTATACTATTATTCTAATATCACTTTCATTTCCCCCTCCATTAGCCTTCACTCAAATACTCTCCATCTGCTTCTTCCCTCTGGTTCTTGTATTTCCTCATATGGATATATATTCTTTATTTTTAAAAAAATTCTATTAAAAATATTCTAGTATCTATCCCTCCTATCTTTGTCCTCCATCCACCATTGAGAAAGCAATAAAAACAAAACTCCTATTAAAAAATATATAGTCAAGTAAAACAAATTCTTGCATTAGCCATATTACCCTCCTCCATCATGTCTTATTGATATAGCTCACATATCTAGTGCTATAATGAATAGTAATGGTGCTAGTGGACATTGATGCTTCATCCTTGATCTTATTGGGAAGGATTCTAGTTTGTCCCCATTATAAATAATATTGTTTCTTAGATTGACACTACTTATCATTTTTAGAAAAGATCTCTTTATTCCTATGCTTTTTGGTGATTTTAAGAATGACATGTCTTGTCAAAATCTTTTTTCTGTGTTTATTGATATAATCATATGATATTTTATCATTTTCATTGTTAATATGGTAAAATACTTTTCTATCTTTTCAAATATTAAAACAACCCTGCAAACAGTTTAAATTCAAGCTGGTAATAGTGTATAATCTTTGTGGTATGTTACTATTGTCTCCTTCCTAATATTTTGTTTAAAAAATTTTATTAGTATTCAATATTCATTAAAGATATTGTTCTGTAGTTTTCTTTCTGTTTTAATTCTTCCTGGTTTAGTTATCAAGACTATAGTTATTTCATAGAAGAAATTTAGGAAGCATCTTTCTTTTCATGTTTTTTTTCAAACAATTTAAGTAATAATGAAATGAGTTATTCTTTAAATGTTTGATGGGATTTCCTTGTAAATGTATCTGGTAGCTTCCAATCCCCATTCCCATGTTTCTGTTTATTAATGGCTCATTCAATTTCTTTTCCAATTTAAGTTTCTTATTAAGTTTCTTCTCTATTTCCAGTTCTATTAGTTTGGGCAATTTATATGTTCATAAGTGTCTGTCCATTTCATATATACTTTCAGTTTTATTGGTATATCATTGGGGAAAGAATTTCTAATAATTTCTTTTATTTCTTTTTCATGGCTCATGAATTAATCCTTAAAAAAAAAACTCAATGAGATTTCTTTCTGTATTTCTCAATCAAGTTGGCTAATCCTTAATTCATTTCCTTTCACGGAAAAAAATATTCCCCATTTTATTTATTAATTCAATGTGCTTTTTTGCTTTCAATTTTGTTAATCTGTTTTTTGGTTTTCAAAATTTCTGTTTTGGTGTATACTTAGAAAACTATGATTTCTTGTTTTTCTAGGATATTTTTTAGTTGCAAGCCCAATTCATTGACATGTTCTATATTTCTTTTATTAAAGAAAGTGGTTGGTTAGAGATTAAAAAAAAATTCTCTCATACCTGATTTTTGCTCTATCCCCAAAATTTAATTATGTTGTGTCACTGTTGTCATTATCTTTGATGAAATTACTTAATGTTTCTATGATATCTTCTTTGACACAATCATTCTTTAAGATTATTTAGTCTTCAGTTACTACTTAATCATTTCTTCAGTGTCCCTCTATCGAAGGTGATTTTTATGGCATTGTGATCCATGAAAGATGTATTTAATAATTCTGACTTTCTGCTTTTGTATGTGATGTTTTTATGCCCCAATATAAGGTCAATTTTTTGTGAAGGTACCCTGCACAGTGGAGAAATCTGTATACTTCTTTCTATTCCCATTCAATAATCTCTAAAGATTCATCATATCTATCATTTAAAAAAAATTCTGGTCAAGTCATTTATTTTTTTGCATTTATTTTTGTTAAATTTACTTTAGTCTAAGAAGGATAATATAATGTATATGGGTTTTGTAGTTTTGCTATCTGCTTCTCTCATTTGTCTTTTTCTTTCAGCATTAATATATGCTCTTTTTGTTAAATGTATTTTTGCTCTTGCTTTGTCTGAGACTATAATTGCTACTATTGACCTTTTCACTTCAGCCAAAACATAAGATATATTCCTCTAGACCCTTACAAAACAATAACTCTGTGTGCATCTTTCTGTTTAAAGTTTGTTTCATGTCAATGATATATTCTTGGATTTTATTTTCTAATTAATTCTGATTCCTCTTCTGTTTCATGAGTGAGTTTATCTTATTCATATTTACAGTTATGATTGCTAATTATGCATTTCCCTCCATTCTATTATTGTACACTTTGACTTTTTATTGTTGTATACTTTAGCTTTTCATTATAAAGAAAAAGTGGGTAGTGAGAAAGAGGTGTTCATTTCAATCTGCTTTTGGTCCCCTGCCCCTCTTCTCTTTCCCTCTCCCAGAGACCAATAAAACGTTCTTGTCCTTTCCTTCATTTCTCTATGCACTTCAAAATCTCTGCTACATCTTCTAGATATTCATGTGGTACTTATGAAGACAAGTATGTATTTTTCCTGCTGCTCCACTATTTTGGGTTTACATCCAGAAGCTTCAGTATAACTTTTTAATATGCAATGCTATCTTTTCCCAATCATATTATATTCCATTCAAAGAGTTCATCTCAGCAAGTCTCAGTAAGGCCTATCATGTCAGATTTTCCTCCTTTTTCTAGCTCTTCTTTTTTTTGTCTAAACTTTTTGGGAGAAATACATGCATGTATGTATATGTTCATGTATACGTAATCATGTATTTATGTATATGTAATATGTATATTTGAGGATGTAGGTGTGATTATTGGCTCTTTTCTAATATTTTATCACCTGTAAAATTGTAGTTACCATGCCTTTAATTGTTCCTTCATTTTAGCTACTTTCTATAGTACATAGTTTAAGGACTATGTATAGGCAATTTTGTCAATCCTCCATCCTTTATATTTTAATGCCCTTCTGCTTAGATTTTCAAGATATTTTTAAGCATACATTCCTGCCAGCCTTTGTTAGGTGTATTTCCTTATTGGCCAGGAGTCTGCCATTCTTATATTTTAAGCTGTAGGCTGGAAATCCAAATTCCATTCTCAGATACCACCTTCTGAGACAGCTGTTCACTTCCCAAATCAGTCTTTCTTTTCTGTATCCCTTTCCTTCAATAGGCATCAGTGAGGAATGCACAAGCTATATTCATGTGCTCTTCTGATCTTTTTTGTCAAAGATTCCATGTTTTTTAGCCACAATTCTTGTGCTCATTTATGCTCATGTGACTCACCAGAAGTGGGTAGTAGGTATCCCTTTAGACAAATTTTTGTACATTATCTAATGTATCTTGGATAAAGGACTAGAAAGACAATAGATCTCTCTACTATGATTTCAGGTTGGCATCTAACTGCCTCAATACCTCCAGAGCAGCAATTCACTAACCTACACTACTATTTACTTCTTTCTCTGACCCTTATTGGATGATTTCCCTCCTGACTCCTTTGAGATAAAGCAGCTAATTCCTCTAAAGAATATATAGTTCCCTTCCCTTCAAGAAGATACTTTTTAAAGTTGTTTTGTTTTGTTTATTTTTTAGTGCCAAGTGTATTTATTTTATCTACCTTCCTCCTTTGTGTGACATTCTTCCATTCTTCAACCTTTTGAGAAAGGTCATTCCCCTTTTCTACTTCACATCTTTTCCCCTACACTGAAGCATCACTTTCTTTTTTAAGGAAAATATTTCAGAGATTATCTTGTCCAAAAACTAACTGAAGCATGAATTCTAAGAGTGGGATTTAAAATTCTCCACCCCTGAGTCCCCAGTACATGGTGACTAAGCTATGTGGCCTTTTAGTATCTGATATAAATAGTTGTCAGTAATTACAGCCTGGCAAAATATGCTGCTACAAGGCTTTATTCATTCCATATATAAAAAAGTTCTTAGCTATTTTATACCAGCAATAGTGATTGTATTAATGTACCCTTCTACTTCCAGAACCTCTCTTACAAGAGTAGGACAGGTTAGAGTACACCCAGAGCTTTGTTTCCATTTTTAGCTCAAAGTTTGATATCATTGAAACATTTGTTCATTTAATTCTGGGATCAAAATTGCTGCCAATACAATCCAAAGAGTATCTATTAACCATGTTCAAGTGACTGCACTGAGTGACAGGAATAGAGACACTGTCTCTTCCAAAGAGAGAGAGAGAGAAAGAGAAACTACACTATGCTATGCTCATGGTGCTTTCATTTTACTGGAATGTTGTCAAGAGTTAAGAATATACATACTAGTTTGAAAAGAAGGAAGAGAATAATCACATCTGAGGGAATCAGGAAAAATAATCCCACAGCACATGACACATGAAGCAAAGCTCAAAGGAAGGCAGGGAGGAAGGTATTTGGCAGAGTGAGAAGGATGTGCATTCATGACATGGAAGATGGAAGATAGTCTAGACTCTAGGCAAAGGGACATGGAAAGTCACATAAAATGTCCCTGTCACATTTAGGGAATAGAAAGTAGGCCAGTATTAGTAAATATAAAATACATGAAAGGAACAATTAATCTGGAAAAGTAGATTGGAACCAGATCATGGAAGCCTTTAAATATGAACTTGAGGAATTTATTCTTTATCATAGAAATAATTGAAGCCCTATAAGTTCTTGAGTAGGCATGAGAAATGGTCGGACTTAGAGTCTTAAGAAAATGATTTTTTTTTAATTTATTGGGACTTTATTTCATACAGAATATAATGTCAATTAATCAATCAATTAGCAAGCATTTACGTACCTACTTGTAGTGGCAACCACATTGGAATACCAAGAATGACTACTAGTGCAGGTTCTTAGATCTGTTTTACTAGGAAAGGTAGCTGTTTAAGGGGTCAGCAATCTTTTTTAATCACATTCAATAGTCCAGGGGAAAAGTCAGCACCCTGAACTTCAGAGAAAATACAGATAAACAAAGACCAACAGACAGGGCTCTGACTGCCTGAATTGACTATATACTTTATACACATCCCTGGATCAAGAGAGCATTTATATCTGAGCAGTCAGGAACTCTGAACAAAGGCCCACTCAGAATTTCAACCAGGGAATCACAAGATCCTTCTCATCAGCAAGTGACCAAAGCAAAATGTCACCCACCCTTACTGGGAAGACAAGCAGTTCAGTATAGGTTGTACATGTGTGGCTAATGCAAAACAATTACATAGTAGATATATTGTAAAAGACTGACTATATTTCCCTCCCTCCTATCCCACCTCCTACTTGTTATATTCTCTGCTTTGATCCCATCCCTTTTCAAAAGTGGGTGCTTCCAACTTCCCTCCCCCCCCAGCCTACCCTCCCTTCCATCATCCCCCCTCTCATCCCCTTTCCCCTACTACTCTCCTGGAGGGTGAGATAACTTATTTAGTGTGTATTTCATTCCTTCTTCAAGTCAAATTCAATGGGAATAAGGTTGACCCCTTCCCTTTTGCCTTCCCATTCTTCCCCTCCATTGTAACCATTTTCCCTTGCCTATTCTATATGAGATAGTTTACCCTATTCTGTCTCTCTCCATCTCCTCTCATTACATTCCTCTCTCACCTTTTAATTTCACCTTTTAAGTATCATCCCTTCCTGTTAAATTGGTCCTGTGCCCTCTATCTACGTATACCTGTAAACATATATTTACATAGTCACATATGTATTCATATGCCTATATACCTTCATATATATTCCCTTCAACTACTGAGAAAAGTTTCATAAAATACAATTATTGTTTTTCCATGTAGGAATGTTAATAATTCAACTTTGATAAGTTCCTTATGATATCTTTTCCCTGTTTACCTTCTCATGCTTCTTGTATCTGAATGTCAAATTTTCTATTCAACTCTGGTTTTTTCAGCAAGAATGCTGGAAAGTCCTCTATTCCACTGAATGACCATATTTTCCCCTGAAACATGATACTCATTTTTGCTGGGTAGGTGACTCTTGGTTTTAATCCCAGCTCCTTTGCCCTCAAGAAAATCATATTCCAAGCCCTTCAATCCCTCAGTGTAGAAGCTGCCAGATCCTGAGTTATCCTGATTGTGTTTCCACAATATTCAAATTGTTTCTTCCTGGCTGCTTGTAATATTCTCTCCTTAATCTGGGAATTCCAGAACCTGGCTATAATATTCCTAGGAGTTTTCTTTTTGGAATCTTTTTTCAGGAGGTGATTGGTGGATTCTTTCCACCTCTATTTTGCCCTCTGGTTCTAAAACATCAGGGCAGTTTTCTTTGAGAACTTCCTGGAGGATGATTTCTAGGTTCTTACTTTGGTCATGGCTTTCAGGTAGTCCAATAATTTTTAAATTATGTCTCCTGCATCTGTTTTACAGGTCAGTGGTTGTTTCCATGAGATATTTCACATTGCCTTCTATTCTTTCATTTGTTTGGATCTGTTTAACAGCATCTTGATTCCTCATAAAGTCAATAGCTTCCATTTGCTCCAATCTAATTCTGAAGCAATGATTCTCCTCATTTGGCTTTTGAGATTCTTTTTCCATCTGGCAAATTTGGCTTTTTAAGGCATTTTTCTCCTCATTGCCTTTTTGAGCCTCTTTTGCCATTTGAGTTAGTCTATTTTTCAAGGTGTTATTTTCCTCAGTCAGGCAGCTGACTCTCATTTTGTAATTTTCTTTAATCGTTCTCATTTCTCTTCCCAATTTTTCCTGCACTTCTCTTATCTGTTTCTTAAGGTCCTCTATGGCCTGTAACCAGCTCATATTTTCCTTTGAAGCTTTTGGTGCAGGAGTTCTGACATCACTGTCTTCCTCCTGTTCCATGCTTTGCTCCTTTTTGTCCTCAAAATATTAGTCTAATGTTGGAATCTTCTGTTTGCTTTGTTTCCTTTGCCTGGTCATGTGGCCCCTCAGTTACTTGACCCCTGGGCTTTTTGCCACAGTAGGACTCTGCCACCAAACAGGGAAGCTTTCATCCCAAACGCTGGGGTTTTCTCACCTGCCATAGGTATTAGATGGTTGCCCTCTCTGAGGTCTCAACATGCTCTGGCAAGCTGGACACACACCCCAGGACCTCCACCCTAAACTGCAATATATATCCAAGAAGGTTAAAGAAGAGCGATTACCCTTCAGACTGGTGATTGGTCTGCCTACACTCTGCAGGGCAGGAACTGAAGCTGCTCCGTGGCACTGGCTGGCTGTGCCAGTGTCTCAGTGGCTTCTCACCCTGGGGGCAAAAGCCATGCACTCCCACTTACTGGGTTCCAAAGTCCAGACTGCATTGACCTCTCACTTTGTACTTCGCATCTACGTGTTGATAAATCTGAAAAGGGCCACAGCTGCTGCTGATCTGGAGTCCCTCCTTCAGGTGACTGGTCAGGCCCTCCCTGGGGCAAAAGCCTTGTCGTGGGGCTGGGCTTGGCTCCCAGAGCACTGCACTGGCCGATTCCTGTGGGCCTGCTGGGCTTTCCTCAGCGGGAGGTTAGCTTTTCTGTGTCATTTTGTGGATTCTGCAGCTCCAAAGTTTGTTTAGAGTCCCCTTTTTACATGGATTGGGGGCGGTGGAAGCCTGAGCTGCAGGGAGGTCATGTTTCTACTCTGCCATCTTGACTCCACCCCCTAAGAAGATGATCTTGGTAGTTGTATGTAACATGGATGGAAATCAGAGAAACCTAACGTTGAAAGTCCAATTAGGAGGTTGCAGCAAAAGTCTAAGTCTACTTTTCTGTATATCATTAAATGATGTCACTAAAATGACTGCTACTAACCTCACTATGGCAATGTCAGTTTCCCCTTTAAAGCTGAAGCGGCTATGGAAACTCTTAACCTGAGAATTGAGCTTAGAGATGACAGATGAGAGTCTAAGGATCAATTGTGAGCAATAAACTACATTGAAATATTATGTGCTAATGAGAACTCCAAAAATCAGGTTTTCCAGAGGCTTTTGTATTGTCACCAGAGTAGAAGAGAAAGATGTAGTTATGAATGAAAGACCTTAAAAAATTGATGACCAAGCTGTTGAGCCAAAGATTATCATTTCCAGAAAAAGTTATCAAAGAACAGGTACCCACTTAATTGTGAAAAGGACATTTGTAGGTGGTATTAAGAAGACACAGAGGAATGTCACAAGAAATTCCATTAAAGAGTACAGAAAAATTGAAATGATGGAAATGATGATTGATCAAGAAAATGGCAAGGGGGTGGCTAGGTGGCGCAATGGATAGAGCACTGGCCCTGGAGTAAGGAGCTGAGTTCATCCAGCCACAGACACTTACATACTTCCTAGCCATGTGACTTTGGCCAAGTTACTTAACCCCAACTGCCCTCCAAAAAAACAAAAAAAAAAAATGGCAATAAAAGGAAGCTTTGTTTTTGTAACTTTTTTTGAGAATGACTGCAGATAATATTATCTTTCAAAACATTATGCTGTGAATGACCAAAACTATCCAATAAGGAAAGCTTTGCTAAAGCAAGATGTAGCCAGTGCTTCATTTAGTCAAAGAAGTCAAAGTCATTCTGGAAATTTTGGTGGGGTTGTGGATGTGAAGGCTTTGGTGGAAATGATAACTTTGCTGGAAACTTTAGTGGTCATGGTGGTTTTAGCAGCAGTTGTGGTACTAGAGTATATGGCAGACGTGGGGTACAATGATGGAAGTTTCTTTGGAGGTATTTAAACCATAATGATTCAGGCAACTAGAATAATCAGTATTCAAACTTTTGTTCTGTGAAGAAGAAAATTTTGGAGACAGGAGTTCTGGCCTTTATAATGAAGGCCAATATTCCGCTGAGGTGCTTATGGTTTTTCCAGTAGTAGAAGTAGTCATGTCAGTGTCAAAATATGTTAATTACTGTCAGGAAACAAAATTCAGCAGTAGGGGAGAGCCAGAGAAGTGACAGGAAGCTATAGATGGCAGCACATTTGGGAACTCAGCATATTTATGATCATAATGTGCAATAAGCATATCTTTAAAAAAAAGATTAAGTCTGTGGGCATGAGAACCTGAACTAGGGTAACCACTATAGCCACAGAGAAGGCAATGAAGGAGAAAAATTTTGATACCTGGTTACTGGGAGAAGATTGACAATGAGGAAAAGGGAAGAGTAAAAGACTTTCCAAGTTTATGAATGTGGATGAAAATGGATGAAAAATACCAGGAGCACTGGAAAAGTATAGTTTAATCAAAAACAAACCAAAAACTAGAAACACAAGAGTATACAAGAGGAAGGGGTAATCAACTGTGTCAAATATTACAGTAATATTTTAAAAAATAAAGGTACCCTGAACAGATATAGGGAAGTAGAGGTTGGATGATGATTTCTACTTCAGACGTTACATGATTTCTACTTTGTATTTCTGTTTTTGAAATGCCTACAAGTCACCCACTTGGATAATGCTAATTAACATTAAGTAATACAGAGTTAGTATTAAAATATAGTCCTGGGAGTCATGTACATAGTGATAACAAATCACAAGGGGTGGTGAGATCACCAAGAGAAAGAATTCAGAGACAGAAAAAAAGTTCTAGGACAGAGATTGGTAGTTACCATTCGTTTGGGGGCAGAGCATGGTCAGATACTAAGAATATTAAAAGGCAGAGTTGGATAAGTAGGTCAACCATGAGAGAATATCAGAAAAGTTCAGGAAGGAGATATTATCCCAGAAAGAAAGAGTGGTCAAATGTATAAAATGTTGCAGAAAAGTCAAGAAGGATGAAGTTTAAGGGAAGTTCATTTGATTTGGCAATCAAGATACCACTGGTAACTTTGGAGAGAGTATATTCAATTGATTAGTGTGAGTTTGAAAGTCAAATTGAAAGGGGTTAGGAGTGACCAAAGAGGACAGAAATGTAGCTATTGTAGCTTGTAAATGCCCTCCTCCCCTCAAGAGTTTGCCTATGGAAGATGGCGGAGTAGAAGCACAACCTTCCCATGGCTCCGGCTTCTACCCTCCCCAATCCATGTGAAAAGGGGACTTTAAACAAACTTTGGAGCTGCAGAACCCACAAAATGACACAGAGAAGCTAACCTCCTGCTGAGGACAGCCCTGAAGGCTGGCAGGAATCAACCACTGCAGTGCTCTGGGAGCCAAGCCCAGCCCCACGCCAAGGCTTTAGCCCCAGGGTGGGCCTGACCAGCTGCCAGCCAAAGGGACTCCAGATCAGCAGCAGCTGTGGCCGTTTCCAGATTTATCAATACATAGATGCGAAGGACAAGGTGAGAGGCCAGTGCAGTCTGGACTTTGGGACCCAGTAAGTGGGAGTTTCTCTGGCTTTTACCCCTGGGGCAAGAAACTGCTGAGATGCCAACACAGCCTGCCACCACCACATGGCGGCTTCAGCTCCTGGCCTGCAGAGTGTAGGGGAACCAAGCACCAGTCTGAGGGGTAATTGCTCTTGCTTTAATCTGCTTGGATATGGATGGCAGTCTAGGGTGGAGGTGCTGGGGTGTGTGTCCAGCTTGCCAGAGCGTGTGGAGACCTCAGAGAGGGCACCCATCTAATACCTCCGGCACCTGAGAAAACCCCAGCGTTTGGGATGAAAACTCCCCTGTCTGTTGGCAGAGTCCTACTGTGGCAAAAAGCCCAAAAGTCAAATAATTGCGTGGCAAAATGAGTAGGCAAAGGAAACAAAGCAGACAGAAGATTACAACATTACACTCCCATTTTGGGGATAAGAAGGAGCAAGGCATGGAACAGGAGGAAAACAGTGAAGTCAAAACTCCTGTACCAAAAGCTTCAAAGGAAAATACAAGCTGGTTACAGGCCATAGAGGACCTTAAGAAGCAGATAAGAGAAGTGGAGGAAAAATTGGGAAGAGAAATGAGAACAATGCAAGAACATTATGAAATGAGAGTCAACAGCCTCACTGAAGAAAATAATACCTTAAAAAACAGACTGACTCAAATGGCAAAGGAGGCTCAAAAAGGCAATGAGGAGAAGAATGCCTTAAAAAGTCGAATTTGCCAGATGGAAAAAGAATCTCAAAAGCTCACTGAGGAGAATCATTGCTTCAGAATTAGATTGGAGCAAATGGAAGCTATTGCCTTTATGAGGAATCAAGATGCTGTTAAACAGATCCAAACAAATGAAAGAATAGAAGGCAATGAGAAATATCTCATGGGAAAAACCACTGACCTCGAAAATAGATCCAGGAGAGATAACTTAAAAATTATTGGACTGCCTGAAAGCCATGACCAAAGTAAGAACCTAGAAAGCATCCTTCAGGAAGTTCTCATAGAAAACTGCCCTGATGTTTTAGAACCAGAGGGCAAAATAGAGGTTGAAAGAATCCACTGATCACCTCCTGAAAAAGATCCCAAAAGGAAAACTCCTAGGAATATTATAGCCAGGTTCCGGAATTCCCATATTAAGGAGAGAATATTACAAGCAGCCAGGAAGAAACAATTTGAATATTGTGGAAACACAATCAGGATAACCCAGGATCTGGCAGCTTCTACACTGAGGGATCGAGGGGCTTGGAATGTGATATTCCGGATGTCAAGGGAGCTGAGATTAAAACCAAGAGTCACCTACCCAATAAAAATGAGTATCATGTTTCAGGGGAAAATATGGTCATTCAGTGGAATAGAGGACTTTCCAGCATTCTTGCTGAAAAAACCAGAGTTGAATAGAAAATTTGACATTCAGATACAAGAAGCAAGAGAAGCATGAGAAGGTAAACAGGGAAAAGAAATCATAAGGAACTTATCAAAATTTAGCTATTAACATTCCTACATGGAAAAACAATAATTGTAACTTATGAAACTTTTCTCAGTAGTTGAAGGGTTTAGAAACATATATATACATATATATATATATATGTGTATGTCTTTATATGAGGGTATGCGGGCATATGAAGACATATGCAAATGTGTGTATATACGTTTACGGGTATACATAGATAGAGGGCACGGGACCAATTTAACAGGAAGGGATGATACTTAAAAGGTGAAATTAAGAGGTGAGAGGGAAATATAATGAGAAGAGATGGGGTGAGACAGATTGGGGCAAACTATCTCCTACAGAAGAGGGAAGGGAAAATGGTTACAATGGAGGGGAAGAATAGGAAGGCAAAAGGGAAGGGGTAAACCTTATTCCTATTGAATCTGGCTTGAGGAGGGAGGGAAATAGACACTAAATAGGGGATCTCACCCTCCAGGAGAATAGGGGGGGAAGGGGATGAGAGGGGGGATGATGGAACGGAGGGCAGGCTGGGGGGGAGGGAAGTTAGAAGCACCCACTTTTGAAAAGGGACAGGTTCAAAGTAGAGAATAGAACAAGTGGGAGGTGGGATAGGAGGGAGGGAAATATAGTCAGTCTTTTACAATATATCTACTATGTTATTGTTTTGCATTAGCCTCACATGTACAACCTATACTGAACTGCTTGTGTCCCCAGTGGGGGTGGGTGGCAGGGGGGGGAAGGGAATGAATCTGGAATTGAAAGTTTTAAAATCAAATATTCAAATATATATATATATATATGTGTGTGTGTATATATATATATATACACATATATATATACTATTATTAATACCATCTTACATGTTATTAAGAAATAAGATATACAGGCACTGAGGCATAGAGATCCACTGGAAAAGTCGAAATGGGTATGGGAGAAAATATGGGAGAGAGCAAATTGGAGGTGGGGATATCCTGTGGGACTGCTGTTTTGGGGGGATGGGTGGGGGAAAAACAGGGAGAAAATTTGTAACTCAAAATCTGGCGGAAAGGAATGATGTAAATCAGAAGTTAATAAAGCATTAAAAAAACAATTGAAAAATTGAAAAAAAAACAGTTTGCCTATGAAAGGGAGAAAAAATAACAGTAGCTTGGGATGGTTAAGTAAACTAAAAAATGTTATTTTTTTTGTTTTGTTTTGTTTTTGTCTTAGGATGGGGAGACCTAGATGTAAAATTATACAGTATAAATTCACCTTAAATGTTGATGGTGTTTATATTTTCCAAAACATATTTTTTTTCTATGGACATGAACTATACCTTATATTACAGATGACACTATTTTGTAGTACTTTACTGATATTATTCTGATAATTTACAGTTACTTCTGAAATTCAGATTTCTTGTTTTATCAGTGTTGGTACTGTGCAGGCAGTGTCTATGAACTAATTGCTCTGGACAAGGTCAGTCATCACCTAATTACCAACCTTCTGGTGCAGAGCCTCTTAGAACTCAGACAATAGACACACTGGGCTATAAATCAAGGGTGTGGGGTTTGGAGGTAGCCTACTAGTGCTTGGACTGTGTTCTCCTGAGGACACAATGTTATCCCCACATCATGATTAATTGAGTAGGGATTTAGAGGAGACTAGAACTTTGTCTTTGTAATCCTTTTTTAAAAATTCTCTTGGGGGGAATAAAAATGGATAACATGGATTGCCTAATGGGGATCCTCTGAATATACCCTTACACTGGTAGGATGCTTTACAATTTTCAAAATTATTTCACTTCCATTATCTCATGTGATCATCATAGCACCCTTGTAATAAAAGCAGATGAGGTATTCTGAGTCCCATTTTACAGATGAGGACACTGAAATTTAGGGAGTTAGGCAATAATGATGATCTCTTAAAACAACCTTTTAACATTCACAAAGCAAGGTATTGAAAAGAATTCTGTGAGGAAAGTGCTACAAGGGTATTTATTCATTATTTTATAGATAAATAAACCCAAACTCATAGAGATTAAATGACTTTGGCAAAGTCACAACAACTTTTAAGTGGCTAAGGTAATATTCAAACCCAAATAAGGGTTTAAGACCTGAACACTAATACGTCTTTGCCCAATGACAGAGTTTGGAATAAAAGCCAGATTTTCTGATGCCAGTTCTTGTATATTTTGTATCATACAAAGCTGTATTCCCATTTGCTACATTGTTACTGCTAATATTGACTGATTTTAGTTAGCATGTTATATGTATGTACATACATAGACATATATATGTGTGTGTACCCATATATACATATACACATATCATTTAAGGGCATCTATGTGGCATAGCAAATAGCACACAGGCCTGTAGTTAGTAAGACCTAAGTTCAAATCTGGTGTCAGACACTGGCTAGCTTTGTGATTCTGGGCAAATCATTAACCCCTATTTGCCTCAGTTTCCTCATCTGTAAAATGAGTTGGAGAAGGAAATGGCAAACTACCCTTGTATCTTTTCCAAGAAAACCTCAAATGGTATCACAAAGGGACAGACATGACTGAAATGACTGAACAACAACAAAAAATACATATATTTATGTTTATTTATATTCCATATAAATTAAATTATATCTAGACTATGTATATACATATACATAAATATGTGTTTATAAATATATACATAAATATATATTTACATATGTATATACATAATATATGTGTGTTTATTTATGTGTGTACATATATGTATATGTATTTCTCCAGGCCTGCCTTGCATTTACATATTATATACAACATAAACTCTAAACAGCACAATGCAAAATCATTAAAAAGCATAAAATTATAATCACTAGCTACTGCATTATTTCAATATTTTAGCACATGCAGATAGTAAAGGGAAAGCAAACTGCACAATTTTATGCAGTAAAAAGTATACATTTATATGTGTGTATTTTTCTATTTTAAGATTTTTCTCTACCAGTGGAGGAGTGTGCTTGGATGCATTAGCAGGAGCTGTCCCATCAATCTGGAGAGAACAGGACACATCCTAAGATGAACATTGCCTACTTCAGTAGAGTTCTGCTCTTCATAGATGCTTACTACATTACATTGATTTTGGTTTATGCAGACCTGTCCAGAAATCAACAGCAAATGATTAAAGATTTTGAAACAGATACTTAATTAGTGGTTTTAGGTATTAATATCGGGCTGTAGCCTAAGGAGACATAATCTATCAGAACCGGAAAACATTATGGGACAATGAGGCAGAATAAATTTACCTCACACTTGGGCTGTTGGACTTGTCCCACAAGCTGTACCATCTGCACTTACCGGTAGCTGTTTCAATCAGTACCTTAAGATAAGGCCAAATAAATTACAAAAAAAAAAAAAAAAACCCTCTCTCTCGCTCCCAAAAAATAAAAATATACCTGCTAACAAATAACGAACTTTATTGAAATTTTGCACTTTGAAAATGCTTGTCTTCAATAGAACTTTAGAATTTTAGGAAAGCAGGGAAAACAATAGGACTAAAGTCATTTCTGATTTGCAAAATTCTGGAAAATTAAAGAAGGAAAGATATTCTTGCCACAGCAAAGAAAACTACTTAAAATAATTATTAATTCCCAAATTTTGCTGGTCCCTGATTAACATGCAAAATGTGTGATTTAATTCAGGTAGCAAAGTTATTCCCGTCAAGTTTGCAATTATCGCAAAATAAGCATTTTTAGAAGAAGACTTCTGAAAGTGTATGTCTTTGCCCTGGCCCTCAGTTGCCACAGAAAATGGAGCCAAGAGTCCACATCTATTGCCCTCAGGGTTGTGATACTCCAAAGGCAGCCAGGAATTTGTCCAGTGGCCTGTGGAATGACCTAAACTTTCCAATGTGTTATATGAGGAAAGTTCAACCCTCATTATACTAATGGTTTGAGAGAAGAGAAGGGGAAATGTTGCTAAACCTCATCCAGTGAACTTTAAATCAAGGCAAAACTGAAATAAAACCTCTTTACCTGTGTCATGGTGCCAAAATAAGCTGAAATAGCCCCATCAGGAGCATAATGATTCCTCAGAGAGTAAAAAGGCTCATCAACATACATTTGCCTTATCATAATTGAGTTGCGGAAATCTTTAGGAACAAAAAAAAAAGGACTTTATCCCTCAAATCTCAGAGGCAGCAGGTATAATGTTGCTTCAATGCATACCAATATGTTATTATCCAGTGCAATAGGAAAAGTGAAAAAAAGAGAAAAAAAAATCCCAGCAGTCATCAATTCTCATCCGTGTTTAATTACCTGAAAAAAAAATCTAGATAAGTTTGAATCATCCAAGCCACTGGTGTTCTTCATGACCAACTGTTTCTAATAAACATACATGATCAGTAGCCGTTCTGCTTTCTTAACACTGAGCATTTGGAACTATCTGTAGAAAGAAAAGCAATAATAGAGAGAGCATAAAGTAGGCTCTGTGGAGTATTACAAGGCAGTGCATTCATTAAGCCATTCTTATGACACTATAAATGCTTTAGTCATAAGAATGCCACATAAAATTACAGGCGCTTTAATCCTACAATGGGGACTACTTTACTTTCCATAATATATGGTTTCTTTCTTTCTGATGCATTCCCACCCTTCCCCCTCCCCCAAAGTGCAGCAAGAGCATATTTCTTGACAAGTTCAGAGTGGTTTCACCTTTTGTCCGATAGCCACACTTACTCTCCATTATAGTTTTCAAGTGGCGCTAGGCGATATTTAAATGACCATTTATCACTGCTGTCACATTAAAAAATCATCATCTGATGACAGTGTATCTGAACAACACTTGGGAAGCCATAAACTGTAAACAGACACTGAGGACATCTTCAACAATCGTGATGACATGAATTATTTGCAAATCACAATGGTGTGGTAAGAAGATTCTTGACTGCCTAGGGAATTAAAGCATGATGAGGCAAATCTTTACCCAAATTCATTCTAAAAGAAAGGAATCTGGTGAGATCTAACTAATCAAGATTAATGAGGGAAAGCTGGAGAAAAATATTGACTCTGTTTATAGGGATGACATATTATGCCTTTCAACTAGACTGTGTCATAACAGATATAAGTAGAAACAAATGAGCAAAAGGAATGAAAAAGGTATGAATTTCTTACATAACATTGAAATAAAAGCCTTTAACATTAAGTATAATTTGCCGAACCTAAAAGTTAGAGACAGTTTCATAATTGAAGACTTAGTTTTAAGAAACTGTTGAATACAAGTATTATTTTCTATGCTGTTAAGCCAAACCTCAAAAATTAATAGAAGAATTTTTAAAAAATAAATTAGATAAAATATTTAAATTATTATTAAATAAATAATTGTTAGAGTGATATTATAAATTAAATTTTTTAAAAAAATAAATATTAAAAATATTTAATTAAATATGTATATATCTATAGCTATAGAGAAATATCTAAACTGCATTGTGGTCTTCTGGGGGAGATTTTGGAGGAGGGAAAAAAGAGCAAAATAAAAAAGCACACAGCAAAGAACAAAAGAAAACTCACAAGGAAGTAAAGAGAAAATGGACAATTCTTAACACTATGAGTATTATTTTTCATATATACTTTCTTGAAATGAAAATTTATTGCTACCTATTTCGAATCCTCTCATGTTCTGCTATGCACATGACATGCTTTTATTTCTTTCTAACTTTGTATTTAAGTTCCAATGTTTAATTTTACGATATGTTTTTTTTTCTATTCTCTATTTTTGTTCTGGTGTTTGAGTCTAAAATAAAATTTTTAAATAAAAGGGGCAGCTAGGTGGCACAGTAAATAAAGCACTGACCCTGGAGTCAGGAGGACCTGAGTTCAAATCTGGTCTCAGACACTTGATACATTTGTTTGCTGTGTGACCTTGTGCAAGTCACTTAACACCAATTGCTTTGCCTTCCCCCCAAAAAAATTATTTATCCTACAAGAATCATGAACTAGCTTTCTGAATTATAGCTTTTTAGTATTACTAAAGTCTGAATTAATGATATTTATTTCTATATAATCACCAAAAAAGGATCTTAGTTTCTCACTCTAAAAAAAGTTTTGTATTCTTGATTCAGTATATAAAGAAATATCCTTTGAAAGTACAGAATAAACACATGTTGTAGGTAAAATTTCATTTTCAAGCACTAATAATAAATAAACTTTAGAGGAACCAACACTCAGAAGACCTGAAAATAAGCAGGTAATGTGGCTTTTTTGTTTTAATTGGTAAAAGCAGGAGCAATTTGACAGGCAAATAAATCAAAAATTGAGCTCACTAAGGGTCTGGAAAGAATATACTCACTCTTGCATTTAAGATGGCCCTAAGGCCTTGGCATTTGAAGAAATAAATAAGAATGCTTCCCAACTTGACTTATATGTACCATATATAAAATACCTGACTGCTGTATATTGAGTTACTGTGAAGTTAAACAATACCTTGTGTCAGTATTCATTTTATAATATCTATAGCATTTTTTGGCATGTTTTATTTTTTTAAAAAGGGCTTTTCTACACAAAAGTTTTGGGGTCCTGTTGGTGCATATAAGTGCTGCAATTACAATTTCATTTTATGAGACTTGAAGCACACAATGTCTTTGTCTTCCCTATCATGCTATACATATGCCAGAAGAGCTGAAGCCTCTCTTCATGTGTGGTTTGTGTATATTTCTACTTTGTAAAGATTAGGTAGAGGGCTGGAGCCAAGATGGTGGAGTAAAAGCATGGACTTACTTGATATCTCCCCCAAACTCCTAAAAATACCTGCAAGAATGGCTCTAAACAAATTCTAGAGCTGAAGAATCCACAAAATGACAGAGTGAAACACATCTCCAATCTAAGACAGAGTGGAAGGTTGACAGGAAGGGTCTATCATACCAGGCTAGGAACAAAGCGCTGTCAAGTATGGGCCACAGAGGCACAGACAGAGCCAGAACAGGCCTCACAGGATGAATCATTGACAGCTGTGGTGGTTTCCAGACTTCTCAAACCACAAAAGCCAAAGATAGCATAAAAGGTCAGTGGGAAAACACTGTGGGACCTGGATGAAAGAGGAGCTAGGTCTGACTGTGGTCTGGTCTCAGCCCCAGGGCAGTGGAGTTGGCAGTAGTGGTGGCAGCTGCAGCAAGAGCAGCAGCAGCAGTGGCTGCTTCCAGAGCTCTGGGCCCACAGATGGTGGGGGATCCAGTGATTGATACAAAACCCGGGAGATCTGGGACTATCATCCATCCCCAACCCCTGCCCCACTGGAAGCAGAGTCCTTCCTTGACAAAGAGTTAGAAGGTCAAGTATTTGACAGGGAAGATGAGCAGTCAATTAAAAATAAAAAACTCAGACTATAGAATATTACTTTGGTGACAAAGAAGATTAAAATATACAACGAGAAGAAGACAACAAAATCAAAGCTCCTACATCCAAAGCCTCCAAGAAAAATGTGAATTGTTCTCAGGAGAGAGAACAGCTCAAAAAGGATTTTGAAAATCAAGTAAGAGAAGTAGAGGAAAAATTGGGAAGAGAAATGACAGTTATGTAAGAAAACCATGAAAAATTAGTCAAAAGCTTGCTAAAGGAGACCCCCCAAAGTACTGAAGAAAATAACACCTTAAAAAATAGACTAACTTAAATAGCAAAAGAGGTTCAAAAAGCCAATGCAGAGAAGAGTGTCTTAAAAACCTGAATTGACCAGATGGAAAAGGAATTTCAAAAACTCACTGAAGAGAATAATTCCTCCAAAATTAGATTGGAGCAAATGGAAGCTAATAACTTTATGAGAAATCAAGATACTATAAAACAGATCCAAACAAATGAAAAAAATAGAAGTCAAAATGAAATATCTCATTGGGAAAACAACTGATCCGGAAAATAGATCCAAGAGAGAGAATTTAAAAACTATTTGGAGTACCTGAAAGCCATGATCAAAAAAAGAGCCTAGACATCATCTTTCAAAAAATTTTTAAAGAAAATTGTGCTGATACTCTAGAATCAGAGGGCAAAATAGAAATTGAAAGAATACACCAGTTGCCTATTGAAAAAGATCCCAAAAAATAAACTCCTAGGAATGTTATAGCCAAATTCCAGAGTTCCCAGGTCAAGGAGAAAATATTACAAGCAGTCAGGAAGAAACAATTAGAGTATTGTGAAAGCACAATCGGGATAACATAAGATATAGCAGCTTCTACATTAAGGGATCAAAGGGCTTGGAATATTATATTCTGGAGGTCAAAAGAGCTAGGATTAAAACCAAGAATCACATACCCAGCAAAACTGAGTATAATAGTTCAGGAGAAAATAGGGTCATTCAATAGAGGACTTTCAAGCATTCTTGATGAAAAGTCCAGAACTGAACAGCAAATTTGACTTTATAATACAAGAAGCAAGAGAAGCATGAAGGGAAAAGAAACAGGAAAAACAAATCATAAGGAACTTATTAAAGTTGAACTATTTTACATTCCTACATGGAAAAATGATAACTGTAACTCATGAGACCTTTCTCAGTATAAGGATAGCTGAAGGGAATTATATACATATGTGTGTATGTATAGGAAGGTATATATGTGTGTGTATGTATGTGTATATGTGTGTACATGTATACATAGACAGAGGGCACAGGATGAGCTAAATATGAAGAGATGATATCTAAATAATAAAACTAAGAGGTGAGAGAGGAATATATTGGGAGGATAAAGGGAGAGATAGAATAAGGCAAATTATCTCACATGAAAGAGGCAAGAGAAAACTTACAATGGAGGGGAAGGGCAGAAAGGTGAAAGGGAATGAGTCAAACTTACTCTCATTGGATTTGGCTTAAGGAAAGAATAACATACACACTCTACTGGGTATTTTACCCTACAGGAAAGTATGAGGGGAAGGGGACAAGACAGGGGATGATAAAAGGAAGGGAAGATTAGGTGAGAGGGTAGTTAGAAGCAAATATTTTTAAAAAGGGACAGGGTCAAAGTTGAAAATAGAATAAATAGTAGCCAGGATAGGATGGAGGGAAATATAGTTAGTCTTTCACAATATAATTACAATGGAAATGTTTTGTGTAACAACACATGTACAACCTATATTGAATTGCTTGTCTTCTCAGTGGGGGTGGGTAAGGAGTGAATAAGGGAAAGAATCTGAAAATCAAAGTTTTAAAAAACAAATGTTAAAAAGTGTTTTTTTACATGAAACTTGGAAATAACATATACAGGCAATGGGGTATAGAAATCCATCTTGCCCTACAAGAAATTAAGGGGGCATGGGGAGGACATAAAAGAGAACAGATTAGGGGAAGGGGTTTTCAGTATGCTTGTTATATTGGGGTGGGGTAGGGGAGAGACAGGGAGAAAATTTGTAACTCAAAATCTTGTGGAAGTGAATGTTGAAAACTAAATAAATAAATACATAAATTTATTAAATAACAAAAAAGAGAAATCTATT
Source organism: Petaurus breviceps papuanus (assembly GCF_028583685.1). NCBI lineage: Eukaryota > Metazoa > Chordata > Mammalia > Diprotodontia > Petauridae > Petaurus > Petaurus breviceps. Next base: position 36,219,666 of record NW_027187391.1, read on the forward strand.
TTGCCCTACAAAAAAGTAAGGGAGAATGGAATGGGGAAGTGATAGAAGGGAGGCAGCAGACTGGGGGAAGAGGTAATCAGAATATAAACCATCATTGGGTGGAGGTAGGAGGGGGATGGATAGAAAATTTGGAACTCAAAATCTTGTGGAAATAAATGAATGTTGAAAACTAAAAATTAATTAATTAGTTAGTTAATTAAAAAAAGATTTTAACCAATCTACAAGTCTGAAGCTTTTTAAAGGTATGGAATTTTATGAAATTTTAGAGATAATTTTTAATATATACCTATTAACACAGCTGATCCTATTTCTATGTGTTGATATATACTTGCAAGCTTTCAGTCACCTACTTACCCATTAATCTACATGTACTTGAAGTTACCTATGAAATTTAGACTGAAAATATTATACCATACCTGCAACTGTGTGAACCTGGGCAGCCAATCAATCTTATAGTCACTTACTAAGCACCTACTCTCTGCCAAGTACTGTGAAAAGTTTTGGATGTACAAACAGAAGTGAGAGACTATCCCTGTCCTCTTGGAGCTCACAATGTAATGGAGGAAACAACATGTATTCAAGTCACTTTACTCTTCATCCTCAGTTTCCTCATTTTTAAAATTGGGATAATAATGGAAATTATCTTAGAGGGTTATGGGAATTGAATGACAAGATATTTAGAGTATTATGTATCCCTTCAAGCATTGTATAAATGTTAGTGTATTGTTACTACTACTACTACTACTATTAATAACAATAATCTGCAGGCCCTTTTCCTCACTGGGAGCCACCCCAGATTCTGGTATTTTGCAGGTAAATACTCTCTAAATCACAGTTCGTGAGCCTCCATGAATATATTATATGTTTTAATGGAATTTTAATTTAATAAAAATATAAATGAAATAAAAACAGAATATCATCTCCATGAATTTTGATATTATTCTCACAAAAATACAAACACTCTCAGTGGAAAAAGTTTTCTTCAATTAAGTGTGACAAATCAGCACAGGAGGTACACATGAACATAATCATGTGAGAGGATGAGTATCTAAACACATGTGCTACTCATGGTTCTGATACTATAAAGCTAATCATGTCTTCTACTGATTTTACCAAAATGGTTCTTCTAGACTTACTCTCCATTAGATATTATTCTTTTCTACTTTCTATAAAGTCATGTTCTCCATAACTCCTTGAGAGGTGTTTGTCCATGCTCTAATGGGTCAGTAGCTCTGGTTATTTTCAGCCATCTAATCTGTGATACAGTAATTGCAGCTCATTAACCACCATTTTGAGCCACCTTCATCAAAACTCTGGGGATGCTATGATTGATAAGCCTTTCCCATAAGGAAGAAAGGCTACAGAATTTTCAGTCTCAATAGTCAAACTGCTTTTTCAGTCACCTTCTTTGCCTCAGCTATGGTCTTCATTCCATATCTTCTCCTCAGAAAAAACAACCTGAAAATTAATCTCCATACACTGGAGGAAATTTAAAATCTGTTCACCCTACAGGGAAGGTTATAGCTATCCTCATTTAGCATTTTAAGTCAATAGCTATGCAGTTCTTTGTAGTGTATTCAATTTGACTCCTCTCTACTAATGGTTATGAAACATTCTTTTCCTCAGCAAGGTTATACCAGTAAGTATAGATGTCTATGCCTAAATCATATCTTGTCCTAAAACTTTTCTGTTAAATGCTTCTCTTCTGAATTCTTCACTGAACAGAATTTTTTAAATGAACTTCCTGGTTCTCTCTTTCCATGGGTCTTCTTAGTTCACTTATATGCTCAGAAGCCCATTTTAGCATTTAAGATTTATCATAATCATCAAGTGTCATAAGTCTTCTCAGGGCTTGAATTCCTTAAGAGAAAAAAAAAAGGGGGTTTGAGAGATATTATAGTATGGAAATTGTTTTAACCTTATCTCAACATCCCGTCCCTCAGAATTATACTAACCATTGTTGTATTGGCTAGAGGATTCTGACACACTGTGATTTTTCTCCCATTTCCTACAGGAGCATATTGTAGCCTTGTATCCCTGGTTTTTCCTCTCTTTGCTTGCATTTTCATATTTTTTTTTACAAATTGTCCTGTTCTGAGTAGAATGTCAGCTCCTTGAGAGCAGTGCTGTTTTTCATTGTCCTGCCTCTCCTCAGAACTTAATACAATGCCTTGCACATAGTAGGTGCTTAATAAAGGGTTACTAGATTGCATCGTGCTTTGCTTTTAATCAACTTTTTTTCCCTTTTTTAAGTTTAGATATCAGAAATTCTCTAAGGTCTATTGCAAATATAACTTTTTCAAGTATTAGATTTCTGTACTTGGATCTGTTTTCACTAATGTGTATATAAAGCTGCATGTGAAACTGTAGCATGTCAGAGTTAAAACTCATTCCATTTTTGTCCATTCCTAACAATGTTTAAGGATTATCTTCATGTTGAGCTGCAATGTGCCTCTTTTCGACTTCTACCCACAAGGATTCCCTACTGATTACATGGATACTGAACAGAGCACAATTAGCCCAGAGGATATCAGCATTAGTTAATGTTACTAAATATCTTGATAGATGGACTTTGTTCTGCTTCTATTATAGCTTCATACTGTATACTCCAATACATATATTATATTATGGCTTCGTACTGTTTCTGATTTTGTTAAACTTGATGGTTTTTCCAACACTGATAGAAATGTTGCAGTGAGAGAGTCACATTTAGCCAAGGATTAAAGAGAGCTATGGAACTGGCCCCAAATGCAGATACCAAGAGTATGCACCAAACAAAATGAGCTGCATCACTGAACACAAAGGTAAAATCACAGGCATGTCAAGGCCTACCTGAGGATGACTCTTCTGTCATGCTGTCCTTGGGAAGCCAAATATAGCACAATAACAAGCCAGCCACTGGTAGACTGAGGATTTAAAGGGCAGTGATGTTTGACAATTTATGTCTTTTATCTACCCATGAGATTTGCCTTGCCTTGTTGCTCTGTGATTGCCCACTTTCCCCTGAATAGCAGAAATAGGTTTCCAGTGATTCAATTCTGCCTCCTACTTAGATTTCTACAATTCCACTCCACCTCTAGGAAACAATTCCATTCTGGGTTCTAGCCCAAGTAGTCCACCCAAGGATAGGTGAAGAAACAAAAAGAAATCAAAAGTTAACTAGAGTATAAATATCAGTAAACAGGCTATTTTGTTCTCACACATGCTAAGCAAAAAAGAATCATAGTGTTTGGGGAGTAAAAACTTGAAAACTTCTCAGAATGTCTTAAAAATTTGTGTCAGTTCTGACTGTTTCCTTCATCCTACCCCTCCCTCACTTCTGCTGTCAATCAGCCAAAAGCCCTTTCAGGAACCTTTTGACCACACTCTTATCAGCATTGGGCCCTTTAGGGTTTTTCAACCTCCAACCTTGCTGGGGACTTTAGTCCCTCCCTTCTTCACTTTGAATAGGTACATTTGAATTGGCTATCTCCTATTTCCCTGTACTTTGTAAGCCTGCCTCCCAGTCTCTGAGGGATAGTTTTGGGCTTTCTTATTATTTGCCATTGAGGAAGATTCTCATGCCCAGACTTGAGCCCACCTCCCAGCCAAAAGGGGATAGTGGCTGACTTCTTTGTTACTTATCTTTGGGGGGGATTTATGTGCTCAGATTATAAACCGGCCTCCCAGCCAATGGGAGAAGGGACAGCAGTGGGGAGGGGGCTTGACTGAATATAAATTCTTGTTCTGTCTTCTGTAACAAGCCTCCTTTCCTTCCCAGGGGAAGAGAATAAAATTTCCTGTTTTTATCCTAAGAAATCTCCATGTTTTTTAATTCCAATTTTGAATGGGGTTTTTCATCCCACCCAAAAGCATGATGACAATTCATTATGAGGTGAGTATTCAAGCCTCATTGAGACATATACAGTATCTGATGTACTCTCCCCCCGCCCTTCAATTTCTTTTACTTTTGGCAGTCAGTAAGTTACTGAATAAACATTTTTAAGTGCCCACAATGTGCTAGGCACTATCCTAAGCACTGGGTATACAAAAAGAGGCAAAAGACAGACCCTGCCCTCAAGTAGTCACCATGGCCAACAACAAAGGATATCTGCCCCTGGTATGAAGTGAAAAGGGGATCCCTTCATAACCCTAGAATAAATGTGATACCGTATAAGTCAATATGGATTTCTTTTCCTTCTGAATGGTAATATATATAATTATGTATTTTTGTACTTAATAATATCATTCACACAGCACTGTATACAGAGGTGTACTGGGACCAGCTCTATCAAGATCTTGAGAGCTGATCAACATGAACATTTGCATCTTAGAAATTGGCAAATACTACAAATTAGATTTTGATTTCTTCTTTTTGTCGATTGTCTGGGCTTAAGAAATGATAAAAAAAAATCTTAATAAAGTAGACTAAACTTAAAAGTATGTAATGAATATTCCCATCCATCCATTCAGACAAGCTGTTAAACGTTTACTAGAACCCCACTGATTCCATCTCATGAATAGCAGCTTCCCCCACAACAACAATGTGTAGTGGGTTGTACAAATATTCATTGAAAGCATTTGATAAAGTAATTGAGGCTCAGAGAGATTAAGTGTCTAGCCCAATTTACACAGGTATTGAGTAATATAGTTGTGACACTAATCCAAGGCAGAAAGAACACATTTTACACTAATGACAAAGGAAATCAAAAAGAAATATTGTATACGTACATTTCCCTTTGAAGTGAATTCCTATTCTCTACAGGTTAGAGCTTGGCACATATAGCTCCTGATTTTTTTTTTCATTTTCAGAAAGGAGGTCATTGTTTTAATAAGTACTCTTAATATCTCTCTAAAGTAGACTCTGTCATACAAATAACTTCTGTAAGTCAAATGATTATTTTTAAAATTCCTAAACCTAAATCTACATCCTTTTTACCTATGTATTATGACCAAATGCTTTCAGAAACATAATAAATTCATGGACACTGGAGTAAGACACTTAAACTTCCTAATCTGAAATTCAGTGTAAATGAATTTCTCTCCTCAGGCAATAAGCATTAAACCTTCAAGTAGCTTCTAAGCATTCTGTCTTGTTGCACTAGAGAGCACACAAAAGAGACCAATTTTTCATGATGATTCAAGTCATTCTATTCAGTCATTCTTATTAAAGGAATGGTTGGCAAGCATTAAGAAAGGGAAGCAGTGATCATTAAGAGTCAGTATGGTCTTAACAAGAAAAGGTCTTATCAAACTAACTTTGGTTTCCTTTTTTACAGGATTACTAGACTAGGAAATCAGGGGAATCATATACCTATATTTCTGGAAAGCATTTGATAAAATCAGTCATGCTGTTCCTCTGAGCAAATAAAAGCTGTCTGGGTCAGATACAATTAATAGTTTCTGAAAAATGCCAGACTCAAGATGTAGTCAAAGGAGGACCTCTTTCCTGGAAGGCCTCTATCTAAGCACTGGGTATACAAAATGCCATTATTTTGTGGTAGAGCTTAGCTTATACCTAGAGCCCATGTCTTTTGGTTTCGGTTTGTTTTTGTGTCTCTGTTTGTTTACTCACAATCATGTTTTTCCCAATATTGCATTGTCAAAGCAAGTTTAGGCAGTGTGGTCACCCATACCCCATTTTGGGGTTGTTTTTTTATCCCTAGAATTTCAATAAGTGAGCATCCATATAAACTACAGAGGCAGAGAAACAATTATACAGAATATTGTTGTTAGGATAACTCTTTAGTTCATAGCAGTTATCTTACTTTCCAAAATTGAACTTCATGTTTCCTTTTTTATAACAGAGAATCCCTAGAAGTTATTAATAAGGGATCACATACCAGTGTAAAGGATACCATCAGAGAATGTGTAACCACAATAATGGATCAGCCACAGGAGCAAGGAAATGTAGCCCAATGTGCCAAGGATGACTGGAGCTCCCACTACTCTCCATAAAGAAATCTCAAATAACACCACCTCCGTGCCCCCGCTCCCCACATCCAAACTCTATGGTAAATTTATAGGAGGATATAGTCTATAGTCATGCAGGATTGTCAACCATGGATGGCTTACAATCTGTATCATTGGAAAAAACTGTCCTCATTGATGAGAATGAAGCTCCACTGGGGAATTGGAATATTTTCCAGAATATCAAGTTAAAGTGGGACACACACAAAAAGAAACCCTGAGACACTGAGTTCAACTTTCATTTTTATCTCTGATTTACAATCTGTCATTGGACAAATAACTTCAATACCTATTATTACTGCTTTCACTTGTGGAGTAGGTATGATAAGCACCTGCCCACCTCACAGAAATGCAACAAGAACTCCCAAGGGAGATTTTTTTTTTTTACTGTAGGAAGAATAACTTCCACAACCACCAGTACTATGGAAAGTCTTAGAAACTGAAATGTCAAAACAAATTAGATGACTTAGGTGGTAGCACTTGATTAATAAATAACCAGAATAGGAGGACAAAAGGGAGTAATTGCCAATACCAACAAACTGCCAATTAAATTCTCTTTTTCCACAAATTTTTATTCTATTAAAATTATAACCCATCATTAGAGTTCAGCAATTTACCTTCAGAAGCTGACGGATTTGGATAGCTGTCTCTCTCTCTATGTGTTGGCAAGACAAAAGTAATGATGCAAATTAGCCAAGTGGGATTCACTGAACTTAATCTGGGAGGAAGAAAAATTTGCTGTGAAGTATATGATTGCTTGATTTGCACAAAGAAGGAGTAGGAAATACCAGGAGAAGTGATAAAAGATTATATTTCATGTGTACGTATGTTTTAAGAGATTCATAATTGTATCAGTTATGCTCAAGGGGGAAAATGCAAAGATACACAGTAAGGCCTCACTTTAGTTGACATTTTGGGGGAAAAAATATATTCTGGATAAAAAGAAGCTTTCAAATAACAAAGATTCTAACCTCTAAGCATTGTCACTTCAAGTCCTACTGAGGTATAGGCAGCAGTTAGTTACCACCCCCTCTTAAAAAAAAAAAAACATGCTGCACGGTTGTTCTGTCTTTGATCTTTCACTCACTGGTTCCCCTCCTCTACCATCAAAGTGTCAAGTGCTCATCACCTCTTTTGTTATTTCTAATTTTTGTCACTCATTCTAATCTTAGTTGCTAACTTTCACAGCTGCCATTACCAATTTAAATACCTATTCTTGTCTTCTGACCATTATGTAGATGTAAGGATTCCTCATCTTTTTGACTCAACTTCCACAGGAGCATGAATCAGTATAGGAATTAAGACCCTTTTGGTCCACCCTATGTGAGATAATCTTTAGAATATTCTCAGGGGGGGAGGAGATGTGGTTGAGAATTGGAGGACAGTTCCCTAGGACTCCACCAACCCCTGCCTTTAATATTAGGTCTCACCAGGGACTCTTTTATTTGTCTACATATCTTCCTCTCCTCACCCTGTTTTCTACCTATTTTTCAAGGATTAATAATGAAATCAATGACATTGCCAGGGCTACGATGAAGGGTTTGACAACTCTTTACCACACGGCTCAAGTCAGAATCCCAACGATTCCGAATGATTGCTTGGCTTACACTAAAGCTCCCTCCTCTGGTCACCACTCGGTGCTCTTTCCACTCTTACTGGCCAACCTCATCTCATCTATCTACCATAAATTTCTATTGAGTTCTTTGTCACCCCTATTCCATTTTTAGTGGATTGTATTTTGTTCTAATTAGCTTCCCTCCCTTTAGAACCTGCTTTGTATGTACTTTGTATTTATTTTTTTTTTGCATACTTTTATGGATTTTAACTAGTTTACAAATAAATATAGATGACCTTTAAAATGTAAGCCTCTTAAGGGTAGGAACAGTTTTGTTGGTTGGTTGGTTGGTTTTTGTCTTTATATCACCAGTGTCTAGATAATCCCTAGTACTTGGAAGGTACTGAATTAATGCTTGTTAAATTTAACTGAATTTCTTCTATCCCTTTTTCCCCTTATATTCCCTCTCTGCCCTGTTGCATTCACATACAAAGGCTATCCTCTCTGAGGTACCTCAGAAAAATGAGAACATTCCTCTCTTTGTCTACATCATCAGACAATCATAGTCTCATAGTGAGTAAAAAATTGAAGTGTTTTAGGCTCTTCTTGGATGTTGTCATTGCTGTTAACTGCTTGATTTCTTTCCTGGAAGAGGACTCTCTTTTTAAATCTATTATTATTATTGATAATTATTATTATTTCTGGTTTTGACATCATTCTGATATCTGAGGTTACTAGAGATCTGATTTCAAGATAGCTAAAGTTTTACCAAAAGCTTGAAAAACATATTGAAGTTGAAATGGGAGGAATAAATACAAAGGAACATAAATAGTCCATCTAGATTGGTCTTTGCAGTTAAGTTCATCTTTCAAATGGCGAAAATGAATGGTTTCCTATAAACTATTATCTATCACCTTCTTTAGAGATGCACAGCTCTCTCATAGCAATCAACTAGGCAGAGTCCCCAAATAATAGTTATTTGGAAGTATATCGAAATCTTTGTCAACATAACTACCCTTAATTTTTTAAAGGAAGAATAATATTAAAATTAGTGATTTAGTCACTGAAAAAGGTTCTTATTCCAAAGAGAATGCAGTCACATTCAATAACTGGATTTCACTATTTTGTTCCCTCTCATCTAGACTCTTTTGCTCCTTACCTAATTGTCTAGTGGCTAGGGCTGATTGACAGGGAGACAAACCCACCAAAGTGACTCTTTATAAATGAAATTGATGGCTATGTCAATACAGTAATTTTACTAAGTGCTTTAGTTAAGCACTAATAACTTAAGCTGATACTCCCTCAGGCTACTTCCAGCAAGCACCACAACTTAATCAGAGCCTTGAAATGCTGGGTCACCAGATCAAACATTTCCAATGTGGAGAAGGGTCCACCCACCAACACACTACTTTGACCTGGAAAATGTTTTTGTGCCTATCGATGTTTTTATAAAAATATTTTGTATGAGTGACTTGACCATAGCTTCACCCTTAAAGATACTTTTTGGGTTGACACCCTGGTCAACACTACAGATGAAGCTTTTGTGACTACCTATACCGTTCAGGAAGCTCTATCCTATGGGAAAAGGATAGCTGAAATGACCACTTTGTTCATTGTTTTTTATTATTGAAAGGTAGTGGGGGTGAGGTGCAAAGCACATTGGACTAGAAGTTAAAACACCCAGCTCTACTATTTACTAGACCTGTGAACTTGAGGTACCTAGTGAATTACCTCAGTGGGGCAAACTAGTTGGTACAGTGGACACAATTCTGGATTTTGAATTGAGAAGCCTGGGTTCAAATGCTGTCTTACATAGGTGTTGGGTTATCCTGAACAAGTCACATCTCTATGCCACAGTTTCCTGACTTATAAAATTAGGATCTTTGACTCCCATTGGCATTGAAAAACCTAGCATCTTCCTTGGAACAGATAACTCATTGTTTGCATCAGAAACTAGGAGTAGGAAACACATTAAATGCATGGAGGAAGGGTAATTTGACTTATGCTGAACTGAGAAAAAAAATTGTGGACAAGATCCTGAGGATGCTATCCAAAGAACGGCCAGAATTTTGTGCTTTCTAATCCTGAACCCACTTTCCCCTGGATTGTGAATATACTGGAGGGAGAAGGTCACAGATCGTTTTAGTTGTTTGTTTGTTGGGGGGGGGGGGAGTGATCTGTTATGGGAATGGGAATCTGAAGATCTTCCCTGCCCCTTGGCCCTTTGATAGGCTTAAGTGACTCTGAAAACCTTCCCTGATTTGAAAATGTACTCTGCCCCCAATAGACTGAATGTGGTCACCTGGAGCCTGTGGCAGGGGGCTTGTCTTTCAGGAATACCCACACCTTGTTACTTTGTGATTGTGCAGTGAGTCAAGAGAGTTGTTACATTCTCTCACCCAGGAGAAGGCTATATATACCCAGATGTGAGGTTTTGCTTTGGGGCTCACTTTGAAAAGAGTTGTGTGATTTGATTAGATGAGAGTCTAGGCAGCTGTTGAGCCCCCTGGCTTTCAAAACCCAGGTGTTGGTACTTCCCTCTCTGGTAACTGACTAGGTATAGATGTAATGGTCAGACAGCTGGAAGCCTGTCTGCAGATCTGTCTGGTTTTTTTTTTTTTTTTTTTGTATGCCTGTAACTTCTCTCTGTATTCTCTGAAGTTCGGGGTGCTTACCTTTTTTCCCCTGAACTAGATAAATGATATATGATTCATTAAAGCAACATTGTTAACCCATTTTGAATTGCTTTCCTTTAGAAAATCAGATCTACAAACCTGTGCTAGCAGCCATCATGGATATGCTAGTGTGCTTACTGCTACAGAATCTTACCTGTCTTATTATAGCACCTTACTAAATATCTGTTTCTAAAAGCCAAGTAAGTCTACCTGGATAATTGTTATCAACTTATAGTCAGGAATGAAGCACACTTGTGAGTCATAACTTTAGAAAGACCTTTTATTCTATACCCCTAATCCCTCTAGTCCCTTGAAGGGGAAGAGTAGTAGCTGAACTCTAGGCATCTACTAATGCCAATGTGGAATTAGGGAAACAGTTCCAGAGCATTTATAACAAATGTAAAATCAAGATAACCCCAGTCAACTGGACATACCTCCTTCAGTGAATTTGTGGGAGGACATGGTCAAGAATCACATGAAATGAAGATAAGAATCATACAACCTAAGATAACTGGAAAGTAGACTTCTGTTACCCTCAAGTATCCAGAAGGTGCTATAATTTGCATTATTACATGCAACACTGTATAAATTTAAGATCCTATTGTAAGTAGCAATAATGTTGTTCATCCTTCATTTTATCATTTTTTTCTTTTTGGAGGGGGGAAGGCAGGGCAATTGGGGTTAAGTGACTTGCCCAAAGTCACACAACTAGAAAGTGTTAAGTGTCTGAGGCCATATTTGAACTCAAGTCCTCCTAACTCCAGGGCCAGTGCTCTATTCACCGTACCATCTAGCTGCCTGCCCCCTTCATTTTATCTTTATTCATGCATGAATTAGATTTAAGTGAGGCAAAGTTGCAAGGAAGGAAGGAAGGAAAAAAAAGAAGAAAAAAAAAAGAAAAATCCTGGTGCATATGTGATATACTGACAGGCACACAGAAATTTCCATGAAAAATAGAGTGCCTGAGGCTACAGACAGAAAGCAGGCTCTAGCATTTCTATGGTCAATTGCAAACAAACAGATGAAAAAAAAAAAGAAATGAAATGGCAGCTCTGTGGTCTTGCATACCAAGGAAGTAAGATCTACCTTTTGTTTGGCTCCTTTAATTTGTGAATACCAAGTATATGTTCGTGTCCTTTTTTAATATGCTACTAATCTAAAGGTAGTGCTTGGATCCTGACTCCCCAAAATTAAACACAATCTAAATACAATGTCCAGTCCTCTAGGTTTCAATTTCTAAAACTTTTTTTAGGGGTGTGTGTGTGTGTGTGTGTGTGTGTGTGTGTGTGTGTGTGTGTGTGTGTG
>NW_027187391.1:36231159-36373659 GCF_028583685.1 Petaurus breviceps papuanus
GTGTGTGTGTGTGTGTGTGTGTGTGTGTGTGTGTGTGTGTGTGTGTGCATATACCTGTCAGGAGATAGTCCCTGACTTAAAAAAATTCCGTATCTGAAGAGTTAATTTGTAAGGTGGTGGTTTGGATCACTGAACACATTTTGCAGAAGAGATGTTATCAATGGTCACAAGGGTTACAAGCTAGTCACAAAAGGCTGTTTAACCTATAATGTTGTTGTACTAGCTTATCAATAGAACTAGCTTGAGGTCTGGGTCCTAAAAGCAAGTGACTACATGATATAGGAGGGAAGAGAAAGAAAGAAAAAGGGGAAAGAAAAAGAAAAGGGTAAGATAACATCCTCTGCCTTTCATCATATAATGTGGCATATTGGAAAATAGAAGTGAACTAGAAGAAAAATAATTGGGAAATATTTAATAAAATAAATAAAAATAGAGTAGATTACAGATAATATCAATTTGTGATTTTCTAAGTCAAAGGATCCTTATGTACTGTTTAGTGGCCCCATTTCTATTTGAGTTTGACTTCATTACTGTAGAGAAGTAAGACTATCAGTTATGAAGAAGGTACTGACCTACACTGGTAGAGGAAACTTCCTCATCTGGAAATTCCTTATATCAGTAAAGCCACAAATCCATTCTCTATCCCGATTATTTCCTGGCTATCTCTAAACAAAATACCTATCTAGATGTTTACGCTTGAAATTCTCCCACTTTCCTGTTTATACCCCTCTCACCTTCTCCAGCCCTTTATCTCCAGTTCCCACTCTTGATCCACCCTTAACCATTGATAGATTTCTAATTTAGGGAAAGGGCTTTCATAACTTCCAGAGTGTTTCTTGCTCAATATTCCAAACTCTTAACTTCTCTATCCCACTAATCACTGATTCCTTTCTCTCAGTGCAATTGATCACAAGTTGGTTTTGAGAGGCTGTACTAGGATCAGTATCTTAACCACTCTCCTTCATGTAGGTTAGGTTAGTTTTTCCTTGTACTGAGACATTTTTCCAGACTTGATTGACTCATGTGACTAAGCGTTCAGCTAATAGACAGGTCCTTTCTTATTGTCTCAGGGAGGTGGGTGTGGGAAACACTGGAAGAATTGTTTTTTAAAACTTGCTTGATGGATTCCAATGCATAATAAAGGAAAGGGAACATCACCCAGATAATCAACTGGAAATGTCCTCAGTGCCTATTCTAGTTAAAAATCCTTCTCCTGCTACAGTTAAATAGATGTCCTTTTGTTTACTGGTGAATTACCTACAAGTCTGTGTCTTATTTGGGGTCAATATTGAATCAAAACCATAGGGGACATGACTGTGTCAGGAAAAATTAATTTGATTAAACTAATTCAAACTGAGGAATGAATGACTAAAAACCTTTTAAATTGATCAAAAAATCACCAACCTAAGACAAAAATGAAAAAAGTCCCTGCTCTCAAGAAATTTACACACTATTGGGAGAGATGGCATGTGTATGTATATAAGTTTTGTATGTATATATGTATGCAAAATAAACATATGATAAGTGGGAAAAGCAGTTAGGTAGCTCAGTGAATAGAGTACTGAGCCTGGAGTCAGGAAGACTCATCTTGTAGCCTCAGGAATTTATTAGCTGTGTGACCTTGGCCAAGTTACTTAACCCCTTTTTGTCTCAGTTCCTCATTTGCAAAATGTGTTGGAGAAGGAAATAGCAAGCCACTCTAGTATCTTTGCCAAGAAATCTTCAAAATGGGGTCACAAAGAGTCAGACACAACTGGACAAGGTAGGGAAGGAAGCCACAATAGTTGGGGAAATCAGAAAAAAGTTTCAACTAGAAGATGCTACTTGAGCTGCATCTAAGAAGGAAGTAAGGAATTTAGTGAGATGGAGGTGAGGAAGAACGGCATTCTAGATATGGAGAAAGGTTTAGAAGCAGAAATGAAAGACATAGGGCCAGAAAGGAACAAAGAGAATATGGCTTTAGCTGAATTGTAGAACACTAGATAAAAAAGTTGAGGACTGGTTTTGAAAGAATTTAAAAGTCAAAAGCAAAGTGCTATACAAGCCTTAATTTAAAAGTCAAATAAAAGTCAAAAGGCTATAGTTTATCCTAGAGGAAATAAGTAGCCATTGAAGCTTATTGAGTAAGGTTATGAAGTGATCAGATCTGTACTTAAGGGATATCACTTATGTAGTTGTAGTGGTAGTTGTAGAATGTATTGGTATGGGGAGAGAACTAAGATAGGAAATCCAATTAGGTGGTTATTTTAGTAGTCCAGGAAAGGGTTGATAAAGTTCTGAACCTTCTGAAATCCCAGAATATATTTTTCAGAAATACATTTTCCTCCAAAAGCCTAGTGATAGGTTCAAAGAGCATAATAAGATGATGTGGAAAAAAATGTGGTTTTTAGGGAAAACTTCTTTTTGGGGGGCTTGCCATGGAGTTGGAGTTCTGTCCTTCTAGGAAAATGATCAACTTTCTTTAGCTGTTCCTGATTTTTGCAATTTCCTTCCTTTCTCCATTTTGAAACTCAAAAATTTTTTAAAGACATCAAAGTTGGGGAAACAAGGGAGGGAGTAAAGGGAGCTCTCCAACATGTTTATATATCAGTAGTTTTCTTCCTTCACCCAATTAAAGTTATTGGTCAGTAAGGGGTGTAGACATTGAAAACAATCTTGTATGTTTGATAAGTCCTCTTAATAAAAGACTAATTATTTTAGTAATTAATTTCTGACTCATTCATCCTCACTTCATATCAATCCAAAAGTCTATTTAAGAACTAAAAACTGAAATGAATTTAGGAATTATATTTCCATCTTGTGAGCTTAATAGTTGTATATCACCTTATTAGTTGTATACAAAGTTAATAGTAGAGTGATATACAGCCTGGACAAACAACAATTTTTCTGCCAAATGTTGGTGGCAGAAGTAGGTAGTATGGAGTTAGTCATCAGGAAAGTGGCCTTGGGCAGTGGGACTGCACAGTAGCTGTGGTGTACTAAAATCTTTGAAGGGAGTGTTCACAGTAGATGTGGAAACTTCCTCCAAGTCCTATAAATCTGCTGATCTATGCCAGCACATTTTCATATTTATATGCAAACAATAGCCCTCTATAAGCTTTGCTTCATGATGATCCATCAAATTTCTGGTAGAACTGTTCAGTAAGATCATACTAACAAAGTTACAGTCAAAGTGTCATAGTGGCAGAGGGTTAAATCAACATGAATAACATAGAACAGGACAAGAAACAGCTCAAGTTCAGAGACATAAAGACTGATAACTCATTTGGTGCCTGAAGGGAAACTCTGAGGAATGTTCCCATATTCCCTCAAATGAGTTCAAATGTGCTAATACATACAAAGTGCTATACAAGCCTTAAAGTATTAAACAGTAATTATTGTTATTGTGATTATTCCTTCCTCAACCATCTTTGACAGGGAACGTAACATTCCATGGAATAACAGTTACTTAGAATCAAGCCAGGTTTGCCCATTCAGTCCTTCCATACACAATCCTCTTGCTTTCCCATCATCACCTCTGGATAGCAGACCCTAAAGACACATATGTAGTATGACATCTAAATTTGTCATAGGAAAAAAAGGGGTACAGAAAAGAATCATCAATAGCTTATCTCTGCTTGATAAGGGATATCTGTATGGAAACTGGCTTTAGTTAAACTTCTGTGAATTAGCTAGCATAGTGGTTATGGTGATGGTTAATATGGGGATAATAAATAAATTACTGAACTAACTACCTAAGCCTAGGATTCTATGTGACCCAGTTGCTATGGTGTCCTCAGGCACATTTCTAGTTTGGTTGCAGATTTCTGGCTTAACACAAAAGGAGATCAGAGATAGTGCTGGAATGAAAAGAGATTTAAACTGGGATGCTAAAGCCCTAGGTTTAGATTACAAAAGTTTAACAACAACAATCAGCCATAGTAATATACTGCTTAGAAAGGGAACCTGGCCCTCAAATCATAAGTAGAGTTGACAATGCATTGGTTGCTATTGTTTTTTGTCTTTTCTGAAGAGGACCGATGACATCATGGGGAGGTGTCTTGATTCATGCATGAACTAGATTCCAGCGAGGCAGAGTTGCGCAAAGTTGTCAGCCTCACACTTCCAGAGTCATCAAAGTCCAGTAGCAGGATAAAAGTCAAGATGACTGGCAATAGCCTGTGATGCAGTGGATAACCATGGCATCTTCAAAGTCTGACCAAGCTCTAAGCACTGCACAGGGCCTGCTTCAGCCACCTTCATGGCTGTTGGAATGAATTGTTCTTATCTGCCCAACTTTACATGCTTGGAGAAGACACCGCCCTAACTCAATGATGGGTGGGAGGCCTGTTGATTACCCTCACGGGTTTAGTCCATCTGCACAAATGGTTATGGGAGCATGGCCACTGCAAATGCTACTGCTTCTTGGAGCCACAGGTGAGAGTTGAGTGCTAGGCGGACAGTGAAGGTGGATGAGCAGCCCTACAAAGGGCTCAGCAAGCTCTCACCCCCGAGGTGGTAGTCCTCCTGGAACACTTCATATACCCCATAAACATTGGTGCAAGGCAAAGGACAATGCCAAAAATATAGTCCTTGTGACTCCCAGTGTCAAAAGAGATTACTAAAATATAGCTGAGAAATTCAAGCTAGGATAGATCACAGAGTACCATGGGGAGCATAGAAAGCACCAGAAAACAGGAACCCGATTGAGAGCAAAGCAACAAGATAACACTAGCTAGGGAAACCTGATGGAGATGAAAGCTCAGAGCTTACATTAACTGACAGTTATATAACTTGGTTATATCCTTTTACAGCTAATCTTTGAGTTCTGTTGCTGACCTGATTCTTAAGGGAAGAAGGCAGACAAATGATTCTGTGTGGGATAGAGAGCTCTCCAACAGATTCACAGAGAATTAGAGCCCCGCCCCTTCTCCCATCACTAATCAATCTTACTTCCATGATAGTGCTGTCATCTACTTTCTACATTCTTTATCTATTTCCCTTTTCTCTCTAAGAGATTTATAGTATACTCTGCAGACTTTTGTTTTTTCCTCCACTAATCTCTATTTAAATTGTGTCTGATAAGTTTGCTCTATTGGATTCCTGGATTTCCTCAGTATAACTCTTTAATGTACAATGTCACTTCACTATCCCTTTACTCATTCTTCTCTTTTTAAATAAGGCATAAATTTTAAGAGTCTTATCCCAGTCATGTACTCTTCCCATCACTTTAGTACCTTCAGTAAAATTTGTCTCCTCAAATTAGTATCTTTATTTTGCTTATTGCCTATATTTTGTACATTTGTGTATAGTGATATGAGGCCATTTTAGCGCTGGATCCTTTCTTAATTTTTGTCTCATAAAATTCTTGGGTTTCCTTCTGACTTTCTTCCTCTGACATTGTAGCTACTGTCTATGATATATGCATATATAGATGACAGATAGAAAAATACATGTTTATATATCAGTAGTTTTCTTCCTTCACCTTTCCTTTAGAGTTTAGGATTTGATTATATTTATAAAACTCTAGAAAGTCACATTGTTATCAGATGTTATTGAATATTCCTTCATTCCTATCCAGAAATACATGATTCACATGTTTTGAATCATTGTATTAGAATAGGTAAATGTTTACCAACTGGGCTAACTATTAGAATAGGTAACAGAGACTAAGGAAGGTAAAGTGACTATGACTTAACCAGCTAGTAAGTGAGAAAGACAGCATTCTAATCCAGATCTTATTCCAAGTTAAGGACTCTTTGTACCACACCATAGCCAAAGTAGCTGTGTACACTTGGATAAGTCACACAACCTTTCTGGCCGTCAGTTTTCTCATCAGCAAAGTAATAAAATTAGAGGCAAATCCAGAAGAGAAAACTATAACCTCATCCTGGAGGGTACATAGGGGTGTGTGTGTGTGTGTGTGTGTGTGTGTGTGTGTGTGCAGGTATGTGTATGTATACTGGGAAAGGGATGGAGATCTTTATGATATCATGAGAGTCTATATTCCACTAGGTGCTAGAGGTAAGTGGGGACAGATGAGGAGCTGCATCAGGGCCTTCTGCCCAAGGGAAGAGAGATAGAAAGCTATTGTGAATGATCTCTTTTGGGACTGAGATTTTGCAGTCTGATACCAGTTTACCAGATGTGAACTCAGAGCTACAGAGTACAAGTTCATTTTTTTTTCCCACTCTATTATTCTAACCCTCCAATGCCGTTTTTGTTAAGTCAGAAAT
The DNA here is from genome assembly GCF_028583685.1 of Petaurus breviceps papuanus. Taxonomy (NCBI): domain Eukaryota; kingdom Metazoa; phylum Chordata; class Mammalia; order Diprotodontia; family Petauridae; genus Petaurus; species Petaurus breviceps. The sequence goes on from NW_027187391.1 coordinate 36,237,375, forward strand.
CTGCAACCAGAACAAAAATGAGGTTAAGATGTCCATAGCCACTGAGTCAGATGAATTCCTGGTGTAGGTAGTTGAGAGGATCAAGAGTGGAGGAGTGAAACAGACCACCAAGAAGAGAGACATGAAGAAAAAGGGAGAGAACAAAAGGAGTAAAGAGAATAAGAGGAAGGTTATGATGGTCTGCCATGGGGGTGGAAGTGTGAAGGAAGATATAGTGGAGATGAGGGCCTTAGACAAGATGATCTTTAACGTCTCTCTCAGATGTGGATCATGTGATTCTATAAGGAGATCATCTCCGGACCAGGGATCTTCTGAAGTCAGTTGTAATTAAATTTTCAGTGTGAGCATTTATACTTCAGAAATTGGTACAAATCAGAGATTTGTTTATTATCTTGTTGACTTCTAGACTTAAGAAAGTATTAACAATGAAGGTTAAACTTAAGTGTATGCATCTTTTTTTTTTCAGAGAGCCCAGTTGTTAAACATTTACTAACACATGCTTTCATTGTTCTACAAATAATGTTTGAGGTCAGCAATAGTGCAATAGAAGGCTCAGGAAATTAAGACATCATCAACCTGGACGTATGGTAAGCAGAAGCTTATTAATATTATTATTAATAAAATAAGTGGCAAGTTATTGAGAACTTTAAGATTTGCAAAGTGCTTTACATTCCTCATCTAATTTGGGCCTCAGAAAACTTCTGCTTAAGATATTTCACTGTCCTAAAATTATTTTTTCCTTTAAAGTAATTTATTTAATTTTAATTTTCAACATTCACCATCATAAGCTTTTGAGTTATAAACGTTCTCCACCTCCCTCCCCTCCCCCATCCCCAAGACAGCATGCAATCTGACAAAGGCTCTCTACATATATATTCTTATTCAACATATTTTCACATTAGTCATATTGGAAAGAAAAATTAGAATGAGGGGGACAAAACATGAGAAAGAAAGAAAAAAAGAGAACAAATAACATGCTTTGATCGGCATTCAGACTCCAGAGATCTCTCTCGGGATATGGACAGTGTTTTCCATCATGAGTCTCTTGTAACTGTCCTAAAATTCTTTAAATCTGTGAAACTATCTAGCTACCAAATGCAATTAAGGTTATCATTTAAATTCCATATAATTCTCAATTCAAGGGCACTGACTTGAAACACTTGTCCCCATGCTCCTGGAAAGATCTGCTTCATTTACTTGCACTGCCTTATATTCTATTTTTTGTTCCCTGATGATATGTACTGCAAGGTCCCCTTTTACCCATAAAGAGTATATAGCTTCTTAAAAAATATCACCAGTAATTAGCCAAAGAATGATTTCTTGCACTTAAAAAGTAACCTTATCTAGCATATAAAAAACAATAGTGCAAGTCTCATTTAAATAAAGCAAGTTGGAGATGATTACAGTTGTTTTCATTTTGCAAAACCAATGCAAATAACAAACCCTGTAAGTCTTGAATTGAAAACACTATACAGGTCTTTTATGATTAAAGGCCACCAGAAAGGGATTGATGAGCTTTGTAAAGTTAAATTTTATCTAAATGCTTAAATGATCATTAAGTAAACATTATAAGCTATTATCAGAAAAATAGAATTTCCCCACAAACATACAAGCATGTTCATGCATGCACACACACACACATTTGCCAAGATAAACATACACACACTTCAATTACAAGCGAAACTTTCTTGAGGGACAAGTGACAGGAGGCACTGAAGCTGAAATCAATGTGACAACATGGTAGCACAGGGTGGTGAAATAGCTCAACCCTGTAATTAATTTCTATCATTAAAGTCCCATCAATATCACTAGTTGGATGACTGGGACAGCACAGCAGCAGTACCTGGAGACAGATTTCCTATTACAAAGGTTATGATTCTGTTTGCATATTTGCTCTGGAATGGAGCAAAGAAAGATGAAAAACATCAAAGGTAAGAATCATTATTCATATCATGACAGCAACTTTGTGCAGCTTACTTCTATGTGGTTGAGATTGTCTGTCTGGTAGTGAGAGAGAGGACTTGGTATCTTTTTTTCCCCTTAAAATAAAAAGTAGAGATTCAGTATTCAGTTATTCCTCCCACCCCCATTGGAAGCATATCATTGATTATTCACTCATGGACACAAAAGTCCTAGACATTTTTTTTTACAGCTGTGTCTAATGAAATACTAACAAAATTGATAAAATAGACCAAAGTTGAGGCCTTGACTGGAGGGGTTATTGTTGTTCAGTAATTTTTCAATTGTATTCAACTCTTTATGACCCCATTTGGGCTTTTCTTGGCAGATATACTATCAGATATACTATCATCTCCTTCTCTAGCTCAGGGAGGAAAGAAGGAAGGAAAGAAGAAAGGAAGGAAGGAAAGAAGGAAGGAAGGAAGGAAGGAAGAAAGGAAGGAAGGAAGGAAGGAAGGAAGGAAGGAAGGAAGGAAGGAAGGAAGGAAGGAAAGAAGGGAGGAAGGGAGGAAGGGAGGAAGGAAGACTTCTCAAGTTCCCTATTCTCTTTAAAGCAAATGCAAAATTTACATGAATTTCTTTCGTGGGCTTGTGTGTAATTGAATCAGGTAAAACATTGTCATAGGAGGTTGGATAAAAAGAGAAAAGGTGTCATGAGTAGCTGTAACACCTATAGATGGAAACTTCTACAATCCCGTGGAAAGGTAAGTTTCCACTAATTAAGAAAGACCACATCACATCTTCCTTCCAGTCTAAGGCACCTGGTTTTTATATATTTTTGAATATGTTTCTTCAGAGTAGACACCATTGCCTCAAATAATTTCTAATTCTTTACTAAGATATCCATTTCAGTCCTCTTTCTCAGAAAATTTGGGTAGATTCCAAATAATAAAAAAAGATAATTGAATGCTACTTCATGAGATATGAGAAGCTCTGAACCCATAAATCCCTAAAAAGCACCTACAGTTTGAACTACAATTAATTTGAAAAGAAAATCAAGATTTCCCCCACCTTTCTTCTTCTAGTTAATTGGATCAGTTTTATTAATAATAATAATAATAATAAAAAGACAGACAAGCAATTCCATTTGAATTGTCCATCGTGCTTACTGAACTGTTAACCCCATGAGGGCAGGTCATGCTCTTTCTATTCTTTGTATCTCTCTCCAAGCCTAACGCAAACCTTGTAAGTGCTGAAGGATAAGGATCAACTAGATGAGAAACAAGTATTTAAAATAATTATGATATGGAGAGTTAGAAAGCTTAAGCTACATTTGCTTAGGAAAATATAAATACTTTTTTTCTAATCAAAGTCAGTACAGAACTATCAGGATTGTGGAAGGTAGGATCCCCTAGGGAATAGACAGGATTAACTCAAATGGGATCCCAACCCTTGCTTAATCTCACCATCAACCTTCCCAGTGATTTTGGTCATCATCCCCCATTCCATAGTAATCTCCCTGTTCTCCTCCTGTTCATCCTCTTCCTTTCCAGTTACTTCTTTATATATTGACTTCTCCCACTAAAATGTAAGCTCCCTGAGAATAGGAATTATCTTGTTTGTTTGCATTTGTATCCTTGGCACTTAACAAATGACCTATCTAAATCTATCTACCTATCTATTTGTTTATCTCTCTAGACTCTCTCAATCCAGGTTTTCAATTAGGACCTGGAAGAAAACAATGTGAGAAATGCATTCCATGCTAGGATGCTATCAAACAAAATAATTCAAGTGAAATTCTTTATAACCCTTAAAATCCAGGTAAATCAAGCAATCATCATTTTTTATTGTTAGGAATTTAATATTCTCTTCCTCAGGAAAAAAAAATGCATTTTAAAGGGAAAACAAAAAGAGAGAAAAATGTTCAGCAGAAATAAGTGAGTAGCTATTAATGAGTAGAATTATAGGAATAAGAGCAGACATATTTGTAATATACAAAATGATTTGACTTAGCTGACCAATTTTTTTTTTCATTTATCAGTGAACTGGGCTCTGTGTATGATTTGTCATTTATTCAAAATGTGTCCTATTGTTCGCAACCCCATTTGAGGTTTCCTTTGCAAAGATATTGAAGTAGCTTGCCATGTCCTTCTCCAGATAATTTTCCAGATGAGAAAACTGAGGCAAAGAAGGGTAAGTGACTTGCCCAGGGTCACAGAACCAGTAAATATCTGTAGTTGGATTTGAATTCAGGTCTTCCTGACTCCAAGCCCTGAACACTATCCACTGCACTACCTAACTGCCATGTATAAAAGACTAATGTTAGCATATTAGAATATTTTGACCCTTTAAATCTTCATTTCAAAGTCGATTTTAGTTAATTTCTCTTCTAATGTTTTGAGATGTTCAATATTCCTCTTATTTCCTTCTAATTATCTATTCACTCACAGAAACTTTGTAAGTTTTTACAAGTTCCTTAAGAGGCAGTGATATGTCAGGGTCATATTCATTGTCATTTATATAAATATATTTCTCTAAGATTTCTGTTACAATTAAACAAAGGCAACAACACCAGCTAATTTTAGAACTGGGAAGGTTCTTAGAAAGTATTCTAACCAAATACTCCCACATTGTAGAGGGAAAAACTGAGGTCTAAAAAGTCTGGTGATTTCCCCTCCAAAAGTGAATGACAGAGCTACTATTAGGAAATACATCAGGACTCGTGGTCTGTGCTATTACTGATATACCCCACAGACTCTCTTAAGAGACATCTTTAGACTTGAAGGTAATTTCTTTCCTACCCTAAAATTTCAGTGAGGAGAAAAAATTTGCTTCTAAAGCCTGTTTCTACAACAAGCTTCCTTCTACAGCTTGCTACTTTTTGCTTATATCTTTAGAAGTAGATCCCAGCATAAACAATGAATTTCATTAACAAAATTATGAGAAGGATGATAATTTCCTTTGTACTAGGCTTGAGGGGAGAAGAACTAATAGGCAATTTCTCAGTTAAAATAAAAAAGTAATTATTAAAATGTCAAAATTACAGTTTCTCTCTAGCATTACATGAAATGATAATCTCCTATGTGACCCAAATCTACAGCTCTCTGGGTAAAGATTCAAAATCCCTCTTAACCTATTATTGTTAATAATATTATTCTTTTAGCCAAGGTGTCCTATGTTATTTTTTGCACAGGAAATTAAGGAAAGAAATAGCAAGAAATTCCAGAAACAATCATTGTAACATTTAAAAGCATTAGCTGGAAAAAAAAATGTTTTCATATTCAGCCTCTTTCAGTTTTGCCAGTAAAAATCACCACTGCTATTCATGAGCAATAGAAAAAAGAGGAGTAGAGTCCAGAAAGCAGCCTGTCTTCATACAGGATCCAAGCTGACAGGAATGCAAAAAAAAAAAAAAAAAAGGAAATCATTCCCATAAATGATGAAATATAAATTAGATTTCTAAAACTCTTTCAATGTTAATAATTGGTGATGTTATTAGAATAAGCAGGAATCAAAACATATAAATTTTGTGTTGACAGTGTTACACATTTTAATTGGTTTCCTTTGTTTTTGTGTAATGTACTTTAACACCACATTTGCAGGATTTTGTATACTGGGAATCCAAATCTATGGAGAGGTTGAGGGGATAAATTGTTTGTATAATTCTAAGCTACATGATTCTTGTAAAAATCAAGGGTTTTTTTTCCCCCTTATTTACATAAAATAATGCAGATGTCACATAAAACATTATTTATATTGTCTTTCCATTGTTTATTCTGACTTGCTTTTATCTAGTGACTTGCTGAATTGGTTTAGTATTTCAATAAAATATATTATTGTCTTTAATATTACTGATGGTAATAATAAAGTCTACTTCCCTCTCACTAAAAAGGTTAATTTGTCATTTTTTAAAATGTAGAAATGACTTTTTAAAATTATTTAGATTTAAAGTGAATAAGAAAATCCAAGATCTTATTGGCTCATGACCCTTGCAGAGGAAGAAATAAATTGCTCACTTCTTAGAGAAGCATTATCTCCATCAAGTTGCAAGGATTCATTTTACAAATTGCCCTCTTGAAAGATATTTAACAGGACCCAGGTGACCTGAAAAAAATTAAAACCCCTCCAAAAAGTGAGGAATAAGGAATAGTTATGTAATTGCAAGTTCTTTGAAGTTTCTGGTTAGCTTAATCTAACTAAAATTAGCCTCTATTATTCCATTTTTATTTGTTGAACAAAAGAAGCATAGCTATATGTAACAGCATGAGAATTGTAGTTATTTCAATGGAAATTGATGGGTCATGAAGTCAATTTCACTTCTATGGCAACTATATATAAAAATCTCTAGATGTAGAATTATATGTGAGTTGTAGAAGGGACTTTTAGAATTCAAATATAATCCATTTTCTTTACTTTATAGATGAGAAAACCAGGGTCCACAAAGGTGAAATGAGTTGCCTGAGGTTACATAGAAAGCAAGTAGCACAACCAGGACTCAAACACAAGTCTTCTAATTCCAATCCCAGTGACCTTCCCAGCACCCATGCTGCCATGGTAGCTGACAGAAACATCTCTAACATCCTTGCTATAATTGTACCATGAAAAGTCACAACTTTGTGTGTGCTTTGGACAAATTGAGTTGACTTGGGGGAGGGTGGTAGTATGACTGAATAGAATATAGCCCTTCCACATGTGTAAAGTATAATAACCCTGGAAAAGGGAAACTCATCCCTTAGAGATTACAACCCATATTTCTATGGAGTTTCAGGGGAAAGCAGGTACAGCAGGCAAGGGCAAAGTATGGCAATGGAAATTTTGGGGTGCCATGTTGCCAGGGATCTGTTGGGAGAATATTCAGGACAGGTGTGATAATGTGAGGGAAATAGTCCCATATAAACCTCAGAAGGAAGCCCACCATAGCACATGTCAGCTCTGTGGAACAAAGTCCTCTTCATCCAAAGTTACTTGTGACTACAGCACCCTGAGTGATTCCTTTCTTTTTTAATTAGCCCTCAGATGTCTACATTTTTATGGGTAAGCAGTAGAAGAAGAAATGCAGGTAATTTTGAGGTTTCCAAACTCAAGGAAAATTATGACAAGGTATATAATAGACCAAGGAAGGAACAATTTCACCAGTTTAAATAATTTTGATTCTTTAGAAATTAAACAAGGTCATCCAATGTGAAAGTTTTTCATTCTCTCCCCTCCTTAAGAGAAATTGAGTTCTACCATTTGTCTGTTATGGAGCTTCTGGAGTCATTGGATCTTAAAACTGGCTTAGTGCCTAATTTGCTTCCTGTCACTATTATCCCTCCCTCCCCTGCCACCTACATATTTGGCAAATGCCCATCAAAGCACACTAAGTCAGTTCCAAAAATTGAAAACTCAAGTCCATGGTTTCTGGACTTCTCACTATCCTGTTTATGCTGTAACTGGTCAATGTATTTCTAAAAGTATGTCACCTAGAAAAAAAATGATAATCAAGATGAACTCTGAATAGCACAGAACATGGAGAGACCTTTAACTTTGTTGATTTGGACATAATAGAATCACAAACTGACAGAATCTCAGAGCTTATAGGCATATCAGAAATAATTATCATAGAACACCTAGAGAGACTTCTACTCCACCACCACCCCACTCCATTCCATCCTTTGGTCAGCTGCCAAAGTCATATTTGCTAAAACACATGTCTGACCTGTCATCCTCCTTCTCAACAAACTAAAGTGGGTCCCTATTACCTCCAGGATTGAATATTAAAAACTCAGTTTGACACTTAAAACCATCTATAACCTGGGCCTTTTCTCTCTTTCCAGTCCTTTTACACTCCCTTCCACATACTCTCTAATCCAACTAAACTGGCCTTTTTGTTCCTTATTCCATGCTTCAGCTCTATGTCTATTTACTAGAATGTTGTCTCTCCTCACCTATGCCTCCTTGCTTCCCTGTTATACCCTCAAAACTCAACTCAAATTCCATTTTTTGCATGTGACCTTTTATGATTCTTCTCCCTCCCCCCAGACTACCTTCTATTTTTGTTGTTGTTAAGTCATATCAGCTGTGTCTGACTCTTTTTGATCCCATTTCAGGTTTTTTTTTTTTTTGGCAAAAATGATGGAGTAGTTTGTCATTGACTTCTCCAGTTCATTTTACAGAGGAGGAAACTGAAGCAAATATGGGTAAGTGACTTGTCCAGGGTCTATTGGTAGAGTTGTGAACTGATCCTGCCATTCTATAGAGCAATTTGTAACCATGCCAACATGCAAACAAGCTATACATACCCTTTGATCCAGCAATAATACTAATAGAACTGTATCCCAAAGAGATCATAACAAAGGGAAAAGGACCTATATGAGCAAAAATATTTATAGCAGCCCTTTTGGTGGTGGCAAAATATTGGAAATTGAGGGGATGCCCATCAATTGGGGAATGGTTGAACAAGTTGTGGTATATAAATATGATAGAATACTATTATGCAATAAGAAGTGAACAGGCAGATTTCAGAAAATCCTGGAAACACTTGTACAAACCAGTGCAAAGTGAAATGAGCAGGACAAGGAAAACATTGTACACAGTATTAGCAACATTGTGGGATAATCACCTTGTGAATGACCCAGTTCTTCTCAGCAATACAATGGTTCAAAACAAGTACAAAAAAGTCACAAAGGAAAATGATATCTATATCCAGATAAAAACCTTATGGATGCTGAATGCATATCAAAGCATATTTCTTTTCACTTACTTTATTCTTTCTCATGGTTCTTTTCCTGTTGGATCTGTTTCTTCTTTCAAAACTGTGACTAATATGGAAGCGCTTTTTTAAACATGAAATCACATGTATAAACTATATCAAACTGCCTACAATTTTCAGAAGAGTGGAGGGGCAAGGGAAGGAGGAAAAAAATTGGAACTCAAAACTTTGTAAAATGGATGCTAAAAATTTCTTGACATGTAACTGTGGGAAAAATAAAATACCATATAAAAAAAAAAGAAAAAAGAAAAAAAATTGTTTTCCCCACATCAAGCCAAGATCTGATGTCCTGCAAATTCTACCCAGTAATTCTCATTCTTGCCTTTAGGCTCAAGAAGAACAAAAGGGGAATCATGTTTACCCCCTTCAAATGTATGAAGACAATTGCCATGTCCTTTCACTCTCCATAGCACCCTGCTTTTCTTTAACTTAAGGTTCTCTCACTCCAGCATATGATCCTCATATACCATAGTCTCATCATCTTCATTGCCCTCTCCAGAAGCTTTTCAAATTGAAAATGTCCTTCTTATAATGAAGTGCCAAGAACTGAACACCACAATCTAGGTGCAATAAGAACAGGCTAGGCTATAGCAGGACCACTGCCACCATCATTCTTGACCCTATTCTATTCTTTTCTTTTTAAAAATGTATTTATTGTTTTTCAGGCAGTAGTGGGAACCAGTTGAAAGAACACTTGACCTGGATTAAAAAAGAGTAGACTTCAAATCCAACATCAGACACTTATTAGCTGAATTACCCTTAGGAAGTCACTTAACTCCTGTCTGCTTTAGTTTCCTCATCTCCAAAATGAGGGTAATAATAACATACCTATCTGCCAGAATTGTTGTGAAATTCAAATGAGATACTTGCAAAGTACTTTGGAAATTTTAATGTGCTATGTACATGCTATTTACCATTGTTATTATCAAACTAGAAAAAAATTCAAAAATTTACTTTTTCCATATATAAAGAAATAAAATGAGGATTATATGTTCAGTTGTAAATCTGTAAGTTATGTAAGTTATATATGTAAGTTACATGTAAGTTACGTGTATATGTATACATATCTATGTACATATAGACAAATAACGTGGCAAACCAACATTACCCAACTTGTTTGCATCTCTTTGAATTTCCCTCTGCTCTCTTCTATGCATTTAAAAAAATAGATAATTGATATTCTTTTATTTTTATTTTTTTGTGTTACAATCACTACTGCCTCCGCTTCTCTTTGTTCCCCAAAATAAAAGCCTACCTTATAACAAAAGTATATTCAAAGAAAACAAACTTGTTTTCTGATAATTGTGTCTAGAAATGTTTTGTATTATTTTGTATCTAGTCTATCACCTCTTCATCAAAAGATGGGGGCATGCTTCATTTATCACCATCCTGGCATCCTGATTGATCATCACAATGATTAGAGCTCATAAGTCTTTCAAAGTTGTTTTCCTTCATAATGTTGTAGCTGGTGTATAAACAATTCTTACGGTTCTCCTTACAACTCTGAATTAGCTCATGCAATATTATCAGATTTCTTCCATCACTTATGCCACAATAATATTCCAACATATTAATACATTATAATTTGTTCAGTCATTCCCCAATTGATAGGCACCCACTTTGTTTGCAGTTTCCTTCATAACAAAATGTTTCTATCATTTTTTTTTTTGCACATGTAGATATTTTCCCTCTTTGTTTTATTGCTTTGGTGTGTATGTGTAGTAGTGGTAATGCAGATTCAAAAAATCTTTGCAGTTTAGTGATTTGGAGAGGTTACGGTTTCAAACTGCTTTCAGGTCCCACTATGCTTGTTGCTTGCTGAATTAAAAAAAATCATTAGGGGCTGCTATGTGGTGCAGTGAATAGAGCATCAGCCCTGGAGTCAGGAGGACCTGGGTTCAAATATGACCTCTGACACTTAACACACACACACACACAAAAAAAAAAAAAACTAGCCATGTGACCTTCAGCAAGTCACTTAACCCCAATTGCCCTACCTTTCCCCCTCCAAAAAGCAAAAAAAAAAAAATTCATTGGAACAAATTTCCATATTAAAAACTCCTCCAATAAGATGTCTCCCATCTATATGTAAAAATCACACAAGATTCCTTGCCGATGGGTTCTGTGGACCAATAGTGTTAAATTTGAATAGAAATAAATCCCTGAAATTTGTTATTAACTTAGGAAACTACACATTAACCTAACCCATGTTGAACTGTATTTTTATTCATTTTGTGAAATATTTTGCAATTATATTTTGATTTGGTTCAGGCACAACTCAGAAGTTTGTTGGTGGTATAGGGTCTAGGTGATGAGTTCTAAGTCTCTGCCCAGTCTAGACAGTACAATGATATGGCCCAGGACATTGCTGTCAAGAAAGTGGTCTCTATTGCTGTTTTATGCTCCACCCAACATGAGGTCATTTTGGACTATCAGCTACATCTCACAGAGCTCCCTCTGAGTCTATGAAAGCCAACATGACTTACTCTCCCAAGGAGGTGACCCAGAATTGCAATAGCCTTGCGGTTTAGTGTAGATTTTTCTAATCAGATTTCTTATGGGTTCAACTCCTATCTTAACAGGAAATCTTTACTTCTTATTTCATCTATGCTAAATTTCCATTGAGGCCTTTTACCAAGGCATCAAAAGACATACATAAGGATCTATATACATTTCTATGCTCATAATATTAGAAAAGACTAAAAGATAAGTACATCAAAGTACTCTGTGGACATTTTACCTGGTCCTTGAATACTGCTCAGAGCAGGTAGACACCTTCTTTTTGGCATTCAATACATAATTCTGTTCTTCCTCCCAACCATTCAACAAAGAGCCAGCAGAATCCACTCCAGGACTGATACATTCATGGCAAGACCTACCAACAAGTCAATGTCTGCTTAGATGCTCCAAGAATTTTGAGTGCCTATCTAATTTTTGTGTCCTCTAGGGCAAGCTTCTTGAGAAGAAAAGTTAGAACTAATCGTAAAGTATCCTAAGCACATTGGAACAAGTCGAATAATCTTGCCACAGAAACCTTATGCTTACCCTTTAATTTTATAATACCTATCCTGAAAAGAAGATAAGATAGGAAGAAGGGATATTCCTCTTTAAAGTTTAAATGCTGGGGCAGCTAGGTGGCACAGAATAGGGCACCAGCCCCGGAGTCAGGAGGAACTGAGTTCAAATCTCACTTTACACACTTGACACTTACTGGCTGTGTGACTTTGTGTGAGTCACTTAACCACAATTGCCTGCCTTCCCTCCTCAAAAAAAAAAGTAACAAACTAAAGCTTAAATGTCAAATCTCTGAGTTCCGAAATGTTGAGGAAGCACCCTTTGTTGAGTTTTTGTGGAGGACATGAGTGTTTATGATAGTCCTTACTGGATGGGCAGCCATGACTGGGTTGTAGTCTGCATTACTGGGGGAAATATCCACATGAACAAGATAGGGAAATAGACAATGTCTGCATCAATGCAGGAGATCAGAGGATGCAGGTATATAGTCCTACTAATCCCTCCATTCAGTCAGGCACTCTCTTAAAGCATTCACTTGTTGACTTCTTTTTTCATCACTGCAGGCTATGAAGTTTTTGTAGATAAGGATATGGGATCAATGCTGGATGAGCTGAATAACAGATATAACAAAATCTATAACTTTTTTTGGATAATCTTTTTATTATTAATATCAAGCGAGTCACAAAATAGAGAGACCTATGTTCACCAGAGGTGGTCATCACAGTCTTAGGGGAGTGCCAGTGAAGAGTGCAAGCTGAAGGGGGATTCTCAATGGATGGTGGGGTATCAATATTTCTGTTTGTGGATGATGTTATACTGATTGTCTAAAGCCCTGTAGAACCAACTAAATCAAATCCATAATCACCCAGACAGGTCTGGCTTATTTATATAGAGTAGATAAGACAAAAACATAGTAGATAAAGTTTACCTGTTTTTCAAATTATTACTAATAATTGGATTGATAACCTATGGAACTTAGAAATGAATATAAGCTCATACATCTAAGAAACATTACAAACAGATGATGAGTGAATCCACAATTGAACAAAAGGTGAAGAGTTGAGTGGGTTGTCATTGGAAAATTGTCCAGTGATTTTAATTACTCCCCAAACCTTTCCCTGAAACAGAGATGCAGCTTTTTTTTTTGCTTTTTGGAGGGCAATTGTGGTTAAGTGACTTGCCCAAGGTCACATGGCTAGTTTTGTGTGTGTCTGTGTTAAGTGTCTGAGGCCGTATTTGAACTCAGGTCCTCTTGACTCCAAGGCTGCGCTCTATTCACTGTGCCACCTAGGCGCCCCAAAGATGCATCTTTTTAACATTAATATTTTTCCAATTACATTATATTGCTAAAAGTATTGCATTATTCTTCAGTGAATTATAACTGAGGCTCACTTAAAAGACTATAGGGAGGGGAATTTTAGGCAAAAGAAATCCTAAACATAAAAATGAATTATCATACAAAAGTGGTCCTCAGGATGCTGTCAAGGAGATGTATGAACAGAAAAAAAAAAAGAATGAGATAGTCACATATCAAGAGTAAGGAATGTTAGGGGTGGCCAGGTAGCACAGCAAGTAAGAGCACAGATGGCCCCAGTGTCGGGATAACCTGGGGAATCAAATCCAGGCTCAGACACTTAGCACCCACCCAGAAACACCTGGCCGTGTAACCTTGAGCAAGTTACTTAACCCCGATTGCTTTTAAAAAATAAAAAAAAAGAGTAAGGAATGTTCAATGGAATAAGTTAATGTTTCCTCACAATACATAGAATTTGCTAAGAATAAAATCAAGACCTGTTGCAAAAATCCCCTGTAGTGAATTTGTGTGGAGGCCATGAGTGTGTATGATTGTCCTGCTGGATGGGTCACCATTGAGGGGTTGCAATCCGTATCACTGGAAAGAATACTCACCTGAAGAAGATCAGAGATCCAACGCAGTATTGCAGTAATATTAACTTTTATTCATTGGTAGATCAGTTCAATCCCATCTAGCTTTCCTCTTGGCCTTCTCTACTCCCTCACTCATGTTGAAATATATGCAAAATTTCCCTTTTCCATATATGCTTTCAGGAAGATTGTACAATTTATCACTAACAGATCAATAGCTGAACTCTTCATTCCTAAGCCAGGCCTTCAACAATACTCCTTGCATAAGGAGTAGGGAGGTAATGAAATGTATTGATTATATTACCCAATTGCCAAAGATGAAAATGTTCTGATTTTCCTCCTCCATGGAAGTTGGGTTTCAATTTTAGTTCCTAGTATGCTACAACTTTTCATGTTTAGATGATCTTGTCAAGGGTCATAAATCAGTGACAAATTAGTCAAAGGCACAAGATACATGTAATTACAAGATTTACAACTTCCAACTAGAGAAAATACTTAGCAGTAGAGAATGTGCCAATGCATCTCTCCATCACCACTACACAAAACAAATGCCTTTAGAGGTAGCAAGTCTGACTATGGGTAAACTGACCTTAAATCAGGAGGTAGTTGAGTTGATCTTTGGGAACTTTTGAGTGTTTAAATGTGCATGTATTTTATATTTACCTGTAATATAATTTACATATAACTTTTATTTATTTAACACACATATAACACCTAAAGGAAAAACACCTAGATTTCTTACTTTTAATGACCTCCTATGTGGGAAAGAGCTAAAGTTTTCCATTTAATCTTTGGGAAACTAATTCTACTTTCTTTTGACCAGAATATTCTGTTTTATCCAATTGTGTATCTTCAGTATAATTCTTGTCCATGTGAAAGTGGTCAAATTTCTCATATTTATTTGAGATTAGATTTGTGTCATGTACTCAGAGAATAGAACAATTTGGATGAGCAGAAATTGCAAGGAGACAGACTTCTACTGGGTATAGAGAAAAACTTCCTAACAATTCAAGGGTCCCAATAGTTCAATGTGCCTCATAAAATAACAATGCTACTTGTTAGAGGTCTTTAGGCAGAAGTTTGATGATCACTTCTTAGGAAGGCTGGATAACAGATTCATGCTTCAAGGAAAAGTTAGTCTAAATGAACTCTAAGTCCTTTCAACTCTGAAATTCTGAGAATGTTTCTATGGAATGCAATGGAATAAAAAAGTATTTATTAAATGCTTACTATATACAAAATATTTGTATTAAGTGATGGGTACACAAATAGAAAAGAGTGTGTCTACTCTCCTGGACATCTCTAATTAAGGGGGAGAACATATATAGATAAGTACAGATGCAGCACATATAGAAAGAAGTAGTGGTGTTTTGGGTACAGTAGCATGGCAAATAGCAAAGCCCAGAGATCCTGAAGACATAGTGACTGTACAGATGGTAAGGAGCAATGAACATCAGAGAATAATGCCTGGGTAGATGGTTCTTCACAATCGTTATATAATTATATATATATATATATATATATATATATATATACACACACATACGTACACACATATGTATATATAATATACATATATTTATGTATACATACATTTATATAATACAATACAATATAATTCAATATAAATATATATAGTATACAATAATATGATTATATAATCACACAGATTATAGTACAGAGACACTCTGCTCATCTAAGTGTTGTGAGTGGCAACGTCCTTAATGACTGATTCAAGGAGACTGAAGTCCTAGGATTGGTATAGAGCAAGGCCTTGATGCTTCCCCTGTTGTACTTTGTACAGGTGGGCCTTTGGGGACCCATCTGAATCATGGGGCTACTATAAAGCTGAAGTGAGAAAAAAACTTATTAACAAGAACTTGAAGGTCTTGGAAGAGTATCTGTACTAAAATATGACCATCTGGATTAGTACTTTTAATCTGGGTTTTATTTTCATCTTATAGAATCACAGGAATATATAGAATTTGAGAGCTGGAAGGAACCTTAGTGGCTAGTTAGTTCAATTTATAATCTCTAGTTTATCCTGACATCTATCCTAAATATGGTGTGTTTTTTCAGTTTCCACCCATCACTCCTAGTTCTGACCTCTGAGACTAAATGGAATAATTCTAGTCCTTTTGACATAAAATGGCTTTTCAAATACTTAAACACAGTTTTTACCCATGAGCCTTCTCTTCTTCAGGTGAAACATGCCACATTCCTTAATCCCATCTCCATATGACATGAACTCAAGGCTTTCACCATCCTGTCTTTTCTCTTTTGGTTCATCAATTTCTTTCCTAAATGGTGTTTCCCAGAACTGAACACAACAGTCCAGATGAGGCCTGATGAGGGCAAAGTACAATGAGTTTATTGTTAGAAGCTATGCCTCTCTTATTAAACTACAAGACAAGATGCATTGCCAAATAATATATGGTATAGAGGAAAGTAGGTTAAAGGATGTTTCTTATATAATCCAATAATAATGAATTGTTTCAATAATTGAAGGAAAATGTGAAATTAACTTACTCTCTTATTATATGATATATATATGAAAGTCAAAGTGGGGCAAGAATATACTATAAGTTGAGCAGGAGATGCTACAGACCTGGATATAGATGTTTAATAACTAGCAAATGGAAGAAAACATTTTATGAAATTCTATTAACTTGATAAATCATAGATATAAGATAATTTAAGCTTCATATATGGCCATAATATGAGTAATGCAATTTGGCTAGAACCACAGGGAGCCTATGCTAGATAAAAAGGAGTATGGTGTTAGATAAGGTTGGAAAGGTAAGTTGGCATAAGTTGATGAAGCACCTTAAATTCCAGATCAAGGAACTGGTCTTTGTTCAGTAGGCCATAGAGAGCCATTCATAACATGAAAATGGGAAGGATATGACCAGAGCTATGTCTTAGGAATAACCACAGGAATAACTCACTATTCATGTATTGTCACACTTGATTCTCACAGCAGTTCCATGTTTATTCTGGTAGCAGTATGGATGACATACTGCAGGAGGGAGACTGATTAGTAAATAGAGAGGGCTAGAAGTAGGGTGGCATAAGTTATCAGAAAGATGTAAATGTATTCAAGAGATTCTATGAAACTAGAAGCAATAGATCATGGGACTAACAGATTATACAAAAACATATTTGAGGGAGATTACAGGAAAAATTAGAAATTATAATTTGGGCTACCTAGTCACTGAGGTCCTCTCCAAATCTCAAATTCTATATGTTCCTGTGATTCTGTAATCAGAAGCAATAGATCATGGTGATACAGAGAGTAGTTTGACAATGAGCTTAGTAGCTTTGGGAGAGGGGCAAACTATCCCTCTTCCCGCCTACCATGAGTATGATTTACACCTCTGCACAGGTGAGAGGGAGAGAAGGTGAATTTGGGTAGAAGCCTGCCCAAAAAATGCAAGCCCAGGGATAGTGGCCCAAGGCCTGGTAAGGGAGTCAGATTTAGACTAAAAGAAGATGGAGCGTCATGAGGATTGAAGGCTCTGAACTACAATTAGGAGGCAGTAAATTCTTGCCTACTGAAGGAAGAAGCACCCTGGGACAAAGTCATAGTCACCTTATCCTAGTTATCTGCAAAAGAATCTATTCTGCAAAACTGGACTGGGCATATGCTGAACCTTGATAATGATACTATGATGTTAACTCCACAGCTGCTATATCCTAGACCTTGTGTGTGAGAATTTGGGAAAGAGTGAGAGAGGAAATATAGCTGAAAGAATAACGAGGAAGTGAAATGGGAAGGATGAATCATAGTGAATACGAAGCACTGCATTTCCTGGAGAAGAGACAATTTTACTTATGAAGTAAACAAGAAGCCTACTCCCTAAAGCTGCAACTAGTGTCACATCCACTAGGGGAACTCATAAATAAACTTATGTCTCTTCCATTTTATTCCTGACCCTGGAAAGCCATAAGACAGGACTAGGAGCAGTAATTATCATCTATTATTACCATTCACGTGTAAGAACTACACTGACAGTTCATGAGTTGGAAACTACTTACAATCCATAAACTAAGAAATGTGATCTGGAAGAAATATTGTTTATGAGTATTCTGACCTAGAATTGCCTTTACTGATATCCGACAGTTACTTAACTTTCCATTTTGCTTTCTTTACATAGATATTCACAAGAAAAAAAAAATTTGTTACACTTTTGTTTTCATCTCCAAAGAAAGATCTGTCATAATCAGGCTCTATCAGGAGAGAAATGAGCCATATCTGGCATGGTGGGAATTTGGAGAACAGACAGAACCTCAGGGATGGGGCAGATGGTCAGAGGAAGTCTAAATAGAAGGCAATAGGAGGATGTCTAGACAGACAGGTAGTTGGCATCAGTCAGTGCTAGTAACAAGCATTACACAGTAAGCCTGAAAAATGGGAGGAGCTTGATGGTCAGAGTAGGGAGGTAGTAAAAAAGGATTCCAAGATCAGAGAAACAAACAGGAATTGATATTTATAAAGCATAGTTCTGATCATGGCAATCTTCTGCTCAAGAACCATCAGTACTTCTCTATTGCCTTTAGAAACCACCCCACAAATTCCTCTATTTGAGGCTTATGATCTTTAAGAATCTGAATTCAACCCATTTTTCTAATCAATTTCACACTGACCTAGCTAATTCACACTATATTCTAGTCAAATTATCCCATGTTATAGTCCCTATTTGCAATATTCTATCACTCGCCTCCAGACCTTTGCTTCCAGGGGTGGGGAACCTGAGGCCTCAAGGCCACATGTGGCTCTCTAGATCCTCAAGTATGGCACTTGGATTCAGTCAAAGGGGTTCACTTTGAGGACCTAGAGGACCACATGTGGCCTAGAGGCCACAGGTTCCCCACCCCTGGTTAGACTGTTTTGGAATGTTCTTCCTTCTCTTAAAACCTACCTCTTAAAACCCCTAATTTCCATAGAGGCTCAGCTCAAGTCTCACATTAAAAAAAGGCTTATCTGATTCCCTCAGATATCCATACCCATAATCTCACTTTAAAATTTATTTTGTAGTATATATTTTGGATTCATTCATCTGTGTACTTGCTGTTCCTTCTGGTAGAAGGTAAGCTTGAGGACAGGAACTATTCCATTTTGCTCTTATATCTCCAGGGCCTAGCACAGTATGTGATACTTACAATAAGGAAAGACTTAAATGCTTGAAATGGAATAAGATGGAATGGAGACAAGGCTCTTAGGGAGATCATTGATAAAGTAGCAAACCCTAGCTACCAGAGTAAAATTCAGAACACAACTCCACTCTTTCTTAGGGTTAGGCATGAGAGGACAGAAGATATGACCTCTATCCAAAAAGCACTGATAGTAATTGAGGTATGAGGGACCAAAGCAGCCACCCAGTTCCTGGAATTGGAATATAAGGCAATGATTATTAACAAGGGAACATTCCAATTATATTTACACTACACCTTACCATCTCTTTATACTGCTCTTGTAGCTGCCATAACAACCAAAAGGGATTATTTCCTGAACTCTGTCTTCTATATCTTCTCTACCCTCGAAGAGTGCTGAGTAAGCACTCAGTAAATAGTTTTGGATTGATCTATTGTTTGGTCTGCTCAGCTAATTGCTGCAGGATCGATGGTGACAATTATTATAGAGCAATTTTCAAGCAGGACTGGAAATTTCAGATCATTCTAGCCCAAACCCTTTATTTTAGAGATGAATAAACTGAGGCCCAAAGGGTTCTATGATTTTTAAGGTTGAAAATCTTAAAAATGTGTCAAAGTTGGAACAAAGGCAGGACTTTTGACTCTTAGCCAAAGCTATATTTCAAATCCATCATTCTGCTTCCTTAGTAACAATATCACAAGTCCCTATTCTGATAGCCCATGGAGCATATATGATTAAATGGTATATTTGGTATCTCTTTAGACTTTAGAAGTAACTTATGAGGTACTTTGTAAACCAGTAAACAATCTCTCTTTCCTCCATTCTGTATTTCTAGTCTATCACCAAGTCCTATCCAATTTTCCATTGAAATATTTCTCAAGTTCTTCCTTCCTTCATTTTACTCTTGCTTCTAGAAAATGATCATAGGCAGTGGTGAAAAGAAGACTTTTAGGTGGTGTTTGAAGATTCCAAAGCTGCTACTTTCTGTTTGTCTAACTTTGGACAGATCTAATTATCTTTCTTGGTGTGTTACCTCTTCTATGAGCTAAGGACTTGATGGTGGCCAAGGTCCTTTTCCCCTCCAAACACAATAACCCTACTAAACCTAGTCCAATTCCTCATCACAAAATTGTACAACTGGAAATTACATCAGAGAATACTTTGTTTGACCCTCTCATTTTATAGATAAGAAAAGTGAGGCCTAAGAACTTTAAATTACTTTCCCAATATCACATAAGTAGTAAATTTCAAAAGAGTAATTTGAGAACAGGCCCTCTGACTCCAGAACCAGTGTTGTTTTTTTTTCTTACAATCACTCTCTTTACAATTTCCAATGGTCTTTACCTTGCAAATTTACATTATTTTGGTCACTAGTCTGTTGTTGGAGAAACAATCTCTTTAAAGTATAAACTATTACCTTGCACCATAAAATTAGCAAAGATTACAAAATATAAAAATAGTCAATATAAGAGGAGCAGTGGAAAGAAAGGAAAACAAGAAGAAAATTTGAATATCTATGAATTTAGCCAGTTATTTGGGGGTGGGGTGGGGAGAATGGAATTATGCTTTAAAAAACAACTAAGTGGTCATTCTAAATCAGAGATCCCAGTATATAAGCATATATTCCAGGGAGAAAACTCTGATATATACCAAAATTTTCATTACATCACTTTTTGTGGAAGCAAAGAACTGGGGAAAAAAAGTAACTGCTTGTAACACCAAGAACAATCAGGTTCAGATTACAAACATAACAAACTTCATTTATTCAATGACAGATTAAGGCAAGACATTCACAGAAAATCAAAATACAGTATTCACCACATGTAACTCAATAATTTAGTAGGTCTTCAATTCAATCACAAAGTACTAAGGTCTAAGTACTCCACACCTGGACAGTACAATCATTTAATCAATCACAAAGTCTTCTCTCTATTCAACTGGAGATTAGTTTCCAATCATAAACAAAGGATATTCATTTGGTCAGTCACAAAGCACAAAAATCAAAGTACCCCACCCCTGGATCACAATTGAATTACAATTATCATCAGTTACCGCCAAGCACCTTCTCAAAAGGGAAGTGGAGAGCACAAAGGCCATCTACCCTAAACCACAACAAGGTATCTTCACAGCATTCAATCCCCAAGGAGAGGTCTTTTCTTCATCTTGACTCGAGAAAAGTTCTCACCAATCCCTGTTCCCGGAAAGGCAAAGTTTAACAAAGCTACAGTATACATTGCCAGCGTCCTCATCAATTCACTCTCTCCCTACAGAATAGTCTCAGGACCCCTGAAAACATCAGCAAGACCCTCCTCCAGGATTTCTGTGAACATACAACAAGAAAATCCTTCTTCAGAGCTTCTGAACCAACAGCAAGTTTCCAGGACCTTTGTAATGATAGCACTACCCTTTACCAGCAGACGAATCTGGCAAAGTAACATCAAAACAGACAGAAAAAATATCAGCACCACAATCATACCTCCTCAGTTCTTGGCAGCTCCAGGTAGCAGTTCTCTAAAGTCCTGGGCAGCTCCAACTGGCCCACAGCAATCCTAGTGGCTTCAGCTGGCAGTTCTCTCTCTCTCTCTCTCAGCAACTCTGACCCCTGGCAATTCTCCTCTCTCTCTCTGCCTCCACAATGCTGCTCCCAAAAGTCCTTCTGGTCTCTCTCTGCTTGGGTCTCTCTCTAAATCCACAACACCAGCTCATCCCAATTCAGCCCCCTCTCTTCACATCAGCAAGTCTATCCCACAAGTGTGTTTCACAAGCTCTGGGTTTCAACACAACCTGAAAATCAAGACAATACAAGGGGATCTTTAAATTCCATTACCATTACACTGCTTACTGAGTGAAGAATGGTTAAACCAAGGTTGGTACATTAAAATGGTTATGTTACTATGTCAAAAGAAATGATTAATTTAAAAAATTGAGAAAAGCCTGAGAAAACATAGGCATAAATGGACTGATGTATGGTGAAGTAAGAAAACTAGGGAAATTATATGCACAGTGATAACAGCATTGAAAATGGAAAAAACAACAATAATAAAACAAAATAGTGTATATCATAATAAGAAAAAAGCTTAGCAAAGGAGATGAGTTGAAAAAATACTACTCACAGTAACAGTAATATTGTAAAGATGATCATCTGTGAAAGACTAAACTACTCTGATAAAGACAATGTTCCAAGACAATTCCAAAAGACCAATGATTTAACAGTGCTATCTACCTCCAGAGAAAGAACTGATGAACTGAATGCAGACTGAAGCACACTTTTGTTACCTCCTTTAATTTTTTTTTTCCTTTTATTGCAACATGGCTAATAAGGAATTATGTTTTACATAGACCTCAAATCATATCACTTTCCTTCTCAATGGGTAGAGTAGGGTAGGAGGGAAGGAAAGAATGGAAAACTCAAAATTTTAAAAACTGAATAAAAAAGTCAATGAAGTATCAAAAATGTATTAAAAATAAAATGTGTCAAAGCTAAAAAAGAAAAATGTACCACCTTCTTATCTTTGCAGAGATGATGGCACTACAAGTGTGGGATTTTACATATACTAGCACATATGGCTGGTGTTTTGATTGGTGTTGTTAAACTGCTTTTCTTTCTTTTTTAAAATTATTTTTTCAAGAGATAGTTGGATCAGCAGAAGAGTGAGGGGTATTCAGAAATGAAGGTGATAATAAATGTCAATACAATAATATTTAAATGGGAAAAATGTGAATTTTGCTTACCATATTTTGGTCACTGAACCAGGAAATTTCCTAGCTGATCTTGATAATTAATTTGACAAAGGTTTAATAGTGAATATTTTCAATGTAAAATTTTCAGTATGAAATTTAAGACATTTAGAGAATGCAATTCCTTTAATTTTTTGGAGGAAGAGGTTACAAGGACTAGAGGATTCCTCCTAAGTCCTCAGGTGGTAAATAGCAGCAAGTTATCATATTTGACAATTAGGATATATTCTATCCTCAAGATCTATTTTTGGAATTTCATTTTTAGAAAACAACAGATAATTTTCTCAGGTTGTGAAGAAATATGCAAACAGAGCTTTAAAAAAAAGCCCAGCATAACTGGCCGTGTAACCTTGAGCGAGTTACTTAACCCCTATTGCTTAAAGAAAAAAAAAAAAAGGCCAGGAACTTTCAGAGAGGATTCTGGGTACAAGGCAGAGTAGGTCAGAAAATTTCATACTCTCAAGATTTTCCTGTACAAGAGATAAAATACTGCCTCTGGGTGAACATAGAGCCATGACAAAAATAAAAGTAGGAGCAGAACAGGAGTTCTCTTAGGACAATCTGAGAAGACCAGAAGAAAAATCCTAAAATTTCCTCCAGGTGAAGAGCAAACACCTCCAGGCTAGGGTCACTTTAACAACTAGCAGCAGGCTGCTTAAACAATGAGCAGCAAGCTCTAGGGTAGTTGGTTTGAGAGGTTGCCTCTGCCCCAGCCACAGGAACTATTATCCTGGGGCAGTGATGGAAGTGGGGCATCTGACTTGGGCAAGATCTAGGGAACTTGTGCTCACAAGGAACACCATTCCTGGCTGTGCTGTGGAGAGCTGCAGGGAAAGAAGGAACTAGCACATGCTCAGGCAGAAGCAATGGGGTGGGGACACCGGACTGGAGGTCTTGGCTTGAGTTCAAGATCAGAAGGGAGAACGGAAAAGGATCCATGCTAGAGGAACCATCCCCTACGGGACTAGAGGTGACTATAAAAAACTAAATTATTATCAAAAAAAATGCACGGGCAAAGGAGAAAGGGAATGGGTTTAAGAGGGGAAAGCACATATACTTGTAGAAGAGTATAAAAGTCTTCTACATTTAGAAATAAATAAAACTCTAAGGGGATAGGGAGAGGGGAGAGGATAAAGAAGGGAACTTTAAAGGGAAGGGTGAGAGAATAGTTTAAAAGGGGGTATAGACAGGTGTTTAGATTTAGGGGAATGGGAGGATAGGGGAGGGATTGCTTGGGTGGGGTAGGCTAAGTAATAGGAGGGCAAGGTAGCAGGTAGAAGTAAAGTAGAGGAGTTAAGTGAGATGGGGGAAAAAAGAGATTTGTGCAAACAAAAACAAGATTAGGAGTAGAATCTCTTAGGGAAAGTATATGTTTATGTATATATGAATTATGTGTGTATGTATATATGCATGTGTATATCTGTATATGTGTATGCATATACAATATCCATATAAGAATATATCCATGCTCAATTGTTGCCTTTAGGTGGTGGGTAGGGGGGAGGAAGGGGAAAAAGAACAATGTAAAAAGTATACAACAAAGAACAAAAGAATACCTACAAGGAAATGAAAAGATGGATACTTTTTGACATAACATATAGTACTTAATATATAGGCTTTCTTGAAATGATACGTTATTGCTATATATTCTCAATCCTCTCATGTTCTGCTGTGCACATAACATTTTTCCTTTTTCTTTTATATTTGTTTAATATTTAAATTGATCATGTTTCTTTTTCTTTTCTTATTATGTGTTTGTTTTAATATTTGCTTATTTTTTTTAATTAAAGAACCCCCCCCGCCCCCCCAGCAACTTTTTGGATCTTCTAGAGCTAATAAAGTGAAAAGACAATGTAGACAGGTGTCTATACCGAAATAAAGTAAGTTTCCACATCTTTCATCAAACAGAACTTAAAAAGTAAGTCTGATACTTTTATGTATAATACCTTCTGATGGAAGGAAGACATTCTTCATGTGTTGATACATGAAAAATATAAGCAGAATCTTGGCAATTTCCTGATCATTTGTATGCATTCAAAAAGCCAATTCAGAAGATTTAAGGTCAAGAATTTCAACATTTAATTCAAAAGTTAACATTTTAATGTGAAAAAGAAAGTCATTCCTTTGCTCATTTCAAATTTTTATGAATACACATCTTAATAAAATAAAGTAATATGTAATACAAAGTCACATGAAAATTAACTTACATGGGGCCTCCAAATACAATATAGGGGAATATTTTTGACTTTCAGTGTATAAAACCCTGCATTTGTTAATGATATGACCTTGCAACTATATTTTAAGTAACCAAGAAAACCATTTCCCTGAATGGTATATTTTAGAATGACCAGATCACTTATTAAATTTCTTATTCATTCTAATAATAAATCTTTAACCTTAGAAACTAGGATTCCTACCCTCCCCCACAACCAACTTAATTTATCTAGGTTAACTTTTCTTTTGAAAAGTGTCCTATAGTTTTGGCATTTCATTTATCATCTAATAGTGCATCAATGTTGATGAGCTTTCCTGCAGTTCAAAACTCTAACATGTGAATATCTCAACAGGGCTCGTCAATCACAGGACTTCATGTAATAACCACAGGAAATTGTAACTCTTATTAGAAAATATTACAGTACTAGCAAAAACATATACATATTGCTTCTGCTTTTCAACTCTTAAGGGATTTGGAAATGATTAGGCTCTATTTCTGCCGATATTCCACTTGGGACATAGGAATGATTTAAAATAACAGAATAAACCTGATTATTAAGAAAGAAGAAAAAGAATTATACATATAATATGTTGATGTATTCCTTGCTCAAATGAATAAAATCTATGAACTAAATTTATGGTTCTTCAATTAACCACAGACATGACTTTAAAATATATATGAAGATAGTTATAGATATATATCTTTGTGCAGTTCAATAAAGAAAATTTAAAACATCAAAAATGCATGAAAGCAATTGAGTTTAAAGCACGAAATGAAACCCTAATTTCAGATTTTAAGTATATATGATTTTAATGTGGCTAGACTTGTAATAATATTCTGTAATATTTGGTAATAATAAAAGCAATAATATTCTCTAATAATAATAACAAAATTTTTATGGTTCTTCAAGGTTTGTAAAGGACTTTACAACATTTCATCCTCAAAGTAACCCCAGGAGGTAGGTTCTTGCTTTTACTTATAAAGAAACTGAGGCCGACAGAGATTAAGTGACTTGTCCAGGGTCACATAAAAATTAAGTGGTGGAGGCTGAACTTGTGAAGATCAAATGAGACATTTGCAAAGCACTTAGCACAGTGCCTGGTGTATCATAGTACTATATAAATGCTTATTTTCTTACCTTTCTCTCATACTTCCTGGCACCAGTTCTATTCTATAAGGATTTATTTAGCACTTAATTGGTACATGGCATTGTGTTTACTTTTACTAGTAAAAGTTCCCAGGGTTATATAACAACCCACTTTAGAATTATTCAGAAATTGCAGGTGACCTCAAAGGGTACTAAGCAAATTTCCAGTTAACTAAATGGAAGTCATTCCTTGAGTACATGTTGTACTAGATAGTTTCTGTGGTCCTTTCCAAGTACAAAATTCTATGATTCCATAAGACTTTGCTTCTATTCTAGGAGTCTGTGGAATTCTGTCAATGTCTGTTCCTGCTCTAGGTCCAACCATAGCTCACTGGAGGCTCTGTACTTAAAAGTATACATTGGAGATAAAAACAAGAAAAACAAAAATATAATAGAAAAACAAAATTTAATCAGAGGTCACAATTAAAAGTTTGTTAAATTTACCTCAGTGTTTTTAATCAGCTGTATTAAAAATACAAGTTATATTTTAATGTATTAAATTCATCTACCCTTTCCATTTTATGTCAAAAAGACTCCCTTTACATAGCATCAAAGCAAACAAGCAATTAAGTGCAAAAAGAAAGGGAGCAACATTTAATAAGTACCTACTGTGTGCAAAGCATATTTCAAATATCTTATTTGGTTAAAGCAAAGTTAATGGCTAATTTGTTGATTTCTTTTTTATTCATGGTCAGAATGATACAGTGGAAAGAGAATCATGTTTGTAGTCAGTGCACCTGGGTTTGAGTCCTAGCTCTGCTGAAATTAGTTGTGTCATCTAATGTCTCTCATTTTTAAATAAAGGGATTCAACTAGATAAGCAGGTCTTCACCCAGGATCAATGGAAAGATTTCACAGGATTCATGAACTTAGATAGGAAAAAAAATACACCTTTATTTCAATGTATTTGGTTTCCTTCATAATAGTATGGATTTTATGGATTTAAAAACATTATTCTGAGAAAGGGTTCATAGGCCTTTCCAGACTGCCCCAGGCCTCTAAGGAATACAAAAAGAGGTTAAGAACTCCTACACTAGATTATCATTAAGATTCCTTCTATGATCTGAAGTATTTGTCATTGTGAATATCTACCAGTTGGGAGTTTTCACTTTCCAACTTGTATAATAATCAAGTTAGTATGTTCAAAATAAATTTGCTTGGGTTTCTCATAAAACTCCATTAACTTCAGTCTACTTGTTAGAATTTTCTACTTCTGTTTATGAGATTTTCCAATTTAGGAATAAGAACAATAAATTCAACTATTTAAAAATAAGTTAAACTGTTGGATACCATTTTTTTTCATCTGTTGTTACAGAAAGGAATCATACTATAACAACTAGAAGAAGACTGAATATATAATCAGGAAATCTGGGTTCCAATCTTGACACTATCACTAACTGACTACCTCAGGTAAATTATCTAGGCCTTCTGAGCCTTAGCTCCCTTGTATACAGAAAATGAATAATCACAATACTTGATTACCTACTTCCAAGATAGCACAGTATAAATTCTAAAGTACTATTAAAATAAAATACTTAAGGATGCTATTACTATGGTGGTTGTTATTTGGTCTCTATATATCTTATTATAATTTATTTCTCATGTCCAGTAAAAAAAAAGTCAACTAAGATTCATATTCCATACTGATCTTTGATGATGATATGTGATCTCCATAAGGCTGTTCTACCTGTTGTTATGAACACATATGCTAAGGAAGTACATCTTCTCAATATCTATCTGATGATCTTGTTAGCTTACTTCCATGGTTATTGTTTTAGTCATTCCTAAGAAGAGAAAGGATGAGGAAGGAAGGCAAAAGAAGGGAAGAGGAGCAGAGGGAAAGAAAGAAGAAAAGACATTAGGAAAGGAGAAGGAATGAGCATTTACTAAGTGCTTTTGACTTCCCAAGCTCTATATTTCACAAATATTATCTCATTTGATTCTTTTAACAAACAAGCCTATGAAGTAAATGCTACTATTATTCCCAATTTACAATTGAAGAAAATGAGGCAAAAGTTCAATTAGCTAATTGTCCAGAGTCATAAAACTAATAAGTTTTGGATGCTGGATTTGAACTTATGTCTTTCTGATTACAGATCCAGTATTCTATCCACTGCCCTACCTAGTTGCATCTGGGCAGCTAAAATAAGCAATCTAAGAAGTCTATGATGATTTAGCAAAGTCATGCTGGTCCCCTCTTCCCCCTTTTTAAAATTTTCAATTATTCCTCCCAGTTTTGTGCAGAGGTTTACATTTGCCTGGCATCTCACAGATTAAAACATTGAGAAACAAATCCTTTGGTGATCTACTGCAACACAAACCACTATAAAGCAGACCTCAGTTTCTAGGTTACTAACCAGATTCTGCCTTTTACCTGGTAAGTAGTTACCAAACATCTCTGCTTCAGATGGCAATTTGGAGAGTTGACAGTCGAGGTGTTATGCTTCATTGACATGTGTCCAGGCAGCTAATGCACCATCACAAGTGATACTAATTGGCACCCAAGTGAATAACCTCAGCAAAAAGGCCTATAATTAAAGAGGCAATGACTGAAAATGATGAATTCCCTTTTTACCTCCAGTGGTACTCTTTTGAGAATGGGATTTGAATATGTCATACATATTATGGCAGCAAGACAATGACCCCATGATGACAAAGAAATCATTCCTCCAGTCCTGATAAATTAAGACTTTTAGCTACTATTATGTCTGCTTACAGAAAATAGTAAATTATCTATTATAGACACTTATAAAACACAAAGGGAAATATTGTAGGCAACAAACCTTTAAAGAAGGAATAAATAAGAAGGTAGCTAAAAACACCAATGTTGACTCACACCTATCACATCTATAAATTATACTGATACTTTATAAAAATTGTGTTTTGAGTTCTCAGCAGTCAACTTCCACAATATAGTTTAGCCTAAAGCAATATTCTGGTACAAAGTTCTGAACTACTCCCACCTCTCCCTTACATCCATGATTGGTGCTGGAGTGGAGGTAAAGCTCTCTGATCAGGGGGCTATAAATATCAAGGTGAAAACCAGTCAGAACTTAAGAGAGTTAGATGAATCATTGCCGCCTTGAAAATAAAATGAAAAAGCATTCCCCTGAAATGAGATGATGAAGATAGTAGTTAAAAACCTGGGATATCCCTGCCCTTAGTGGTTCACTCACAGTCCATATTGAGTCAGACAAGTCTCCCTTAGGCAGAAATCATTTCATTGTTTATTTTCCAAGATTAATATTCTCTTCAGCATGTATAGCCATCACTACATGAAACCATACTGGCAAAGGGAGAAGACAGAAAAAAAAGCAACAGAGTTTTCTTTGTTAAAACCCCAAATTCAAATTTACCATTACCTCTGTTTCTCAGAATACAATACTCTTATTAACCACGTATTTATAAAAAAAGGTTAGGGAAAGCAACAAGTATGACTTTATAAAATTTAAAGAAAGGTATCTGAAGTAGCTATCAAATATAATTCAAAAGAAGTAAATGGAATATATTCTCTTTGAGGTCCCTGAATCTAAATATCCAGGGTAGTTATTGAGAAATATAGGAATTCCCCCCCCCAAAAAAAATAGAGCATATATTGTAAACTAAGTGGCAACCTTCTCTAAATACAGGTTTCTCTGACTGTCTGGCAATTATATGAGGTGAAAATCTTCACTATATCTGTATCTCTTATGACCTTTCCAAGGTTGTTTATTAGCTTCTTTTATATTTTCAGTGTTCATTTTTTTTGTAACACCTGCTACTCTCAGAGGATGCTTAAGGTTGAATTTTTTTTCCCAAGTGGTCCTAACACTAAACTGGAAGGTATCATTAAATATATATTTATATATTCTATATATATTTATATACATATATGTGTGTGTGTGTGTATATATATGTATATGTGTATATATATATATATATATATAAACTATGTAATTTTAAAACTGTGTGGTCCTTGCACATTCCAGTATTCTTATTCAATGCTCTGTGCCTCCCTATTCAATGAAATAAAAACACAGAATATTTTGTCATGGAATGGATAACAGGGCAAGATAGCCACCATTTTGAGGAAGGCAATTAGGAATAATGAACTTAATTTTAGGCAGGTTCCATAATTGATGTCCCTAAACAAGACACTCTAGTTCACCGGTATTTGGCATTGTTTTAGAGGAAGGTTTTGTGTCCCTCTACTAATGCTGTTTGTCTTAATGCATCTTGCAGTAGTCCCATTAATCTGTACAACCTCAGCAAATGCAGACGACAGAGCAAGGCAGTTTTGGCAGAAGGACAAAGGACACTTTCCCTTGGCTCATAACAAATCGCTTTCATTAAGAACAAATGGTCTTAGAGCATTACTCTACTTTACCGCCTCCCCATCCTGACAAGCCCAAAGGGTAAACCCAATGTTCTCTATAAACAATAAAAAAAAACTTTATATCATTCAAAGAATGGGTCAGAGCAAGTGGATAGCTAATTGTTAAAAGACTCAACTTTATGGAGGAGGAAGAGATGAAAGAAAGTAACATTGACTATATTTGTCTTTATATCTTAGACAATGATAATAGACAACATGAAGGGCAGTGATTTCTTGACTACTCGGTCATTTAAAAGCAAAGAGCTGGCTTTTTTGATGGTGCATTAACTAATAGCTTATAGACATTTTAGAGAAGTAAGCAGTTCCCTACAGTCTGAAATCTGTCAACACTGCCCTAGATGTTCAAGGAATTACCATGTCTACAACAAGCATCTTAGAGGAAGTGCTTGGAAGAATTAAAATATAAATAGACACAAAAAGATTCAAAATCTAAGTTTACAAAAATACTTTTAAAAGGGCTATGGCTTTATCCAAATATTTTTAAATATTGTTCATGAGCTTAACATGCCTTTTTTTTTTTTGCAACCCCTATTAAACCTTTTTTTTCCTTATCCTGCTTTCAGGTAAAAGAGTCTCATAAAGATTATAATTTATAGATGGTTCAGAATGTGACCTCTGGCACATGGCTATTTTTAAAGCATGTTTTGATTTTGAAATAACTAAAAGGCAGTATTTAATACTTGAAAAATCACTTCCAAGCATACCCACCAACCACTCTTCATAATACTATTTTATGATTCCTATTATGGCATTACATCTTTACTATGCATTTATAAATCTTCATTTTCAGCACACTATAATTCAGCTGCATAGGTTTCTAGGTATAAATGACTCTCTTTAAAGGGGAGAGGGATAAAAACTGGCAAGTGGCTAAGATAAAGTATTTCAAAACCTTATTGGCCTTGCTCCAGGCACAAAGTTAAAGCAAGGAGAGGGAATCTTCAGAACGACATTTTTTTTTAAATTAAAGATTGATTTGGAGGAGAAGCCCAATCTAGCCCATTCAGAAGATTATACTTTTACATTCTAAGGGTAGGACTATCTCTCTGAGAGAACACTAGAGAGACCTATCAAAAAACAATAGAGATATTTTGGATTTATGTGAAATTTCTTCTTTAAATAATTCTTTACTCTCTTTCATATTCACCATCATCATAAAAAATAATGTGATATTGACAATGATCTGTTTCTCCACAAGAAGCATTTATGGGTTGCTTTATGTGTGAGAAGCAAACACGGGGCAGATCTCATTATTGAACAAATCCTTGCCTTCTCCTCACAAGATAGATGATAAATAGCATTTTTACCTCTTTTCTCCCCTCTACCCACACATAGATTTTTTTAAAGGATGGAACTGATATTTATAAAGACGGGAAATGATTTAGGCAAAGGACTCTCAGAATGTCTAAGAATAAATCTGGCCGAGGTCCTCTCTCTTACATCCTAATTTGCAATTCTCTAGGATATTGAGCTCAGCTGTAGAGGCTCAGATGTGCAGCTCTAGGATGAGTCCATGATGCATGTCACCATCACTCAGATAACCTTTTTGATGTACTCAGAGCCTGGACTCTGGAGAAGCAGAGGACCTAGCTACAAACGCACATGCAAGAAACTTGAGGGGAGGCAGACATGACATACAAATTCCTTACTGCCTCTAGGTGCTGGGGTAGAGGGGTAGAGTGGAAGTGGGAGCCAGACATCATATACAGTAACAGAGAAGAATGTGAAAGATGACTGAATTCCCATAGATGAGCTACTTTTACAATCCTCAAAAGTTTACACCTGCCATTCATTTTTACACTATTCAAGGCATTGCATAAACACACTAAAACCTCAGTTTGTTTGACATTCGTGTTTTTCCTTAGCATTTGTGTAACTCCAGTGAGATAATTCCAATGAGATAAAGTGCTGAGAAAACCTTAAAGCATTATCTGAATGGTACCTATTATTATAAGATCATTATATTTGTTATTGTCAACATTATCATCATCAGCATCAGCATCATAATTTTTTCACTCTCTAGTCTATGTGAATGAAGAGTTACAGAATTGTGGAGACCTGGCTGTCTTCTTTCATAATATCTATGTTGCTTGTGTTGATTATTTTCACATTCTATTCACTGAATGGACACAAAGTATTTATTAAGTATTTATTATGTGCTAAGCACTGTGCTAAGTGTTGGGAATACAAATATAAAAGCAAGACTTTCCTTTCTCAGAAGGACCTTACAGTCTAATAGAGAAGACAGCACATATAGAAGAGCATTGGTCAGAGGGGTGTTTCCTTCTGGGGAGTTACAGGATAGTGAAGGGAACAATTGGATCATAGACTGACATATCCTTTCCGGAAGCAATGGCAGTGTTGATTGATTATAGTTGTTAGAACAAGAAATTAAAAATTAAAAAGAAATTAAAAGAAGGAGAATTAGAGGAAACAGATTAAGGGAGGGATTAGTCCTAAGCAAAACAAGCTCAAAAGATATGCACATATATGTATGTATGTGTATGTATCTCTTTGGCAGATGGAAAAATGGAATTTGAGGGAATGTTCATCAATTAAGAAATTATTGAATAAACTGGAGTAAATAGATATTATTGAATACTATTATGCTTTAAGAAATGGTAGAGAAGATAGTTTCAGAGAAACCTGGGAAGACTTTCATGGACTGATGCAGAGTGAAATAAACAGCACCAAGAGAATATTTCTAGAATGCCAATAATGTTGTAAAAACAAACAAAAAAAAAACTTTGAAAAACTTAGAAAACTCAGAGGCCCAATGATGAAACACACTACTAACCTTTTGACCAGTATGTAAACTTATGGTACAGAAAGTTACATTTTTTACATGGCCAATATGGAAATTTGTTTTTTATTGGCTATACATATTTATAACAGGGGTTTCATTTTTCATTCTTTCTCAACTGGGGCTTGGGATGCAAAGTGAAAAGGTAGGTTTTTGCAGTTGAAAAAGTTTAATAATAACAAAGGCTTACATAAATTGATGCAAAATGAAATGAGTAGATCCAAGAAAACAAAATACATAATGACTGCAGCAATATAAATGGAAAGAACAGTAACCTAAGAACAATAGAAAAATTAATGTTGCAAAATTACAAAGAACATAACTTGGCCCTAATGAAGAGATGTGAGAAAACACCTCCTCACATTCTTTTGAAGAGATGTGGGGGTAGGGAGGGAACATTGACAACTATGACACATTGTATATATTGTCAGATTATTCCCCCTCTCTTTCCCTCTCCCTCTTCCCCTTTACATTATATTCTTCTGGAAGGCTGGCAACAAGGCAAGGCAACAAGCATTTTCCTTTTTTTAAAATGGTATACATGATGGTGGGCAACTTAGATGATGTAAAACCAAAATATATCAATAAAATGTATTTTTAAAAATAAAGATGACATTGGTAGTTGAGTTTTGCTTT
The DNA here is from genome assembly GCF_028583685.1 of Petaurus breviceps papuanus. Classification (NCBI taxonomy): domain Eukaryota; kingdom Metazoa; phylum Chordata; class Mammalia; order Diprotodontia; family Petauridae; genus Petaurus; species Petaurus breviceps. The sequence continues at coordinate 36,270,993 of NW_027187391.1, forward strand.
CTTTTTTTTAGGTTAGTGAAAACCAACTTTTGCACTCTCTTCTGAGAAAACCCATGTGTGGTGGGAGACTGATACTGCTAAGATCAGTGAAATTGGTTTGAATGAACACTATTTTTAATTTACTTTGAATTTCAGCATGCCTGCTTCCTAAAGCTTCTCTGATGATCTAAAGATGCTTTTCCTTCAAATTGTTAGCTTTCTAATGACTTTCAGCCTCAGCCTGGGAGATCTGACTCCCCAAGTAGAAACCATGTAATCTATCTTTTCCTTTAAAATATTTTGTTTCAGAAATTACCCAAGGCAAGATTATCCCATTCCTATTTTTAAACATCAACACAATGGCAAATGGAACATCATTTCATTTTTTTTTAAAGTTAACAATAAAAAATTGTAATATGTAACTAAAGAGAAATAAATCAAACTAGTCTAGTTATTTTTGCTCGGTAAAGACCCAAAGAAATGTTCATCAGAAGATTCCAAATGCTCCCTGTCCTGGTTTTGACTTCAATTTACTGGGTCAGCTTCTTTCTTAATGTCTGCCTGGGCCTAGTAAAAATGGACATACTAGAAGAGGCTTAGCCCTTCGCTGGGTTCATTAATGAAGCGGTGAAAGTATTAAGCACTCAGTTATAGTGTTATGAAAATAACTGATAAGTCTAAAAGGGATTATATAAAACTCATTTATGAATTAGTAGACTAAAGTTCTCAGTAGACTGGGCACAGGGAAACCTAGAGGGATTCATGAGACCACTAAATGAAGAGAACTAGGAATAAGGCTGATTAACCAAAAGCAGGTTTGAAAATTAGGTTGCCAGATGTCTAGAGAAAAGATTGCTGTTTCTTCCTGCTTCCTCTCGCATCCACTGGCTAATACATATTATAAATACAAGCGATTGCCATCCTCTAAATTTTTGACTTAGAAACAACTCTCACACACAAATGGCCTTTTTAGGAACTTATCTGTTTGCATGTCCTTAACAATACTACTTCTCTACCAGGGTTGTTTCTGAGAATCAGATAATATTTGTAAAGCATTTTGCACAACTCCTGGCTCATACTAGCAGCTATATGAATGCTAGCTATGATAATTATTGTTGTTGTTTTCATGCATCTCTGATCTTATCAATGCAAATTCCCAAACTGTCCTTGGGGTTTTCTTGGCAAAAATACTGAAGTGGCTTGCTATTTCCTTTTCCAGTGGCTTAAGGCAAAGAGAGGTTAAGTGACAGGGGCACACAGCTGGTATGTTTCTAAGACCAGACGTGAACTCAGGTCTTCCTGACTCCAGGCACGGCACTCTAACCACTGAGACACCTAGCTGCTTCCTAGGCAAACAGATGTTAAGTGACTTGCCCAAGATCATACAACTCCTAAGTAGTTGAGGCTGGATTTGAATTCAGATTTTTCTGACTCAGATCCAGTGCTCAATTCCCTGAGCCATCTAGCTGCCATCAATATGCAAGGTCAACTGCTCCCTGTCCTGGTCAAGATGCCAAGGTCATCCACTGCATCCCAGCCTATTGACAATCTTCTTGACTTTTGTCTTGCCACTGAAGTTAAATGACACTGGAAGAGAGAGTGATATTGCTGACTTTGTGCAACTCTGCCTCACTTATATACAATTCATAACTGAGATGTCATTGATCTTCTTCAAAAATGAAAGACAAACAGCAACAACCACAGTAGCAACAATAACTTCCTCCAAGTCTTCCTTGTCTTCCCATCTTGGGAGGCTTTTGTCCATGTACTCTCAGAAATCTGCCATAGGCTCTCAGAAAACAACTCTGAGATACTAACTTGCACCAACATCTCCCTACATTCTGGGAGATGTCCTTTAGATGTTCATCATATGGGCATCAGTACAGTGTGTGACTCTCATCTTATTCCTTGCTACTACTATATTACCCAACAATTTCCTTTGCTGGTAGAATATTTCCCCAATAATATCTTTTATATCTTTTTTTCTGGAAACAATTCATTCCCACCACACATGTCCATTGCCCTTTGGGCAACTTACAACTTCAGTTTCTCTAGAAGTGCTATAATTCCATATTTTACAGCTGTATAACTGTGTAGAAAATATTTATGTTTAAAAAATGGAACCCTGAGGTCATCAAAAGCACAGTACAATTTTTCAAAAGCAAACTAGCCTTCACCCTTTTCCCCCATTTAATTATGAGCACAATCCATTCCCAATGTCTAAGATATCTGTGCTGATGGACTAGATCTGTGCCCAGACCATTCAACTGGGTGCCATAGTTTTGACAACATACATTTTTCATTCTCATGTGCTTTTCCCCCATATATTGCTATGATGATCTCTTAAATGATTATGGACATAATTTAGGAAGCTCTGTATGTTTCAAACCTTCATGCAATCAGTACAACACCTAAAAACAGGAACTTGCAGAGGATGTAGGAAAGTCCTTTTCCACTTTGACTTGTCACTAGACATGGAGGATTCCATGATAGTAACAAACATCTTTTAGTGAAGCTTCTTCACTTGTTTTATGCCTCACTTGATGTAAATAGTCAAAAGATAGGATTAGGCAGTTTTCAGAAGAAGAAATCAAAGTTATCAACAGTAATATGACAAAAATACTCTAATTACCAATTGGAGAAATGCAAATTAAAACAACTCTGAGATACTAAATGGCACCAATCAGATTGTCTAATGTGACAGAAAAGGAAAATGACATATGCTGTAGGGGATGTGGAAAAATAGGTATACAACTGCACTGTTAGAGAAGTTGTGAAATAGTCCAACCATTGTGAGGATCAATTTGGAACTATGCCCAAAGGGCTATAAAAATATGCATATTTTTAATGTCATGAAAATTATCTCTTATCTGAAGGTACTTAGAATAAATTATACATTTTCTGAAATGGCCAGTATGGAGATTTGTTTTGATTGATTATGCTTATTGATTACAAGGGTTTTTTTTCTTCTTCTTCTTTGTAATGGGGGTTGATTTGATATGGAGTAAGGATCTGGTAGTACTGCCAAAAAACAAAAAGAAAAAGAGTTACTGAATTATTTTGGATGTAAGAAAACAGAGGGAGGCTCAGAAGCAAACAAAACTAAGGATAGTTTTGAAAGTAAAAGAGAGAATTTGTTTTTTTTAAATACTCAAGATTTCACATATAATTTTTTTTTGTTATACTTTGTATAAAGAATTTTTTCATACTTTAAAGTTAAGAATTTCTAAAAGAGATTAAAATTGCTGGGGAAACTAGAAAGCAGTTTGGCAGAAACTAGGATTGACCAATACCCCACACCATATATATAGGTAAAGTCAAAATGGATAAATGATTTACATATAAAGGGTGGTATGATAAGCAAATTAATGGAGCATGGAAAAAATGTACCCATCTATGGATAAGATCTATGGATAAGAGGAGAGGTCTGAATGAAGAAGATATGGAAAGGATCTTGGGAAGTGAAGTGGACAATTTTCATGAAATTGCAAAACTTTTGCAAAAGCAAAACTACTGTTGTCAAAATTAGAATGAAACTGGCGGGAGAGGTGTACAGCAAGTTTCTCTGATAAAAGCTTTATTTCTCAAATATAAAGGAAGCTGAGCTAAATTTACAAAAATAAGAGCCATTCCCCAATTATAAATAGCAAAAAGATATAAATGAGCAATTTTCAGAAGAAGAAATCAAAGCTATCAGTAGTCACATGAAAAAAATTCCTGCTTCAATTGCCTTCAGGCTCATTAGAACAAATTTTTCTCATCTGCACATTCTGCTATGAAAGTCTTTACATACTTGAGGTAGACATTCCCTAATTCACTGATGTGTATGAGACATGCCAATTACATTTAATCTGGCAAGCCCATCTGCTGATACTGTTTAGCAGAGTGTGGTGGCTGCACATGCTATAACTTCTTGGACCCACAGGTAAGAGTTGAATGAAGGTGAAGATCAAAAGTGGATGAGCAGCCCTGAAAAGGGCTTTGCAAGCCCTCAAACCAGTGGTGTTAGTTTTCCCTAAATACCCCATATACCCCATACAGGCTTCAAGTATGTTTTAATAATAAGTTCTCAAAGTTGGATTAAGGATTTTACTATATATATATTAATAATTGTAAAGTTTTAAAAATTATTTTACTTGACTGAACTCCTGCTCCAACCACCTCCAATACCTGTAACACATGACTCTAAACAAATTTAAGAGCTACAGAACCCACAAAGTGACAGAGAGAAACAAATCTCCCACTGAAGGCAGCCTGGAAGGTCAACAGGATGCTACACACCACACTGAGACCCAAGCAGAGACCCAGGGCAGCCGCAGTCAATGGCACAGACTGGCTAGAGCAGACTTCAAGAGAGTGAATCACCAGCAGCTGTGGCAGTTTCCAGATTTCTCAACACATTAATGCCAAAGAAAAAGTAAAAGGTCAATAGGGAACTCTGTTGGAACTGGGTAACTGAAGAGCACCGATGGGTCCCTGCTCCCAGGGCAAGAGATGGCAGAGGCTCAGCAGCTGAAGCTGCTGACATGTGGCTACCTCCAGAGCTCCTGGCTTGCAGATCACAGGGGGACAAGTGATCATTCAGAGGGTAATCACTCTTGCTTTGACCTGCTTGGATCTGGATTAGGATCTTGGGTGGTGGTCCTGTGGTGAGGAATGCTAGTGTGCCAGAGCTTGTGGTGCTTGTAGAGAGGGCATCCTCCTCATAGTTCTGACAATAGCTCTGACAACTGCAAAAACCCCAGTGATTTGGGACACAGTTCTCTCCACTCTGGAAGCAGAGTTCTACCATGGCAAAGAGTTCAAAAGTCAACTAATTTACTGGCAAGATGAGTGAACAGAGGAAGCACAATCAGACTATAGAACACTTTTTTGGGGACAAAGAGGATCAAAGCATCGAACCAAAAGAAGACAACAAAGTCAAAGCTTCTGCATCAAAAGCTTCCAAGAAAAATATGAACTGGTTGCAAGCAGAAGAAGCTCAAGAGGAATTTTGAAAATCAAGAAAGAGAAGTGGAGGAAAAATTTGGAAGAGAAATGAGAATGATGCAAGAAAATCATGAAAAATGAGCCAACAGCCTTACTGAAGAAAATAACACCTTAAAAAATAGACTAACTCAAATGGCGAAAGAGGTCCAAAAAAGCCAATGAGGAGAAGAATGCCTTAAAAAGCTAAATTGGTAAGACGGAAAAAGAATTTCAAAAACTCACTGAAGAGAATAACTCCTTCAAAATTAGATTGGAGCAAATGGAAGCCAATGACTTTATGAGAAATCAAGATACTATAAAACAGGTCCAAACAAATGAAGAATAATAGAAAGCAATGTGATATGTCTTATTGGAAAAATCACTGACCTAGAAAATAGATCCAGGAGAGATAACCTAACAATTATTGGACTACCTGAAATCCATGATCAAAAAAATAGCCTAAAAACCATCCTTCAAGAAATTATTAAGGAAAATTGCCCTTATATTCTAGAACTAGAGGGCAAAATAGAAATTGAAAGAATTCACCAATTGCCTATTGGAAAAGATCCCAAAAAGAAATCTCCTAGGAATATGTTATAGCCAAATTCCAGAGTTCCCAGGTTAAGAACAAAATATCACAAGAAGTCAGAAAGAAACAATTTGAGTATTGCGGAAACACAATCAGGATAACACAAGATCTAGCAGCTTCTACATTATGGGATTGAAGGGCTTGGAATATGATATTCCAGAGGTCAAAGGAGCTAGTATTAAAACCAAAAATCACCTACCCAGCAAAACTGGGTATAATGCTTCAGGGGAAAATAGAATCATTCAATTAAATACAGGACTTTCAAGCATTCTTGATGAAAAAATCAAAGCTGAACAGAAAATTTGACTTTCAAATACAAGAAGCAAGAGAAGCATGGGAAGGTAAAGGAGAAAAAGAGGTAAATAGGAAAAAGAAATCATAAGGAATTTATTAAAGTATTTACATTCCTACATGGAAAAAAATGGTAATTGTTACTCATGAGGTTTTTTTCTGAGTATGAAGATAGTTGAAGGGAATATATATGTGAGTGTGTGTATATGTGTGTACATGTATACATAGACAGAGGGCACAGGATCAGTTGAATATGAAGGGACAATATCTAAAAAATAAAATTAAGAGTTGAGAGAGGAATATATTGGGAAAGGAGAAAGGGAGAGATACAATAAGGTAAATTATTTCAAAAAGAGGCAAGAGAAAACTGTTACAATGGAGGGGAAGACCAGGAAGGTGAAACTGAATGGGTCAACCTTACTCTCATTGCATTTGGCTTAAGGAGGGAATAACATACATACTCAATTGGGTGTCTTACCCTACAGGAAAGTAGGGGGGAAGGGGATAAGAGGGGGGATAATAGAAGGGAGGGCAGATAGGGGGAGAGGGTAGTTAGAAGTTTTCTTGCTTACCTTGGTGATACATAAATCTGCCCTCCCAAATAAGTCCATTGTGAATCTCTAAAAGTAGTTTAATCTGTAATCTGATTTAGTTTTCTTATCATGTTTGTTTAATGAGGTTTGTCTACTAAAAAGATGTACAAGACAACAATTCTGCTAAACTAAATTTGATCAGCTTTTATGACACTGAAGGAAACATGAGATGATGATTTTCTATGACACTCTGGGTCATAGTGCACTTCTTTCCTACTATAAGTTTAAGTATTCTAACTTATAGCTAGTAATGCTTACTCAAATTGATCCCTCTAATTTGAGACTTTGGGAAAAGTTTGTCACCAATCTGGCCCTCACCTTTCCTTAAATGAATTATATCAAGCTATAGACAAGATGGAAAATAAGGAGGAAGGATGCACTGATTTAAGTTGTTTAGTGAACTCTCTGATATTTTAATCCAGCTTTTCTGTTTCTGTAACTATTCTTTAACCAGTATAAGAATGTTGGGCTTCAAAAAGCCTAAAATGAGAAAAATTGTAGGGGAAATTATTTGTTATATTTTGTGGGGAAATTTATAATATTTAAATTCAATACAACATGATTAAAGGTTGTCTGCATTCAGAATGTTGCCTGACTCCAGTAACTTTCTAGAAATGTTAGAGATGGAGACAGGGTACTTTGCATTTTCTCAGGTCCTGGATCCACCCAAAGCATTCTTATTTTGGATCTCCACACCCAGCTCTTGCTTTGCATTCACCCAAGCTTGTGTTATGGGTTCCTTGGTGTTTGGGCTTTCCCCAATTTTTAAAAGATGTTTACAGTTACTCATAAATACCTCAATTTGCCTCACTTTCAAGTTGCCTTCTTGGCAACTTTTCTTACCCACATATATACAGTTTGTGTGTGGGAACCCTTGTCTAAATCCTATATAATGTAAATCATCAAGAGACACACCTCCTTTTCAGCTCATTTTCCTCTCCCAAACAACCTAAAAAATTTCTTTCTAAACTAGCTCAGATTTGGGAGGGTTTTTTTCTCATCAACCACACTGGGAATTAAGCAATCTGGAAAGTACTAGGGAAGATATGAGATGTAGGTAAAGAGGGAGAAGATTGCGGGAAGAAAGGACAGCAATTATAAAAGTATGGAGCTGGGAGATGGGGTATGGCAGGTGAGGAGCAACAAGGAGGCCCAAGTAACAAAACATAAGGTGTGAAAAGACTGGGAAGGGGGGAGAGACCGACTTATGAATGACTTTAAATCCAAGACAGAGTATTTTGCATTTGCTCCTGGAGCCACTGGAGTTTATTGAGTGGAGTAAGGGGGGAGGTGACATGATCTGACCTGTGCTTTAGGAAATTCACTTTGCAGCTTAATGAAGGATGAAGTAGAGTCTGGAGAAACATGACACAGCAAGAACAATTAGAAGGTTTTACAATAATCTGGATGAGAGGTGATAAGGGCCTGAACTAGGGCAATGGCTTGTGAGTGAAAAGAAGGGGACTTACATATTTTGTAAAGGTAGAAATGAGTTTTGACAATAGATTGGATATGTGGGGTGAATTCAAGTGAGAAGTCAAGGATGATGCCAAGGCTGTGAGCCATGATGAGTGGGAGGAGGGTAGTTCCCACAAGAGTAATAAGTAAGGTGGAAGAAGAGGAAGGTTAGGGAGGTTAGAATTATAGTTCTATTTCAGATGTGGTGTTTGGTATGACCAAAGAACACCCAATTAGAGATGGCCAAAAGGCACCTGGTAATGTGGAACTGCAGCTCAGGAGAGAGAGTGGGCTTGAAATAAAGATTTGGCAATAATTTGGATAAACATGATAACTGAGCCTAAGGAAGCTGATGAGATCACCAAGGGAGACAGTATAAAGTGAAGCTCATAATTAGTGGGCGTGGCATGGATGAAGAAGCCACAAAGAAAGAAATAGAAGAATCAGACAGCCAAGAAGAGAACCAGGAGAAAGCTAAGTGACCAAAAAATCAGAGAGGAGAGAATACATAGGAGGAGAAGGAAACTTAAAATATCAGAGCTAGAAAATACCCAAAGATGAGGTTTGAGAAAAGACCATTATGTTTGGAAATGAAGAGATCATCAGTAACTTTGATGTAAGCAGTTTTAATTGAAGGAAGAAATCAGAAGCCAGATTGCAAAGCATGTAGAAGAAAGTGTGAAAAGTGGGGGCACCAGTGAGCACTGGCCTTTCAAGGAGTTTACCTGAGAAACAGAGATGTAGGACAATATCTAGTGGGGTTAATAAGATATGGGAATCTTGAACCTGCTAGAAGGGGGAAAATAATACAGGTGGCCAAATAATAATGTTCTAATAAAGTGCAAATACATGCTTAGAACTTTATGAAGTATCAAAGAGTTCTCTGTTTGAGTTGGAACATCAGTTGTCCATTTATTGATTGAAGACTGGTCATGTACCCAGACAGATTTAAAAAGTTAAACCTAGCAAATCCTGTAAACTGCTAAAAAGAAAGTTTGAAAGCAGGTATAAAGGAGTAATTTTGTGGAGCATGAACCCTATACCTATAGAGATGGATGGATAGAAGAATGATAGATGAATGAATGGATAGAGATTGATAGATAGATAATTGATATTCTATATTGATATTCTATAGTTTTGTGTGATACAACATATATGTATATATGAGAATGTATCATAAATCTATGTATGTATCTTTGTTTCTCTGTCTCTTTCACTACATATATGTATATACATGTGTATATGTTTGTATGTATGTTTGAATGTATATGTATGCATCTGTTATCTCACCCAAAAGAAAGGCAGCTTCTTGTGGACAGAGACTATTTCTTAGCTTAGTGCCTGACACATACCTGGATTTATGGAGTTGTTTCTCATTTTAATTCTTTCAAATAGGTACTATTACCTGATTAACATCCACATAGTATCTCTGAGGGAAAATGCTTAAAAAGATGGATTTTTGCATTGCTGAGCTGTTTAGGAACATTGAAAAGACTGCTCAGTTTCCCATATGCACACCAGTCTGTTGTCCTCCTCCCATTCATTTCTGGACTTAGCTCATTATCAATTGTCCAAGATACACATGGACATATTTGTGTGAATTCAGTCATCTGGCTTGCTTTCTAACATCTAGCTGAAACATACACTGAGGAATAGGAGGCTTGATTGGAGAGGTTGAGTGGGAGAAGGAAGATAATTTTAGAGCAGGGAGCTAGGATGATGCAGCACTAGGAACTGAGGATCTGGGGAAAGTGACCCTAGGAGGTGATAAAGGGAAGGTGAGGAAAGGGGGCTGGGAGGATAAATTTCACTTCTTGTTAAATTTTGCCTGAAGTCAGCTCTATGCCCAGGAAAGGGGGGATAAGATTTTCTCTTCCTCCCCTTCCAGTTCTTTGTCCTTTCCCTTTTTTTATAGTCCTATCCTGTCTACAACTATCGTTATTGGTACAAAAATGCGATATTGTGAGTTAAAGGGGACGTTTTCACGTAAGACTATGAACTCATTTCTGTTCATAATATTTTTCCCCTTTAGGAAATTTTGAGCTGCGATTAAATCACTTATAAATACATTATTTTGGAACACAATCAGTTTCTAAGTTGTAGATTTTGTATACATGTAATAACATATTATTACAGAGCTTAAGTTACAATGGTCTTCAGAAGCAGTCTAGGTCAACCTTATCATTTTATAGTTAGGAAACTGAGTCACAGGAAAGTTAAGTGATTTATGCAAAGTCATACAGTATCAGAGACAGGATTTGAAACCAGGTCTTCTGACTCCAAAGTCAGTGTTATTTTCACTGTGCCATACTATCCTTTTGGTATTATCCACTTTTTCCTCATTAAGACAATAAAATGTATTTGCATTTTAGGGAAATTTGTTCTTCAATCAACAATTGGTTCTTATTTGAAAAATAAGTTTTTGTTTTATGTATTTTGACTTTGAAGAGTTTTTCTTTTCATATTATTCATTCCTTTTCTTTGTTCTTTGTAGGCAGCAGCATGCAGTCATGGATAATGTACTAGATTTAAAGTCAAAAGATCTGAGTTAGTCACCCCAAACCTAAGTAACCTTTAGTAAGTTGCTTAACCTTTCTCAGATTCAGTTTCTATGTGGGACTTGGACAAAATGATTTTTTTTTCAGGGTGGAAAGCAAGGCAATTAAGGTTAAGTGACTTGCCCAAGGTCACACAGTTAGAAAGTGTGTTTCGTATCTGAGGTAATATTTGAACTCAGGTCCTCCTGACTGTAGGGCCAGTGCTCTATTCACTGCTACACCTAGCTGCCCCATGGACTAAATGATTTTTAAGGTTCCTTGTAGTCCTAACTCCTATCATCCTATGAGGCTCTCCTTGAGCAATGATATCCAGGAAAATTTGTCAACATTTAGCTTTGTGAAGTGAGTGATGGTGGCTGACTAACTGCCCTCTGCTCCCAATGAAACTGCCGACTGTGTAAATTACAGACATCAGTTTTGCTATGATGCTATCCAAGAATCGCATTCCATAGCATCTATAGATGAGAACCTCACATAAGGAAATCCTTCAGTAGCTTATTTATATAAATGGGCTCAAAAATTATTCAGCCAAAACTATTTTCAATATCAGAAGTTATAGAGACATCCCAATGTATTTCCCCCCCCCCTTTTTTTTTTTTTGCAATATCGATATGAATTCTCTTCTAACAATTACATTGCTGACAAGGCAGAGAATCATTGTCTAAAGTTCACACTATCCAAATTTTTTTTTGCCTCTCACTATCTTAAAACCATCCACCTGTACTTGTCTGTACCTTTGGTCCCTCCTGGCTTTTCAACTTCAAATAGGAAAGTACAACATCTTCCAACTGGTGCCCTGCTTCTGGGAATCACTTGGCTTTCACCTGCAGTGCACATCTTCTATGAAAAAGCTGCAAGAGCTCTGCCTGTCCATCCAGTGTGTGTTCTCTGTTTGCTGCTTGATTGGCATTTCATTTCACTGCCTGGGTACATGAGACACAGAACGCATTAAATTTTATTTTATAGCATGAGTTCAAACAGATTATGTCTCTTCTCAACAGGTCTGTGTGTATAAGAACAAGAGATGTTTTCTCTTTACCTCTGGAGTGAGGAAAAGGTGAGGAAAAAAGAAAGAGGGAGAGAGAGAGACAAAGACAGAGAGAGGGAGAGACAGAGCCAGAGAGACAGAGACAGAGAAATATACATAATACATTGATATTTGTTTGGTTATATGTGCATATATACATGTGTGTAATTAAATGCCTTATGTACAAAATAAAGCATTATGACAGGTTTTTTTCCTTCCAAAATTCATTTGTAAGCATTTTATTTATGTTTCAAAAAAGAATTTTAGCACATAGTGAGCACTGATTGTTTGTTGACTAACTGCTCTAATAGAGGATAGTTTACTGTCTCGTTAGACATGATTTTTTTTTAATAAAAATGAATACTAAAAGATCTAGACCTGAAAGGAACTTTAGCCCTTAGAGGATGGCCTTACATGCAGTAAGCCCTTACATGGCAGTAAGCTACACTATTTTGACATCTACTCCAATAAAAGAAAAATTAGTAAATACAAGGCTAGAGGGAACGTTGAAGATCATCTAACTGAATTCCTTCATTTTATAGGTAAGGAAATAGAGATCTAAAGAATTTAAGTTGATAAGCACTTTATATTGTACTTCACTCAGCATACTGGATGTTTGAGGGGCAAGAGAACATAAAATATCTTTAGGAAACCTCTGCCCTTGGCACATTCTATGACCACCATAGCAAGGTACAAAATCACCAGGATTCCTCTTAAAATAACCCTAGGAGGTGTATCAAGGTTCTTGTAATATAGCAGCAGGCCAGGAACACCATCTTACTACTTCTACTAGCTTCTGAAGAGAGACTTACCCCAGGACAGGAACCCCTTTTGTGCTCCAATTGGTCAAGAGTCCCCATCAGAGCATTCATTAATTCATTCCATAAAAGACAGATGGATTAAGCAACATAATAAAGGAACAAGAGTAGAAGGTGAAGGATTTATGAATGGTGGTGCTGCAGAGCTTCTAAAAAGTAGGTGGGGCCTGCCCACGGCACTTCAGGTGAATGAGCAGCCAACTGGCAGAAATAAAGCAGTCTTCCTTTTAGCACTCCCAGCACCTGGCACAATATGCTATATAACTTACATCAATGATTATGTTTCTTATCTTTCATTTCTACAGTTTAAAAAAAAATGGCAGGGAAGTTAGAGCCACAACTTTGATACCCACTACTTATGTGACACTGGGCAAATCCCTTCTCTGAGCATCTTCTTTATCTCTAAACAATGAGGGTTTGGGACTACACGACTTCTAGGTGCTATCCCATCTCTCAGTATATTATCCTATGATCAAATGCACAACAATAGGGAGGAGGAATTCAAAATCACATTCCATGTAGAAATTAAGAAAACTACGATATTTTTTGCATCCATGTAGCTGTTTCTGTTCTTTCTTCCTTCCCAGGTACAGGGAATACTTTCTCCCATGTAAAATTCCTCATGGTCCTGGCACATGCTCAAGTGTCATTTGTGTTCCAGCATTGTCATTCACTGCTGTACCTGGGACTTCGGCATGTGCTCTGCCATGCAAATTCCATCACCTGTCACTGTGATTTGCTTGCCAATCAGACCCCTTCTAATCTGGAAGGCCCATGGGTTATGATTTGATCTCTCTGAGGCTGAGGCCGACAGATTATGCGACCCTAACTGGGTTTATAGCAATGGATTCCTGCCTATCCAATAACACCCTGTCACAGGAGACACTAGGAAATATCATAAACATCCATCACTGAATAACAGGATCAGCAGGAACACCACAAAAGGGAAGATGCTGCCCAGACATGAGGCTTTGGCCTTAGCCCACTAACCTCTCTGGCACATAAAATATTGAACACAGCTTGGCAACTTCCTACTGTTTTTTTAAGAAAGTATAGAAACACAGGATAATGAGGGAACACAAGTAGGTGAAAGATTTACTTCCATTGGCACTGCAGAGCCCTTGAAAATGAATGGGGCCTAAGGCATTTCAGTTGGAAAGGGTAGCCAACTAACAGGTTGATAACAATCCTTCTGTTGGCATCAACAGTGCTTGGCATAAGGTTTCACAAAAAGTGTGGACTTGAAAAGTTGGAATGATGGCAGTGGTGTTGGGTCTGGTGATTGATGGCAACCTGATCCTTCTTAGGGGAAGTGTAGCATAGCTCTTCCTCTTCTTTGAAAACTGCCATCATGCACATCAAAGACATAGTCTACTGAAGCTTACTCCAGAGCACTTCTATTTATTCATACTATAGAGGAGAATAACAAAGAACTGTACAAATAAGCATGGTGGCATGGTCAGTTGTGGAGAAGATCGTTGACTTAGGAGTCAAAAGGCATAAGTTAAACAATGTCAGTTCTACCAATGGGAGGGTAGAAAATGAAACAGAAAAAAAAGCATTGGACTTCCTAGAAGTCAAGAAGATGCGTGTTGCAGAACCAGCTATGCCACTAATTTCTTGTGTGACCTGTGGCAATTTGAGGGTCATTTTCCTCACCTGTAAAACAAGGGAATTGGACTAGATGCAGAATAGTACAGTGGAGGGAATGCTGGATTTGCAGCCAGAGGACCTTGGTTCAAATCCTGTCTCAGCCATTTATTACTACTGCGACCTTGGACAATGCAATTAATTTCTCTGGGCATCAGTTTCTTCATCTAGAAAATGAGGAAGTTGGACTAGAGCAATGGTGTCAAATTCAATTAAAGATGGATTCCTTCTGGGGAGGCTAGGTGGTGCAATGAATAGAGCACTGGCCCTGGAGTCAGGAGGACCTGAGTTCAAATCTGGCCTCAGACACTTAACACAAAAAACTAGCCAGCCCTGTGACCTTGGGCAAGTCACTTAACCCCAATTGCCCTACCTTTGCCTTCCAAAAAAAAAAGTAAAAAAAAATGAATTCTTTCTGTAGCACATTGACTTGGAAAACCAAAGATTAATGTTATCTCTGCTTTGTTGTATTTTTCCTTTTGTTAAACATTTCTCAATTACATTTTAATCTGGTCCAAGTCACACTCAGGAATTTTCCTAGCCATGAGTTTGACACTTCTGAACTAGATGACTTTTAACTTTCTCTCCAGTTTTAAGATTTGGGGAACTATCTTTGTGGCCTGGACAAATAATTTTTCTCACTTTGCCTTATCTGTAAAATGGGTAGTAACAATTCCTGCCCTAGATTTCTTGTAAGGTAGCATGAAGATAGAACTCAATCAGAATGGGCTATGCCATCACATTCTTTTATTAACTTGCCCAGGAACAAACTGTGGACCTTTCAAAGCTAGTATCAGTTCTTTTAACACAGCTTGATAGGCAGACATAAGCATGTCAGCCAAAATATATTTGTATATAAGTAGTTAGACCAAAGGGCCTTAATCCCATACAAGTCCTGGTTTTTCATTCTTTCATTCTTTGTTCTATGCTTTCTTTATCAATGTTTCTTCCATTGTTTGGAGAAGTTTTCTGGCATTAAAAAAGTTCCATTTCCTTATCAGAGTCCCATCATCATTATCTTCCTCCTGTGACTACCATTTTCTCTAACTGCATGTAGACAGAGAATGCAGAGAAGAGAGCCATTTGGGGCCAAATGTCTGCAACCCTGGTCTAGAGCCATTGTCTTTTCCTACACTCATGCAGTTGAATTGGATGTTATCAAGATGTCCATTTGTTCTGACTAACTGTGGCCCATTTCTGTGCTTTTCTACATGTGGAGGGGAGCCAAAAAGATCCTTCCTAAGGTCCCCCAATGCCACATATCAAGATAAAATATCAGTCTGCTTGCTTCTTCACAATGGGAGCCTTATGGAAGACAAATAGTAGCTTGTAGGCTTCTTGTCTGCTAAAGAAATGTGTTGCAAATTGGAATTTGCTATTGCAAGAGAACAAATCCACTGGAGACACTCACATAGGGGATTTAGCCTAAGGAAGAGAGCTAGATTCAGGGAGGTATATCATTAATTATGGCTTCCACAGGCAGGTGCTCACCCTGTTCATTTGAGGAAAAAAAAGCATTGGGGGGCTTTGCTTTGTACAGTCCCAGTCAGCCAGCTGATACCACCCTGTTCCTATTCCCTGTGGGAGAAAAAAAAGACTTTTTAAAAGAAACTAACAGCACTCTCTATGTGTATAGCTACAGCATGCTCTGAAGTCTCTCCTGGGTACACATGGTACCAGGAGAGAAATTAACATGAAAAACAAATGAGTTCTATGGAGTAAGGATGGGGATATAGATGTGGGAGAGGAGGGGAGATAAAAGAGATTTAGGATTTTAATTTACATGTATCTTTGTACATGTATATATGTGTGTACATGTTTATATAAATATACTGTTGTGTTAGAGAAGGGGGATAACCCTAGCAAAATTAGGACTCAGAAAACACCAAACTTCATCTTCTAAGCATTAGTTTACAAGTACATGGAGGATTGAATTTTTTTAAAAAGGGAAATTCATGTCTTCTAGAAGGAAAAAATCTCCCAGGGCTGATCTAATTTCCTTCTGTGATGGAGTGACATACCCCGAGAATCAATAGATAAAATCAGTCCGATTATCTAAGGGAAATGACCCCAAGTAAAGAGGAAAAATCCATTGCTGTTTGAATGAGGTTCTGAGCTCCAAAAATGAAAATAAAATAAAAAAAAAACTATTCAACTCTTAGTAGGATCAGGTATTTGCACAAAGTTTAATGTCCTGCCCAAGGGACAAATCAAAAGGCATTTTCCCCAGGATTCCCTATTTGGAACTCTTGAATATTTTTTTTTTATTAATGTCAGAACTAGTATGTACAGTGGATACAGAGCTAGCCTTAAAATCAGGATGATCTACATTCATGTCTCACATTCAAGTCCTGACACATGCTTGCTGTGTGACCCAGGAAAAATCATCTAGCCTCTTATTGCTCCAATTCTCTAAGACTAATTTGCAAAGAAAGGGCAGATCTGCACTGATGAAGAGTGTTTCCTAATCTGGCAATTCTCTGTAGGAGTGGAACCATGGGTCCAGTTCCTATTGAAGTTCCTATGCTATTTTGATTTATATCAAATTATATAACTTGCTATATCATTTGATTTAGACAATGGCACAAAGCTAAGCTCATGGGTCAGAAAATTAGACAATGTGGGTATTGTTCCTGTTTTCATAATTCTTACCATGACCTTTTCAAGTGAAAACATTGCTCCCCATCTCTCCCACTCTCTAGATTTTGTTTTGTTTTGTTTTTCATTTTGGTTTTTGTGGTTCATGTTTTGGTGGTTTTTTTTTTTTGTTGTTTTGTTTTTGTTTTGTTTTGTTTTTTGGTCAGACCTTCAGGAGAGAATTGCAATTTCTGGATGACACTGAGAAGGGATGCAGAGAACTCTAACAAAGCATTTGCAAGTCTTAAAGCACAACATGCAAATTCATGATGTGATCTACATTGTTCTTCGTCTCTTTTTCTTAGGCTGGATCTTCAGGTTGAGTCATGCCTGCTAAACATGAGTATCCCCCATGGCTCTGTTATAGACCCTCTTCTCTATACTCCTTTGCTATTCAGTTCCCATGGATTCAACTATCATCTCTCTTTTGAAAATTCTTAGATCTACTTATCTAATACTTAGGCAAATATAAAATATTCTATTGGGTTTTTAAAACCTCCCCTCTCTCCTGATCCCTATCTAGTCTCATGTCTGCAACTGCTTATTAGATATCTTGAATGAGATGTCCTGTAAACATCACAAGTTCAATATGTTCAAAACTGAATTCATCACCTATTCCCCAAAATCCTCTCTTCTTCCTAGCTTGTCTTTTAAAGGTGAGGGTTCCATCATCCTCCCAGTCATTCAAGCTCACAGCTTAGGTGTCCTGCTCCAGTCCTCATTCTTTCTCGCCACCTCTATATCAATCAATTGCAAAGTCTCATTCCCACTTTTGAAAAAATCTTTGTCTACTGACTCTTCTCTTGTCTGACACTTTCCCCAGCTGAGTGTAGGTCTTCATTATCTCATGCCTGAACTACTTCAGGAGCCTGCTGGCTAATCTCCTTGTCAAAAGTTTCTCTTCATTCTAAAATCTACCCTCCATTCAGATATTAAATTGTGCTTCCTTATGCAGAGGTCTTGACTATATCAAAAAACCCCACTCCATGATCCCATTTAATATACTCCAGTGGCTCATATTATATCTAAGGTCAAATAAAAAATCCTGTATTTGATTTTTAAAGCTAAACTGGGCCCCATCCATGTACTCTGTAATTCAGTAATATTGCCTTGCTATTCTTCAAAAAACATTCTCTTGAATGAATATTTTCACTAGCTGTACCCCACAGCTAGAAATCTCCCCATGCTTATAGCTGTCTTCTAGATTTCTTCAAGTCTTCACTGACTGCCTTCTCCAAGAAACCTTTCCATTCCTCCTTAAATGTAGTACCTTCCCTTTGAGATTATCTCCAATTTGTCACATATGTGTGTAACTATATAAGTATATCTATCTATAAATTATGTGTATATATAGTTTGTACATGACAGCAGGAACTCTCTTGCTTTTATGTCCCTAGCACTTATAACAATGCTTATTTCTAAATGCTGCTGTCAAAAATTGCACAAAAGTGGGTGGCGTCAAGACGGCAGAGTAAAAGCAGGGATTTGCTTGACCTCTACCTCAAATCCATCCAAATAACTGTATTCTGAACAAATTCTAGGGCAGCAGGACCCACAAAATGACAGAGTGGAACAAATTTCCAGCCCAAGACTACCTGGAAGGTCAACAGGAAAAGTCTGTTGCACCAGTCTGAGAGAAAAGCAGAGTTCACCATGGGCTATGCCAGCAGAGCCGAGGCCTGAGCAGGCCTCAGGGAACTGAATCACTGGCAACTGTGGTGGTTTCCAGACTTCTCAACCCAAAAATGCCTAAGAAAATTTAGATGATCAGTAAGAAAGGTCTGTCAGACTTGAGTGATAGAAGAGCACCTTTGGGCCCCAGTCCCAGGTCAGCTCTGAAGGGGGGCGGGGGGAGGCAGCAGTGACTGTCCAGAGCTCTTGGCCCACAAACAATTTGGAACCTGAACAGCTGATCAGAGGGGGATTAAAGTGATCTCTTTGCTGTTACTGATGCAGGATTCTCTTGCTTTGCATATCCTTCATTCTGGATTACAATCCTAGGTGGCCATCCTGGGGCAAGGAGGAGTACTGGCATGGCAAAACTTGTGGCTACAGTGCAGAGGGAATCCTCCTCACAGCTCCGAGGCAGAAAAGAGTTCTTGTGGTCACTCACAGACCAGAGCACAGGCCAGAAAAGAAGGAAACACCAGTCCTGTGAACATATCAAATTGGAAGAACTGGAAATGTACAGGGCCCTGGAAGTATCTCTGAAAATGTTTAACAAAACCCTTGAAGTTTGAGACAGTACACTCTCCACAATGGAAGTAGAGTCTTACCTTAACAAAATGTTAAAAAGTCAAATAATTGGCTGGGAAAATGAACAAACAGAAAAAAAAAAACAGACTATAGAATTTTACTTTGGTGACAAAGAAGATCAAAATATACAACCAGAAGAAGCCAACAAAGTCAAAACTCCTACATCCAAAGCCTCCAAGAAAAATATGAATTTGCTCAGGAGATGGAAGAATTCAAAAGGGATTTTGAAAATCAAGTAAAAGAAATAGAGGAAAAATTGGGAAGAGAAATGAGAGTGATACAAGAAAATCATAAAAAAAAGTCAATAGCTTGCTAAAAGAGACTGAAAAAATACTGAAGAAAATAATACCTTAAAAAAATAGACTAACCCAAAGGACAAAAGAAGTCCAAAAAGTCAATAAAGAGAGAATGCCTTAAAAATCAGATTTGGCCAAATGGAAAAGGAAGTCCAAAAGCTCACTGAAGAAAATAATTGCTTAAAAATTAGGATGGAGCAAATAGAAGCTAATGACTCTATGAGACAGCAAGAAATTATAAAACAGAACCAAAAGAATGAAAAAATAGAAGATAATGTGAAATATCTCACTGGAAAAACAACTGATCTGGAAAATAGATCCAGGAGAGATAATTTAAAAGTTATTGGACTACCTGAAAGCCATGATCAAAAACAGAGCCTGGAGGTTATCTTTCAAGAAATTATCAAGGAAAACTGACCTGATATTCTAGAGCCAGAAGGCAAAACAGAAATTGAAAGAATCCACTGATCACCTCCTAAAAGAGATCCCAAAAGGACAACTCCTAGGAATATTGTAGCCAAATTCCAGAGTTCCCAGATACAGGAGAAAATATTGCAAGCAGCCCAAAAGAAGATATTCAAGTATTATGGAAATATAATCAGGATATCACAAAAGTTAGCAGCTTCTACATTAAGGGATTGGAGGGCTTGGAACATGATATTCTGGAGGTCAAAGGAACAAGGATAAAAACCAATAATCATTTACCCAGAAAAACTGACTATAATCCTTCAGAGGGAAAATTAGATATTTAATGAAATAGAGAACTTTTAAGCATCCTTGATGAAAAGATCAGAACTGAATAGAAAATTTGACTTTAAAATACAAAACTCAAGAGAAGCATGAAAAGGCAAACAGGAAAGAGAACTCATAAGGGACTTATTAAAGTGTGTGTGAGTGTGTGTGTGTGAGTGTGTGGTATGTAGTATGTGTGTATATATATGTATATTGTGTCTGTATATAGATGTATATGTATATGTATGTGTATATATGTGTTTATACATATAGACAGAGGGCACAGGGTGAGTTGAATATGAAGGGATGATATCTAAAAAATAAAATTAAGAAGTGAGATAGGAGTATATGGGGAGAAGGAGAAAGGGAGAGTTAGAATGGGGTAAATTATCTCACATAAAAGAGGTAAGAAAAAACTTTTACCCTGGAGGGGAAGGAGGGGGAGGTGAGAGGGAATGGGTGAAACTTACTCTCTTTGGATTTGACTTAAGGAGGGAATAGAATGCACACTTAGTTGGGCTTGAAAATCTATTTTACCCTGCAGGAAAGTAGGGTGGAAGGAGATGAGAGGGGGGTGTGATAGAATGGACATCAGACTAGGGAAGAGGATAGTTAGAAGGAAACACTTTTGAGGAGGGACAGGATCGAAGGAGAGAATAGACTAAATGGAGTGTGGGATAGGATGGAGGGAAATATAGTTTTTTACAACATGAATATTATGTAAATATTTTGCATAACTGCACATGTATAACCTATATCAAATTGTTTACCTTCTCAATGAGGGTGGGTGGGGAGGGAAGAAGGTAGAGAATTTGGAATTCAAAGTTTTACAATTGAATGTTAAAAATTGTTTTTACTTGCAGCTGGGAAATAAGATATACAGGCAATGGCATATAGAAATCTATTAAGCTCTAAGGAAAATAGAAGGGAAAGAGAAAATTGAAGGCAAGGGGATAAAAGAAAGGGAGGGTGATAGAAGGGAGATCAGATGGGGTGAAGGGTAAATCAGAATACACACCTTCTGGGGGGGTGGAGGGGAGAGATGAGGAGAAAATTTGGAACTCAAAATCTTGTGAAAGCAAATGTTGAAAACTAAAAATAAATTAATCAACAAAAAAATTTGCACACAATTCAACTGTTTTTTTTTTTAAGTCTAGACCATTAATGTATAAATTCATGTAAGTGGAAGAAGTATTCAGAATATATGGTGCAGCCAGATGGCATATTATCTAGAGTGCTCCACCTGGAGTCAGGAAGACAACTTTGTGAGTTCAAATCTAGCCTCAGACAGTTACTAACTATAACTGGGGCAAGCTACTTAATTCTGTTTGCCCCAGTTCCTCATTTGTAAAATAAGCTAGAGAAGGAAATAGCAAACCATGTCAGTATCTTGGCCAAGAAAACCCAAATGGGGAAATGAAGAAGTAAATATGGCTGATAAAAGATCAACAACATTCAGAATATACAACTATTGAAATTAGTTTTTTGCTCATTATTATACTTCCTCTCTCTATGTGTATGTCTAGATAGATAGATAGATGATAGATGGATATAGAGAAATAGATATATGATAGAGATGTGTATGATTGTATATTTATTTTGATGGGGGAGTAACATCTTCATAGATGAAATCATAGGTTCAGACAAAATTAATTTCCACTTTATGAGTGAGCAAACTAAGTTTTGGTTCCCTTGCTTTGTGATATGATGGCTAAGTGAACATAAGAAATGTATACTGTAGCTTTATTTATAGTCATCTTAATATTTTGCTCATATTCCCAATAAATGGAATATGTTCAAGACACTTGTAAAAATAAACTTTCAACCTTTCCCCTAAGATGGCACTGAAGGTGAGGAAGGAAGTCATTGTCCCACCCCAAGACAGAAGCCAAGACCAAGGCCTTGAAGGCCAAGAAGGTAGTATTGAAGGGTGTCTATAGCCACAAAATGAAGAAGATCTGAATATCTTCCATCTTCCTGCAACCCAGGACACTATGACTTTGAAGGCAACCCAGATGCCCTCAGAAATGTGCCCTTCAGAGAAACAAGCTTGATCACTATTGCCATCATTGTTTCCCTTGACCACTGAATCTGCTATGAAGAAAATTGAGGACAACAGTCTTCATTGTAGAAGTCAAGGTCAACAAGCATCGGATCATGCAGGCATTGAAGAAGCTGTATGACATCTATGTGGCCAAGGTCAACACACTGATCCCACCTGATTGAGAGAAGGCCTATGTTCGACTTGCTCCAGACTCTGATGCTTTAAACATTACCAACAAAATTGGAATCATCTGAACTATGTCTAACTATCCCACTCAGCCTACAATAAAGTTTTACAGTTTAAAAAAAAATAAAATAAACTTTCAAAAATTTTCCCTCTCTTGTTTAGCATACACATTTTCCAGTACTTCAGTCCACTCTGAGGTTGATTCCACCCTGAAACTGAATCAATGATTTTTGTGTTCTTGCCTAGATCAGCCATATCATCTGAGTCTCTGCCTTTCTACTAACATCCTTTCTAGTTATCTTCCATGACTGTTCCATTTCCACATCAATTGCCTTACTCATTGGTACTCTTCCCAATCTCTCATCCTGGCCTCTCTCCAACTCCCTTTTATGTGTTGCCTTCCCTTATTAAAATGTAAACACTGAGAATAGATGCCATATTTATTTCTTGATGTGTTTTTTTTCCAGCTTTAGCACTTCACATGATGCCAGATCCAGATTAAGCACTTAATAATTTTTATCTATCTATCTATCTATCTATCTATCTATCTATCTATCTATCATCTATCTATCTATCTATCTATCTATCTATCTATCTATCTATCTATCTATCTCAAACTTTTGGAAAAGTCAAAACCAATAGAATAATAGAGTCTGGCTACCTCCCCAAATTCACATCAGGACTGACTTCTGCAAGATGTGCAGTTGAACAATTTGTATTTTGGGGATAACAATTATTTCATGAAGCAACTGATTTTTAGTTGTTTTGCTGCAGAGATGTTTTCTTGCAATTCTTCCATGTCAAGAAAATGTCTAAGAAAAAAACTAAAATTAGAATTACACACATAACCTTCACCCTCAATTTTATCCCAAATACAGTTTT
Organism: Petaurus breviceps papuanus; assembly: GCF_028583685.1. NCBI lineage: Eukaryota > Metazoa > Chordata > Mammalia > Diprotodontia > Petauridae > Petaurus > Petaurus breviceps. The sequence continues at coordinate 36,293,957 of NW_027187391.1, forward strand.
ATTTTGGGGATTTTAAATTTAAATTTGCATTTTGCTAAATAAGAAGTAGTTGTTCATTTACCCTTGGCATTAGTTAGGTATTACCAAGTTACCATAAACACAATGGACCTAATCACAAGTTGACTTCATGATGACGAGATGACTGTAGGTGAGTTGGGAGTTATACTCTTTTGAAATAATTGAACTTGCATTGGAAAGTGGTTGCATATGTTTCAGGGGAGATGGTCATCTTTAGGGTTAAAGCGAGACATAGAATTGTATATTTGTATATTTCTGGTCTAGAGAGACATGTTTTCACTCCTCTCAGGAAGCTCTAGCATTAATACTTATTCATGACCATTTCTAACATAATAATAGTAACAGCATTAATATTGGCAAGGGCAAGTGCATGGAGATAAAGCAATATACTTCCCTGTCTGCCAAATATAGAACCAGATTGCTGCTTCCCTCCTCAGTTTCTTTACTCTTCCTTTTGTCCACATGAGAAGTCTGTTTTTCTGTCATTCTCATAACTAACATAGTTTCATGCACATAGCAAAAAAAATTAAAAATAGTTGTTGAATAGTCTAGTGCATCCTCTTAGGAAATTTTCTTAAATCTCATTCTCACTAATGAGCTATATCCCTAGGGTTTAGAATCATCTTCCCCTCCTGGTTCTGAGGGTAACCCCAAAGATTTGGGGGTCATCTGTCCAAAGCCATCAGTCACGAGTTCATTGTACTTTCCTGCCTCCCCCTCTCCCATGATTATCAGTTGATTTAAATTAGTCAATCAGATTTTAATGCTATAAAGGGGCATTTACTACTGATTTGGTATAGTAAGAACAATTGGTACAAAATATCCCCCTCCCCCACCAAAAAATAAGTCTACAAGGTACCTTGTCACATATGCATAAAGTCCAGGAGAGAGTGATCTCAAGCTTAGAAAGCATCCATGACAGGAAAGAAAGTGGAGTAGGTCAGACAATTCCAAGTTGTCAAGATTTTCCCCCACAAAAGAATTAAAATAGCATCTTAGAGTGAACAAAGTGTAGGTGGAGATAAATAAGAACTGGGGCATAACTGGGTCCTTCAGGGACAATTTGAGAAGATCAGAAGAAAAATCCCAGGAAGAGGCTTGGTCCCTGTGAAGAGTAAATACCTCCAGGCTAGGTTCCATTTTGGCAAGAAGCTGCCATCCCTGTGGCTAGTTGGTTTGTGAGGCTGCCTCGACCCCAGCCACAAGAACTTTTACCCCCAGATAGTGATGGGAGTTGGGCATTTGAGCCCAGGAAATTCAAGGGAACCTCTGCTAATAAGAAACGCCAGATCCAACTGTGCTGCAAAGAGCAGCAGGGCAAGAAGGAACCAGCACATGCCAGGTGAGTGCAGAAGCAGTGGGGCAGAAAGCCCCTGGCTGGGGGCACTTACAGGAGGTGGAGGTTTGGCTTTGGTTCCAGGCGAGAGGGAAGAGCTGAAGATCTGGGGCAAGAGGTACCATCCCCCATACTCCAGGGCTAGAGGTGATTACAGAAATTAAGCTATTACCAGAAAAAATGCACAGGCAAACCTATGACAAAGGTAACAGCTGTGATATAATCATATATCTGTGTGTATGTATAGATATATATATACACATGCACATATACACACATATACATATGTGTGTATATGTATGTGTATTCTATATAGCTTATATATACATATATGTGTGTGTGTGTATATATATACATGTATACATAATTTCCCTAAGGTATGATGTAATTTTTCTTCTAAGCTCTTTGTAGCACCTTGAATCTATATCCAGGATAAACATTGTTTCCTTGCAATTCTTCCTTGTCCAAAATAAGATAAAGTCAAAGTGGAAAAACATTAAAATTAGGGATAAACATAAACCTCTCACCCTCAATTTCACCCCAAATAGATTATTTTTTACTCCTTTATTAACTTCTGATTTACAGCATTCGTTTACACCAGATTTTGAGTTACAAATTTACCCACCGCCCCAAAATAGCAGTCCCACAGGATATCCCCTCCTCCAACCTGCTCTCTCCTATTCTTTCTCCCATACCCCTTTCTACTTTTCCAGTGGATCTCTATGCCTCACTGCCTGTATATCTTATTTCCCAATTACATGTAAGATGATATTAATAATAATAATAATATATACACATATATACAAACATGTATATATACACACACATATATACATACATACATACACACACACACACACACACACACACACACACACACATATATATATTTGATTTTAAAACATTCAATTTCCTTCCTTCCTTGTCACCCACCCTTACTGGGAAGATAAGCAGTTCAGTATAGGTTGTACATGTGTGGCTAATACAAAACAATAACATAGTAGATATATTCTAAAAGACTGACTATATTTCCCTCCCTCCTATCCCACCTCCCACTTGTTCTATTCTCTACTTTGATCCCATCCATTTTCAAAAGTGAGTGCTTCTAACTTCCCTCCCCCTCAGCCTACCCTCCCTTCTATCATCTCCCCTCTCATCCCCTTCCCCCTCCCCCCATTCTCCTGGAGGGTAAAATACCCTATTTAGTGTGTATTTCACTCCCTCCTCAAGCCAAATTCAATGGGAATAAGGTTGACCCATTCCCTTTTGCCTTCCTATTCTTCCCCTCCATTGTAACCATTTTCCCTTGCCTCTTCTGTATGAGATAGTTTACCCCAATCTGTCTCCCCATCTCCTCACATTATATTCCTGTCACCTCTTAATTTCACCTTTTTAGTATCATTCCTTCCAGTTAAATTGGTCCCGTGCCCTCTATCTATGTATACCTGTAAACATATATGCACACATTCACATATGTATCCATATGCCCATATACCCTCATATATAGACATATATATATATATATATATATTTCTATTCCCTTCAACTACTGAGAAAAGTTTCATAAGTTACAATTATTGTTTTTCCATGTAGGAATGTTAATAGTTCAACTTTGATAAGTTCCTTATGATTTCTTTTCCCTGTTTACCTTCTCATGCTTCTCTTCTTTCTTGTATCTGAATGTCAAATTTTCTGTTCAACTCTGGTTTTTTCAGCAAGAATGCTTGAAAGTCCTCTATTACACTGAATGACCATATTTTCCCCTGAAACATGATACTCATTTTTGCTGGGTAGGTGACTCTTGGTTTTAATCCCAGCTCCTTTGCCCTCTGGAATATCATATTCCAAGCCCTTCGATCCCTCAGTGTAGAGCTGCCAGATCCTAGGTTATCCTGATTGTGTTTCCACAATATTCAAATTGTTTCTTCCTGGCTGATTGTAATATTCTCTCCTTAATCTGGGAATTCCGGAACCTGGCTATGATATTCCTAGGAGTTTTCTTTTTGGGATCTTTTTCAGGAGGTGATCAGTGGATTCTTTCAACCTCTATTTTGCCCTCTGGTACTAAACCATCAGGGCAGTTTTCTTTGAGAAATTCCTGGAGGATGATTTCTAGGTTCTTACTTTGGTCATGGCTTTTAGGCAGTCCAATAATTTTTAAATTATCTCTCCTGGATCTATTTTCCAGGTCAGTGGTTTTTCCCATGAGATATTTCACATTGCTTTCTATTCTTTCATTTGTTTGGATCTGTTTAACAGCATCTTGATTTCTCATCAAGTCATTAGCTTCCATTTGCTCCAATCTAATTCTGAAGCAATGATTCTCCTCATTGAGTTTTTGAGATTCTTTATCCATCTGGCAAATTTGGCTTTTTAAGGCAATCTTCTCCTCGTTGCCTTTTTGGGCCTCCTTTGCCATTTGAGTCAGTCTGTTTTTTAAGGTATTATTTTCCTCAGTCAGGCTGTTGACTCTCATTTCATAATTTTCTTGCATTGTTCTCATTTCTCTTCCCAATTTTTACTCCACTTCTCTTATTTGGTTTTCAAAATCTTTCTTAAAGTCCTCTATGGCCTGTAACCAGCTTGTATTTTCCTTTGAAGCTTTTGGTGCAGGAGTTCTGACTTCACTGTTTTCCTCCTGTTCCATGCTTTTCTCCTTTTTGCCCCCATAATAGGAGTTTATTGTTGGAATCTTCTTTCTGCTTTGTTTCCTTTGCCTGCTCATTTTGCCACTCAATTACTTGACTTTTGGGCTTTTAGCCACGGAGCTTTCGTCCCAAATGCTGGGGTTTTCTCAGCTGCCAGAGGTATTAGATGGGTGCCCTTTCTGAGGTCTCAACACCCTCAGGCAAGCTGGACACACATCCCAGAACCTCCACCCTAGACTGCAATCCAGATCCAAGCAGGTTAAAGCAAGAGCGATTACCCCTGAGACTGGTGCTTGGTGCCCCTACATTCTGCAGGCCAGGAGCTGAAGCTGCCATGTGGCGCTGGCTGGCTGTGCTGGAGTCTCAGCGGCTTTTCACCCTGGGGATAAAAGCCACGCACTCCCACTTACTGGTCCCAAAATCCAGACTGTACTGACCTCTTACTTTGTCCTTTGTGTCTATGTGTTGATAAATCTGGAAACTGCCACAGCTGCTGCTGATCTGGAGTCCCTCTGGTGAGGCTGGTCAGGCCCACCCTGGGGCTAAAGCCTAGGCTTGGGGCTGGGCTGGGCTCCCAGAGCTCTGTGTTGTATTCCTGCTGGCCTGCCAGGCTGTCCTCAGCGGGAGGTTAGCCTCTCTGTGTCATCTTGTGGGTTCTGCAGCTCCAAAGTTTGTTTAGAGTCCCCTGTTTACATGGATTGGGGAAGGTGGAAGCTGGAGCCGCGGGAAGGTCATGCTTCTACTCCACCATCTTGTCTCCACCTTTCCCCCCCCTCCCCCCCAGAAGATTATTTTTCTGGGTAAATTCTTGATTTGCTTGTTTGCAATGTGTTGTTGGCTCTGTATGCTAACACTCCTGTCAGCTGTTCCAGAGCTACTGCTGGTGTGTTCATGGGAAGACAGGAAGTTAAAAATCTCCCAGCCTCTCTGAATTTTACAAGTTCCTCCCCTAAATGAGGTAGGGGAGGGGAGGTATAAGGCTATTAGGTTAAAGTCAAGGCTGTCTCTTTCTCCTCCAATCCATTCCTCCTCAAGGGTTTAACTAGAACTCTTCTCTCTCTCCTGGCATGGTCTTTGTATGAAATCTCTGGTCCCAGCTAGCTTGATGGTTTTATGTTTAAACCCCAGAGGACTTGAGCAAGTACTTCAGACAATCTAAACAGACTTCTTGTTGCACCTTGGGAAGCATCCAGGCCATGTTGACATCTACTGAACAATCAAGATGGATTCTCACCTGATGAATGTATCGAGGTATACACATTTTGTCACTTTTTAAAAGCCAGGTGGAGTAATTATCTATACTGATTCCCACCCTTGCAACAAAAATTAATTGATTATTTAAATGAAAATTTCTTAAAATAATTTTAATTGTTCACATGGACGATATGGCCCTTTTATTTTAACCTACTAAATAGATTCACTGTTCTCTTAATGTTTATTATTTCTCTTGATATAAAAAAATTAGAAAATGTAATTATTCTTGGTTATTTTTATTTTTTATCTATTTTGTCTTCAATTTCATTTCCAAATCTATTACTCTTTCCCTAAGAAAACCATCCCATAGAAGAAAAATGAAAAAGAAGGTAGGGATCCCCAATTATTTTAACAAAATTAATCAATATCCTAATTGAATCTGTCATTGTATGCAATGTTCCACATCTATAGTGTCCCACTTTTACAAAGAAGGGAGGGAAGAATATTGCATATCTCTTTCTTCTATGGTCAGTCTTGGTCATTATAGTTACCAAGTGTCTAGCTCAGGTGTGGAGACCCTGAACCCTTGATGTCACATGCGGCCTTCTAGGTCGTTGGGGGGGGTGGGGATTTTTTGACTGACTCCAAGTTGTACAGAACAAATCCTTTTCTAAGGGGATTTGCTCTGTAAATTTTATATTCAGTCAAAGGGCTGTACTTGAGGACCTACAGGATCAAATGTGGCCTTGAGTTTGCAGCTTCCACACCCCTGGTCTAGTTTCAGCAAAAACTGTCTTTCTTAATAAATTCATTTCATACCTTAGAGGTAAGTAGATTTGTTGTCTAAAATTACTATCTCTAAATTTTTTTTAATATTAATATGATTTAGTACTTTTAACATTTGAGCTCAATATTGGGAGAAGGTAGCTGTGCTCATTAAAATAAGTGAAAATCTTTCCATTTACCATTCAGTAGTCATTTCCAAAAGAAATTACAAAATATAAGAATTTCAGGGTTTTTTACAATTCAAAGAGAAATTCAGGCCCCATCTACAAGATTAGAAAATGTTAGAAAATTGTTCTCTTTTAAAATGCTTTTTTTAAATCTTCTTTTACAAGGCTTATCACAGAAGTGAGCTTTCCTCCAAGATCTATTTTTTTCAAATATCCTTTGCTCAACTAAAATGTTCTTTAGACACCCTGATGAAAACTTAGCCAAAGCAAGTCTCATGCTCCCTATAAAACTACTTTGAACATGAATTTGTTTTTATGGTGCCTCTTTTTAGAACCTCCTAACTTTCCCCCAAACAGAGGCATATAAAATCCATAGAGAAAAAAAATTGGATCTTTTGAAATTCTATAGAGAATTAGCCACTAACTAAGCTCTGCCATGCTAAGTATTAGATTTGTCTCCAAAATAAAAGGAAACAGTTTCAAAAGTAAACAAATCATTTCTACATTTTAAAAAATGAAGGAATGATTTTTAAAGGACTATCAGGAAAGATTCTTTTCTATTCCTCAACTTGAGTTTCCCTACATACTTAGTGAGTCACATTATATATAGAAACAAATTTAAATGGAAAAAAAGTAATTCAGTTTAAGAATTTTTAAGTGCAGAAAGACACTTGTTCTGTTGTGGCCATGTAGGGGCTGTTGTACAGAGCCCATCAGTCATGAGTTAAATAAAACATTAGGTTGATAAAGGAAATGTTAATAAAGTTGTTAGTCTTTTTTCAGTCATGTCCACTTCTTTGTGACCCCATTTGGAGTTTTCTTGGCAAAGATAGTAGAAAGGTTTGACATTTCCTTCTGTTGCTCATTTCACAGATAAGAGAACTGAGGTAAACAGGTTTAAGTGACTTGCCAAGGGGTCACAGAGCTAGATTTGAATTCAGGAAGTTTAATATTCTTGGCTCTAGGCCCATCACTCTATCCCCTAAGCTACCTAGTTGCTCAGTGTTAATAAAGGCAATCTACTAATTTTAAGATTACTCATAGCCAATAACCCATTAAAGATTCTGGCCTAGATATACATTTTTACCCAAAAGATAGTTTTCTAACAATAAAAATCAGCTAATTCATCAACCTCAACACAGAACTGAGATCTGAGAACTTTGTTTCTGGAAACTGGAGTGTGAAACATACATCCCTCCTCCCAGTAGAGAGGATTTGGGGAAGGAATGTTGGATAAACTATTGAAACATGGTCTTTTTGTAAAACACTTTTTGCACAATTATTTTTCTTTGGCAAAAGGGAGGCAAAAGGGTTGCGTCAATGGGATATTAGGAAATGACTGATGTTTTTTGACATGTATCAATAAAACTTTTAAAATAGAAATGCTAACTGGATTTCATATATAAATTAAATTTTTCTCACCCTGAAACAGACACATACAAAATAATCACCTAAAGATAAATTGACTTTCAAGTGATATAATTTTTTGGACAAATCAAGTACTTTACACTAAATTCTTAAGGGTGTTCATAATCACTTTCTCAGATTTTTAAGTGCCTTAATGGTGTTCCAGCCTAAGGACTAGTTATCTCGCCATGCAAGTCTTCGAATCCTCTGAACAAATTGCATGGTCATGACATCATGCCAAAGAAATGAAAGTCAAAGTTTTTTTTTTAATAAGTTATAATATATTGTTCTCTCACTGACTCCCTCTGCAATCGAATTAGCCTAACTGTGAAAACCTATTTGAGAGGCAATTTTTCATGTGTTCGATTGATTGGGTTTAAAAAAAAAAAAAAGGAACCCACTGTGGTCTGGGTGACTTTGTTTTCAGAAAATTTACTCTGAATCTGATAGTGGAAGGTGCTGGGGGGTCGGGAGGGAAAGCAGACATTTTTCCACACTTCAAAGGCAATTGAAGAGAGCTCTTTGTCTCCTTTCATTGTTAAATGACTTTGCCTCTAATAATGCCAAGACATGGGAAAAGCAGCCCAAGATTCCCTTGCTGCAGTGCAAACTCAATTAAACAGTGACAGACACCAAAGCACACAGAGTATTGGGGAAAATCATTTAATTGAACTCCTACTTTGTGCAGATGCCAGTCACATTATTCCTTCACAGGGTAACTGGTTCACAATTAGATCTGGCATGCGGTATTCGAGCCAAACCATGTGTCTGTTCAGGCTTTCATTGATTTTCCTATTGCCTTCAGTCCTCAGCTTCAGTAGCTCAAGCCTAGGTAGGCTTGAAGTTTCCAGGCATTATGAGTGTCTGCCCTACGAGAATTCATTTCATTAACATAATTGCATGGTGCCCCAGTTTGGGGTGAGAGAACACAAAAGCTCTAGGAATTAAGTTTCTTCTTAGCTTCCAAATAATTTTCTGCTCTGGAGACTGATTGGCACTCAGTGTTCTCACAACAGAGCAATACGATCCCCACAATTCATATCACTTTCAATGATTCTCAGTCCATGAATGCTACCCATGCATTCCATTACTTCAAAAATGTGGGAACAACTGCAAGTTGACTCTGAACATCCATTGAATGAACATCACTGTCTGTATCAGCAGGCACATGCCCACACAACTTTAGAACTCAAGGCATCTGCAGTTGGGGAAATGCGACTTATTTTTATTTAGAGGTAGAAGGGATAATAGAGATAATCTAGTCCAAGGCCCCTTATTTTGCAGATGAGGACACTGAGACAGTGAAAGGCTAGTAGAATTGCCTAGGGTCATAGAACTGTCTGATACGAGATTTGAACTCAGGTCTTTCTAATTCCAAGTCTAACATCCTATTCACTATCCCACACTCTCCAAATTTATTCCATGGACCATTTGGTAAAGATTCATGCAATATTTTGCTATAATTAAGACCATGTATTATTATCACTGGAATATATTATAACTAGAAAGGACCATTGAGTCCAACTAATCCAACCTTGTCACTTGAGACTTGAGGAAAATGAGGCCCAGTTAGTTGAAATGATTTTCGCAAGATAGCAGAGGTCCTAACAGGTATAGGAAAAAAGTTTAAACTTAAAATTTTTGCCTTCAACTTTAGTATTTCTTTCCCTTCTACTTTTTACCCATCTTGAAAGAAAAGGGGAATATATTTATAAATTTCTACTCTCAAGTTGTTTTAATTATAGTTTAAAAAATTAATTACTGATGCTTTCATGATAAAAACTATGTAGTTTCACTATAAAATTAAGTATTTTTATCATCAAAAGATAACTTACATCTATTTCTTTGATTATGAAGTGTTTGTGGGGAAGAGAAATAATTCTTCTAAATAATAAACTGACATCATAATAAGGATGATGAAAAAATAATATTTAACTTGTATATATCATTTTAAGATTGGTAAGGCACTTTAACCATAATACATCATTTGACCTTCATAACAACCCTGAGAGGCTGATACTCTTATTATCCCCATTTTTCAGATGAACAAACTAAGGCTTAGAAGTTACATGATTTGTCATGGGTCACATTACTAGTAAGTATCTGAGGTGGTTTAAACTCAAGTCTTTCCGACTCTACATCTAGCACTCTAATTTAGCTGCCAAATACACAACCTTAACCTCAAAACACTATAAACTATGTTTAATCTTCAGAGCCATTTCTGTACTTTTCAGGTACTGAGCAAGAAAAGAGTGACAAATACAGAGCTTTAGAAGTGGCAGAGTCTTAGAGATTATTTGGTCAAATTTTTTCATTTTAGAGATGAGAAAACTAATTTTCTAGATAATCAGTTAAGTAAGTAACTCAAGGACACATGGTGGCAGAATATGGACTAGAACTTAATGTTCCCTGAGTCCCAGTTCAAAATACTCCTAAATTCTGCCCAATTCTTAGAGAAGACATGGAGAATAGGAAGAAAACATTGATGTCATTGAATGTCCTTGTGCTTTTGGTTATTAGAATCAGTGAAACCATCACTTCAAAATCAACTCGTTGTATGAAAACAGGTCTTTGGTGATTTAGTGCTCTGACTTAGGCAAATTTTAAAAAAGATATCAAGTTTTGAGACTAGAAGAAAAGAAAGGAAAGGAAACAAAAAAGAAAGAGAAAAGAAAGGAAGAGGAGAGGAAAGAAAAGGAAAGGGAAAGAAAAGAAGAAAAAAGAAAAGGAAAGGAAAGAAAATGCAGTAAATCAAGATGACCAAACTTAATATAAATTTAATACAGGGTCTCTGTATTAAGAAAATCCTTGTCTATGTAAGTCCCCGTTTCCTGAACCTCTAAATTAAGTCATATCAAAACAAATTCCATGAACTAGCAGCCCAGGACAGTCAAATTTGTGGTAACACAATTAAAATGAATTCACTATCAAGAAAAGCCAAGACCAGGTTGAAGGAAGTTGGGTAAGAGGCAGTTAAAGTCTTTGCAAGTTGAAAAACTGTTACCCTTTTGAACTGTTACCAAATTTCTACTTTTGACCTCTATCGTATGGTTCCACTCTAAAACTTTATCCTTTGTTTCTCCCACATACATGCACACAAATACATTGACACACACAGAATCCTTTGTACATCAGAAGAGAGTTTCAGTACATATATGTGAAATTACAAAGACTTTTTTTTTCTGTCAGCAGTTGAGGACATTTGCTGGTAGCATTACTTGATGAAATGGCAGGCAGAAGACAAAATTTATTTTATACAGTATATATTTTATATATGCATATATAGTATATATTTATATATGTGTACACATTAATACACATGTAGATGTGTATATGCATAGTTTTACATACACATGTGTATGTGTGTTGTTGAGAACATATGAATGATGGAGATCTTGGCTAAAATTCATGATGGCTTAGCTAGGCTAGCATGTAGTACCAGAGCAATAAGTAGTGCCTAATTCATATCAGAGATCTGTGTCAGAGTCCAGGAGTGGCAGAACAAGCAATGGGGATCAGATGGCAAATAGCAGCAGGACCAATTTTCCAGTTATGATAATAGGTTTGTCTGTACTGAAAACTGCAACCTTCTCCTTCTAAGCACAGAGAAAGAGAATCAGTTGCTAATCCTAGGAGAAAACCAAGTGTTGGGTAGATGAAGTCCCTAGCCCTGCCTATGATTGCAGAAGGTGTTCCTTGTAACTTCCTCCCTGAGCCATGAGGTTGTCAGAACTTGAGACCCAAGTGACTCTAGGGAACTTTCCTTGGTGACTTGTAGCTCTCATCTCCATAGTACCTCACAGTTTACAAGATGTTTTACACACATTATCTCATCTGATTCTTAAAATAGCTCTGGGAGATGGATTTTTTCTCCCATGGTGCAATGGGAATTGTAGGGCTTGGTCTAGACCTGGAATTCAATTCCCATTTAGACTCCCATTATGGAAACTATCTGCACTGATGCAGATCCTCAATTTGTCTGTAATTTATAGTTTAAAGAATTGCCCAGGGGTGGGGAGGTATTGAGAGGTTGTTAATTGTCAATCAATCATTCAACAACTTTCACATTATTAAGCACCTACTATGTGCCAGACATTGTTATAAATGCTGAGTGTATGTGCCAGTAACCCAGAGGGTCCCTCAAAGGGATGATAAAGTGAATTCACACAGATCCAGATGTATCCTGATTGAAGGTCATGGGGTTATTCACAAAGGTGGTAGGGGTGGGGGTGAAGGGTATGTTTCATTTTCTGGCTCTAATCTTACAGCAGAGAAACTCCAGGAAAATCTGTAAAACAACAGTTAATGGCTCCGCAACCTTTGACTTAAGGGGTCCCTTCTAGAAAAGGTAATGAACAATGTGAATACCATGGATAGGAGCTAATATTAAAATGTTTAAGATGCAAACTATTTAAAAAACAAATATAGGAAGCATAAAGCAATCACCTAACTCCTTACACTCCTATTACCCTGGAAAATTTGTGGGACTTTAGGCACTGTCAAACAGAAATTTCTGCATTCACCTGGTATCTGTACTCCCTGAATAGCTTACAAGGTGCTGGTGTCTTTGACACCTAGGGTACAGCCTTCTCAGTTCTTCAGCTCCAAGGTTTTACAGGCCATAGGCACACACAATTGGCATGTTATGGGCAGGACATGAACCCAAATCTTTCTGACTCCAAAGCCTTCCTTCTACCCCCTTATGCCAAAGAAATGAAATACACTGTAAAGTGGATGCTATTAAAGCTTATTGTAATGAGTAATATATAATTACATAAGTAAAGTATAATATGTAATACATTATTACCTTAAGTATTATTACCTCCCATTTTACAGGTGAAAAAACTGAGACTCAGAGCCATTGTCTTGAAAAATATCATATAGATATTAAGTAGCAGACTCAAGAAATGAATTCTAGTCCAGTTATTCTAAATTCAACTTTTTTTTCCCCAAAGAGATCAACCACACTGCCCTGAGGACATATCACTTATCCCTTTAGGATGGATGCCTCTTGTATTCCCTGAGTTTATTGTACCACATAATCATGGGTCCATCACTTCAACCAGGCTCGCTCATATAATTCCATATAGAGAGAAACCAGCTGTAGTCACCTAAAATATTTGTTCCCTGCTACCACTCTCAAGAAATGCATAAAGCTAATAAGGATATCCATAACTTTAGGAAGATGCTGGTTCATCCCAACCTTTTTTTTTCCTTCCCTTTCATCCTTCCTTGGAGATATCTGTCTAGTTACAAAAATGCCATGGAATTACACAGAACCACACTGACCGCATTCCAAGGAGGACAGTGAGATGTAAGTAGGGCTACTCACTCCTTGTTCTGAAAAATCCCTCCCTGGGGATTCTAGCACACATTTTAATTAGCCGGTTTTACCCTGCATTCAATAGGAATTACACTCTTCACATATATAGTGTTTTAGTTTCTGGGATAACTTTAGGATATAGGCTTGGCTCCAATGCTTGAAGCTCATGGTAGGAAATACCTCTATGATCATATGTTTTTTCAAGGGAAATATCAATGTTCTGGGCAGGGGCTCATCTTGAGGCATAATGGGTGCTGTAGGCAGCTGCTCTCATGCAGTACTATTAAATGCCTGAAAAGACACCTTTATTTATCCTTATCTTGGACTGTCTCTCATTTTAGGGAAGAATCATGGCCCTGTTTAACTTGTTATTCTGCTCATATAGCAACCAGCTGGGAATACAGGGTCCATTTTTCATTCTCTACTTGATAATGAAATGATAAGTTGGCAGCCGTAATTGTTTTTACCACATTACTCATCACTGCGACATAGTGTTGATTCATCACGTCATGGAGGAATCCACATTGATTGATTAGAAGCTATTATCATATTTATTGTCCCCAAATATTTTCCTTCTGGTCCAAGGCAAACCTTTGGAACTAACATATGCAAGCTCAGGTCAGCAATGAGGAAAATCTGACCGTACTGATATAAGGCAATAAACTATATTTTATAAGACTAAAGCATTTGTACTGCCATTGTCGATGCATATGTGTATACATGTGTGATGTGTGTAGATATCCAAGAATTTCACTCCAGTTAAAATAACTATTGGGAGTTGAAAGGACAACTATGGAACACAGATTTAGAACTGAAATGGACCTTAGAGTCTATTCCTGGGTTGAAATTGACCCTCATTTTACAGATGAGGAATCTGAGGACCAAAGAGTTTAAGGTAGTAAGTAATAGAAATGGGATTTGAACCTAGTTCCTTTGACCCCAAAATCAGTGATCTTTCCTCTCCCCTACACTGTCTCTAATGACTTAGAATATGGCATGATTTACTAAAATCATTGGGAGTAGCTAGGTGGTGCAATGGATAGAGTACTGGGGCTGGAATTAGATTTATCTTCCTGAGTTCAAATTTGGCTTCAGACATTTATTTGCTATGTGACTCTGGGCAAGTCATTTTACCCTGTTTACCTTAGTTCCTGGATGTGTAAAAGTGAGCTAGAGAAAGAAACAGCAAACCACTCCAGTATCTTTACCAAGAAAACCCCAAATGAGGTCACCCAGAGTCAGACACAACTGAAACAAGGGAACAGCAACAACTGAAACCATTTTATATTTTGTTTTGATACTATAGATCTTTTTGATATCACAGTTCACTGGAATAAATACAATCTATTTTCAACATTTTTCAATATTGATTCCTTAGCTTTTTTTTTCAAGGTTATTTTTAGCAACCTTTATCTAGTGCCCCTGGCTATTATTGCTCACTCCTCCCTAGAACTGGATTTGATTTATTAATAAATCAATCAAGAACAATCCAATAAGCATCTTCCAAGTGTCAGGCATTGTAGCCAGCATTGGGAACACAAAGACAAAACTGGGTCTGTTCTTCCCCTCAAGTAGTTTATAGTCTGTCTGGAGGGAAACACACACAGATAGATAGACAGACAGACAGAGAATTGAATGAATAAACAAATGGATGAATAAAGAAATATATGCATACTTACAAACATACATTAAAAATACATAAGAGCATTAGGAAAAGGCTTTGTATAGTTGGTGATACTTGAAGGGAGGTTTAAAGCTAGCTAGAAATTTGTGAGGAGGAAGAGTATCTTAGGCTGAGGCCAGCTTATGCAAAATCATGGAAATGAAGATAAATTTTTACCTGTGTGTGAATGTGGATTTTCTATGGAATGCATATCACCAAGTAATATATAATAAGCTGGAAAGGTAAGGGTTGAATCCAAAAGATGAAAGGCTTTAAATGCCAAAAAAAGGAGTTTCTATGTTATTATCTTGCAATCAGAAGTCCCCAAAAGTTTTTGAGCAGGCCAGTGATGTGGCCAAATCTGTCCTTTGGAAATATCACTTTGGCAGTGGTGTGGAAGAGGGATTGCAAAAACCCTGACTTGAGATTTATCTGGACAAATCTGAAGTCGTTATAGTAGAATGTAAACTCCTTGAGGGCAGGGACTTGTTTTTAATTTTGGTTTTATATCTCTAGCTTGCTCTTCAGAGTGCTTGAATAAAGGAGGTATTTAATAAATTCTGGTTGGATTGAATTTTTTAATTGCTATATGCAAAGTATCTTACTAGGTTTTAAAGACACACAAACAAAAATTGATAAAAAGAGACAAACAGACACACTAAGGTCAAGAGACAGACAGAGACCTAGAGAGAGAAAGACAGAGGCTCTGTACTCAAGGAATTTATCTACTGGGGCCATTTTGGGTTACTAATCTGTAAAATTTATATAGAATAGAAGCAATATTTCCTTTCCAAAGGAAAGCTATAGATAAAATACTCAAAGGAAGGAAGGTGATATTACTCCTTTTTTTTTTCTTTTTGCTTTTTAGAGGACAATTGGGGTTAAGGGACTTGCCCAAGGTCACACGGCTAGTAAGTGTTAAATGCCTGAGGCCAGATTTTAATTCAGGTCCTCCCAACTCCAGGGCCAGTGTTCTGTTCACTGCACCACCTAGCCACTCCGGCAATATTATTTTTCAGGGAATTATTAGGGAAAGTTTCATGGATGAGGTAGTATTTGAGTTTAGTCTTTAAGAAAAATCAGGATTTTGACTAGTGGAGGTGAAAAGGAAGTATATTTCAGGCATGGTGATGGTGTGTATTTGGGGGGCAGAGTGAGTGAAACAAGTGGTGGAGGGTTTACAACAGCCTAAATATGTGCAAATTATATATTGAAGTTTGAGCCTAAGAAATAACTGATTGTTAAATGTTTGTGGTATATAACTAAGGGAAGGGAGTGGGAGAGGAGTAAAATATATGAGATGAAGGGGACAATTCAAACTAGGAAGGTAGCTTGGTGCTTTATTATTAAGATACTTTAATGCCAGGCTAAGAAGTTTACATGTTATTCTTTAGACAATAAGGTGCTTCTCCTGGTTCTGCTCATTTCATTCAACATCAGTTCATATAAGTCCTTCCAGGATTTTCTGAAGTCTGCCTGCTCATCATTTCTTATAGCATAATAGTATGCCATTACATTCATATACCACAACTTGTGCAGTCATTCCACAATTGATGGACATCCCCACAATTTCCAATTCTTTGCCACCACAAAGGGAGCTGCTATAAATATTTGTACATGAGAGTCATTTTCCCATTTGTACAATTTCTTTGGAATACAAACCTAGAAATGGTATTGATGGGTCAAAGGGTATTTTTTTTAAACATAAATGTATGACCTTGCACATTTCTATTAAATTTAATTTTGCTTTATTTATTCATTGGGCCAGCAAGTAAAAATTCTTATGAAGACTGATTCTGTCATCCAACATATTATCCAACCCTTTTTGCTGTGTATTAACCATATATGTCATAAGTATGCCATCTATATTTTCATTCAAGTCATTTACAAAAATATTAAACAGAAATGGGCCAAGGACTGAGCCTGGCTATATTCTACTATAGACCTTCTACTGGGTTGACATGGGTTCATTTATCACCATTCCTCAGTAAAGGTGTTTAAACAATAGCATCCAGCTAGAGGAAGCCCCAGTGTAATAAATGGAGAATTAGCCTAACATATACTAGCTGTGTGACACTGGACAAGTCATCAGTTTGATTTAAGTTTAATACTTGAGAGTCATTTATATATAGCATTTCTTTCTGTGTATAGAAAAATAAATATATTTTCCATATCTTACTGACATTGTACATTGAGTACCTTTCTACTTCCCCCTTTTAAGGAAACCCTAAAGCATTGAACATAACCTAAAAGATAAACTCTGGGGTGAGGGTTTAATAAGCCAAAGTATGAGAATACTAGTTCCCCTCTTATTCATGGGCAGCCTGTTTCCTTAGGACTGAACCAATATGACAAACTGCATGAGTCCAGAGCAGAGGGGCCCAAGAGTGGAGAGGAAAGGTTGTTCAGTCATTTCAGTCATGTCCATTTTTTTTGTGACCCCATTTGGGGTTTTCTTGGCAAAGACACTGGAGTGGTTTGTCATTTCCTTCTCCAGCTCATTTTACAGATGAGGAAACTGAGGCAAATAGGGTTAAATGACTTGCCCAGGATCACGTAGCTAGTAAATATCTGAGACAAGATTTGAACTCAGGAAGATCAGTCTTCTTGATTCCAGGCCCATTATTTTATCTACTGTGCCACCTACATAAGGAAATGACACAATAATAATAGTAAAACCTTTCTCCTTCTCACTTGGTCTTTTTTTCATAAGTCTGAGCTCATTTTGGGCCTTATTCATCCTTCACTCTCTTCTTATAGACTGGTGCTATTCTTTTACATCTGTCCTTTATTACATACCCCACCTTCCATTTTATTCAGGCCTGATTTGTGAAGCCTACATATTTTTCCAGCAGCCCACACTTGATCTTATATATCATTATCAGTTTCTGGGAAAAATATTGGATGGTTTTTTTGATGAATTTTTCTTTTTTTCCCTAATTTTGATATAGACATCTTTGACAAACATTAATCAAATTTTGGCAAGATGATTCTTACAGGAAGTAAATTCTGATTGATTAATTCTATTCATGACACATAGAAAGTGCCACCCCAATATCAGCGCTTTCTTTTTGACAAATAAAAAATAATTTTAAAAATTATAGTAGATGTTTGAGTATTTCAATTGATTCTATACTTTGAACTGCCTTTTAGGCATATGAACACAATAATTAATAATGATAACTGATATTTGTGTAGTGCTTCAAGTTTTACAATTTTTCTGTTGATAGTAAGAGTATATTTGCATTGTTCTGCTATTGATCCAACTGATTAATAATGAAATTAGCGTTTTTCTATTGCTTTAAGATTGGTAAAACATTTTGCAAAGATTATTTAATTTTATCCTTACAGTGATCCTGGGAGGAAGGTGTTTTGCCATCCCCATTTTACAGATAGGAAATTCAGGAAGAAAGAGGTTAAGTGACTTGCCAAGGATCACACAACTAATAAACAACTGAATCCAAATTTGAACTCAGGTCTCCCTGACTTCAGACCCATTGCTTTATCTGCTACACCCTCTAGGCACTATTTTAAGACCATTAAAAAAGGCAAATCAGCCTCAATCAGGCTTTTCATATGTATATTCATAGAATGTTCAAGTTGGAAGGAACCATAGAAATAATCTAGTTTAACTGTATTTATCAATAAGGAAAAAACAGAACAGAGACATTAGATGACATTTAAAATCATTGAGCAGCTTAGTGGTCAAGTCAAAGCTAGAACCTGGTATAAGTTTCTCAGTTCCTAGTTCCGTGCTATTTCTACTCCGTGAGAGTCTAATGTCTATATAAAGTTCTGACTTTCATGGGACAGGCTCATTTGAATCAATTACACAAAACTATTAAAGAACTGCTCTGTTGTGTTCCAGGGACTGTGCTAGTCATTGGGCAACAACAAAAAGGAAATAGTCCTTAGCCTCAAGCAGCCCACAGAAATTGTACTTATGTGATACAGCATATACAATTACTATACCAAAACACTTCATTCTTTTAGATACACAATCCATATACACATATGTGCATGCGCAGCATTTGTGTGTATATATGTATATGTGTATGTGTATGTATATATAATATGTACATATGCATATGTATATGCGTGTGGTATGTGTGTATATATATGTGCATATATATATACATATATATATGTGCGTATTCTTTTTTTCCCTAATTTTGGTATGGAGACCTTTGACAAACACTAATCAAATTTTGGCAAGATAATTCTTACAGGCAGTAAATTTTGATTGATTAATTCTATTCATGACACATAGAAAGTGCCACCCCAATATCAGCACTTTCTTTTTGACAAATAAAAAATAATTATAAAAATTATAGTAAATGTTTGAGTATTTCAATTGATTCTATACTTTGAACTGCCTTTTAGGCATATGAACACAATGAAAAGAATAGATGAATAACAATAATTAATAATAATTACATAAAATTATATATATATATATAATTATTATATATAACTACATATATCTATTTCTTAATTCATCTATCTATCTGAGTTCTTAAAGGTTAAAGCTTAATGAAGACTTTGGAGACATCCTCTCTGTATATACAAAACCATTTTAAGATAAATAAATAGTGCTAACAACAAGATTAAGAAAGGCCATCCCCTAGGGGGCAGCTAGGTGGTGCAGTGAATAGAGCATTGGCTCTGGAGTCAGGAGGATCTGAGTTCAAATCCGGCCTCAGACACTTAACACAAAAACTAGCCATGTGACCTTGGGCAAGTCACTTAACCCCAATTGACCTTCGAAAAGCAAAAAAAAAAAAGCCATCCCCAGGAGGTGAGATCTGAACTGGCCCTTGAAGAAAGCTAGGGAATCTAGGGAACAGAAGAAGAGAGTTCATATAATCTAATCAAATCCAATCAAAGTTAATAAATCAATTATGTGTCAGGCCCTGTGCTAAGTCGTGGGGATACAATTAATAAAAAGAAATACACCTCTGCCCTCAACAAACTTATTATTTAAAGGCAGAAATAACATACAAAGAAGACAAGAAAGGGGGAGGGGAAGATATGAGACACCAGAGAGCACCTGATGGAAGGGCATCTTGTTACATGGAGTTGAAAACAAGCAGATGCAAGGTGGAGTGAGATCCCAGATACAGGAAATTCTTGTGAAAAGGTACAAATATGGGCCACAACCTGTTTTGTCTGGGAAATAACTAGCAGAATATTTTCATGAGACTAAAGAGTGGGCAACTGGGAGTAATGCATAATAAAACTGGTTGTTGGGAGAGACACATTGCTGAGGACTCTAAATACCTGGCTGGGGATATTGTATTGTATCCTATATGCAACTGGAAGACATTGAATATAGAGGAAAGTCAGGAATAGATGACATGGTTAGATCTGTGTTTTATGAATATTAATTTAGCTGGTTTGCATTGGTTAAATTAGAAAGGGAAGTAATAGGGAGAATAAATTATAATACTGTTGTAAAAGATTGAATTAGGGTAGAGGCTGTGTGAATGGAAGTACACATGAGAGATGTTGTAAAGGAACTGACAACATTGTGAGGAAAATTAATATTATACTGTATCATTTGATAATTAATATTACTCTGTAATGCATCCTTTTCCCCAATTTTCTCAAAACCCCCTCTCTTAACCTAACTCAAGGACCTCTCCCAGCAGGAACTAAGTAGTGGTTGAGGAATGGGATCCTTCCTAGCTCCCAGGGAATCTGCTGGTTAATCAGTTTAAAATGGGATACCCCTCCCTTCTGTTTACACTGTAAACAAAGTCCCAAGGGATGACTTTACTATCCTTGCTTCTCTTTTTTTCAGAATACTAGATGAGTTTACCTCCCAGGGGAAGACTAAACTGGGAAGATCCTGGTTGGGGTGGTTTTCTAGCCAAGATTACTAGAGGCAGTTGATGCCCATAAAGTAACATACTTTAATTGCTAAAGAGGAATGTGACCATCTACTTGACCAACCCACTTACAAGTCAGGATTGCTTTACTTTTGCCAAGGTCAGAATGATGTATTCTTATGCCAATAGGAAGGAAAGTACACTTAGGTTTAAAAGATTCTGTTAGCTTTCACTAGGTATCTTTGGTCATCTAAAGAGAACATTGACCCAGATTCCTGCCAGACTAACATAAATTGATCATGTTCAGGTCCCTGGCAACTGAGGTGCCAACCATTTTCACTAACACCATACATGCAATGTTATTTAAAATTATATTTTGTAATGGGGTAAATGACATTTGTTGCAATTTTATTAACCACAATTGGCAACTGATTAAATATAAGGAATTAATGATAAGGAAGAGTCAAGAATGATTTCAAAGTTTGTTGACTTAATTGACTATGAAATGATGATATCTTTAGTAGAAATGAGGAATGGATTTGGGAAGAAATATCACAGATTTAGAGGTTGAAGAGACTTCAGAAATAACAGAGTCTGGCCTATTCATTTTACATTTGAAGAAACCAAAGCCTAAGCAATGGATCAACTTGTCCAAAATCACACTCTAGTTAGTGGCAGTTACGAGAATCCAGGCCATGTTCTCTGACCCCAAATTACAAATTCTTTCTATTAAACTATGCAATTTTCAACATGATGTGGAAAGGAAATATTAAAGGGACAAAACTAACTTGTAATAGTTCCAAGGATTCAATTACACATACATCTTTATACCACAGATGGCCACAAATTGGCAATAAAATTAACTAATAAAGTCATCAAAAGAAAAAAGTAATGCTGTATAGAAGGAATACTACTTAGAGATGATGACTTGAACTTGATGATCATTATGAAAATAAAACCTAGAAGAAAAATAAAACATTTCAATGAGTATTTGCTACAAACCTACAGAAGGATCATCGATTCAACTTAAAAAGTAAGTATAGGAGAATATTTAGAGACATATTGTGAGAAGAAACCTACAAATCAAAAGAAATTTGAGACAGTCATTGCCTCAGTCATTTCCATTCCTCTCCAGGATTCATTCCTGACTCATCTCCACAGGAGTTTGTCTAGTGTGCCATAATAATGTCTTCTCCCTGAAAACTAATGGCACTCCTCAACTACTTACATTGGAAGCACCATCCGCTCTGGTAGTGTCTCCCTGTGATTGCCTGGCTCATCTCCACTTTAAGGAAGAGGCCCAGACTATACAAATTTCTATTCCCCTTCCGTCTGGACTCCTGACTCAGCTCCACAGGACTTTGCCTACCATGTGCCTGCATCAGGTTCTTTCATCATAATATTGCCCCTGAACATTTTCAGCTCCCTTTTATATGTTGTTTTCCTTTCATTAGAGTGTCAATTTCTTGAGAGCAAGAACTATCTTTCTTTCCACTCATATGTAAATTCCCAGCACTTAGTCTAATGCCTGGGTCATAGTAAGTACTTAATAACACTGGTTGAAACAGCTATAAATTTGCCAGTTGGAAACACTGAACCATAGTCCATGAAAAGAATGGAACTACATGGAGAATATGGACTCAGGATTTGTCGATTCCTTATATTCAGTATTAGTGTGACAGTTAGCTTTGGGATACAGTGAAGTGTGCTGGACTTAGAGGACCTAGGTGAACATCCTGGCTCTACTCCTTATTGATATGACTTTAGGCATGTAACTTAAGCGTCATGGGCCTCAGTTCCCCACCTGACAAATGAATGGGATATAAACCTATAGTCCCCACATCTGAAAACAAAAGATAAAATCCAGAGAATTTGGAATCAGAAAGAAAAAAATAAAATTAAGACACAAATCCATATGAAATATATACTAAAGCATAACTAAAAAGAAAATAATTAGGTAAACCTAGGTCAGACTGTATACTTCATAGTAATTCCATAATTTGTCCAACTAATTTATCTGACTCATTTTAGTTATCATTGTTGTTTAGTTTGTTTGTTTGTTTTTAATTTCAAGGCATATCCATTTTCTATTTCTTATTCAAATGGAAAATTACTCCCAAGATTGAATTAAGACTCATGAATCAAATATATGTGAAATATTTTTGCCAAGGGATATAATTGACTTATTGAAGGATCTCAACATTCTGAAGGCTTCTTTTTATTATGAGTTATAATCTATTGCTCAGTGATCTGCTCCATTCACACCAGAAAGACAAAAGTGAAATGCCCATGTCCCTGCTTTCTTCAGTGTAATGAAATCTACAGTGAACTTGGGTAGCCTTGGCTCTGTTGTTTTTCCTGAATTGTGCACATGCATATGAAGTGCAAATATTGTGGAAAGTGTAAAAAATTGTAAATATTCTCCACTCATAGACAAGTCAATAAATAAAGAATAAATTGATGATGGAGGGAGGGAGAGAGACAGAGACAAGAGAGACAGAGAAAACAATATTATGTACTAGGCACCATATTAAGTCCTCTCATTACAAACCGTAAAACAACCATTCTTAGATGCTATGTAGAAAAAGGTTGTTAGACAAAATCATAGGATCTTTGATCAAGAATTGACAGAGACCCATTCATTTTACCAATAAGGAAACTGAGACCCAGAGGGGCTAAGTAAATTACCCATGGTCACATAAGCACTATAAGGAGCAGAGAAAGATTTGAATATAGGTCCTTTGATTCCAAAGCCAATATACTTTTCACAGTATCATACTATTATCCAATATCAAAACAGAATATTCTATACAGTGGTTTGCTACTCACAGTGAAGAATTTAGATTTTGGTAGAACAGAGTGTTGAGATGTTTGAGACATTTTGAAGGAGAGATGTGGTGTTTTGTATTATATACATTTATTTTATTTGAGAGAACAGTCTTATTGCTTACACTACTATGTACATTTATTTTGTTTCAGAGAACATTCCTATTGCTTACACTATACCATGAAACATTTCTGCTTTGTGCAGAATGAGGAATTATGTTTTTCCCACCTGCTAAAAAATACATAGTGTTTCAGAACCAACTCAGTATTATGAGGTAGCTGAACATCTGAGATTCCTTTTAGGCTCCTTTCTCCCTAAAGTATTTGATTTCATTGTTCTCTTAGTGTTCTCATTATTTCCCTGTCCTACTTCTACTTCCCCCTTATTGCTACCCAAATTGATTGTGCACTCAATGCAGCCTCTGAGGCTGAGATGCAACATATATAGATCGATTCTCTGCTACTTGTACTAATTTTGGCCTAACAATAGGCCAAAGATACCAAGAAAAGAGCAGTTCTCCACCAGCCAGCCCCATATCATCCATATGTGGAACCATCAAGTGACAGAAAATGGAGAAATATTGAATGCTGTTAATAAGTTCACTTACCTTGGCAGTATGCTTTCTAGGAATGTACAAATAGATGATGAGGTTGATGTACACATTGCCAAAGCTAGTTTAGTGTTTGGGAGGGTCTAAAGGAAACTGGGAGAGAAGAGGGGTTAGACTGCCTACCAAACTGAAGGTCTACAGAGCCATTGTGCTGACCTCATTGTTGTTTGCCTGTAAAACCTGGACAGTCTACCAGTGCCATGCTAGGAAACCGAATCGTTTCCATTTGAATTGTCTTACAGAGATTCTGAAGGTCATCTAGCAAGGTAAGGTACCAGACGCCGAGATTCTTTCTCCAGTTAAACTTCCAAACATTCAAACTCTACCATAGACAACACAATACCCATGGGCTGGCCATGTGTTTGAATCTCAAAAGCATGTTTGCCTAAAAGACTTTTTTTTATGGTGAATTCTCACCAGGCAAGTACTCACATAGAGGTCAAAAGAAATGATACAACAATACCCTCAAGGTCTCTTTGAAAAACTTTGGAATTGACTGAAATGAGAGACACTGGCAAAAGAACATGCAGCATGGCATGTCCATGTCAAAGAAGATGCTATTCCCTATGATTAAAGCAGAATTGCAGTAGCTCAAAAGAAACATGAAATGTACAAATTTAGAGACATCTCCACTCCAAATTTTCACGTGGACTATTTGAGCCTAACCTGTGGTAGAGTCTTCTGAACATGTATTGGTCTGATCAATCAGTCAGACACACAATAACTTGACTCCAACACAGTAATGACATTTTTGGTCCTCTTCCAGAATGAAGTACAACCAACCAAACAATCAAAATATTTTGTCTTCTAATTTTGCTATTTTCTTTCATGTCTCTTTGTCCTGGATTGTGAGGGTCTATGGCATTCATAGAATTCTATAGATGGTCTCTGCCTAGTGTGGGTATGTCAGTCAAAGGGACAATGGCCCAAACCCCATCAGTTCACATATTGTATAACCACCATTCATCATATCGGATACATATCCTTGGAAGTGTTTCGGCTTGGTTGGTATGGCAAGTCACTCCATTTATGTCCGTGTCACAGACCACTAGTCTCTTAAGGAGATAAAGAAAAGTATGTCAGCTACACAGACTGTCACTCTCTTTTCAGTTCCATGTCTGGTTGAACGACATCTTTGTTCTCTTTGCCTTCTTGGTACCTAGCATCGTGCCGGGCACATAGTATGTTCTTATAAAAATTGCGTGTTCTATTTATTAATTAAATTGTGCTTGGTACAGTCATCAGCCACTAAAGAAACCTCACTCCTAAATCCACCAGAGATCTGGGAGATAGAGAATTAAGAAACAGAACCAAAAAAGGACTTAAGGAAAAAGGAGGGAAGTTATTAAAAAGGAAAAGGAATTTAACAAGTCCGCTTCTTCCCACAAGACCCAACTGGAATGTAAAATAATTCAAAATACTTCTTTTGGTCAACCAAGAGGAGAAATCTATATAAATACATGAGTAGATAAAGTGATCAAAAGACAAACCTTATTTTCCGCTAGTATTCCATAAAACATCAACAAAAGCCCTAATTTGCTACTTCATCATGTCATGGAGATAACTTGGAAATGGAGATAAGTTCTTTATCAACAAAGTACAAGCAACTGACAGGCTTAACAAAAATTGGAAAGACTTCAAGGATGATCCTGATAATAGGCTATGTGGGTTACCTGAGGTACAATATAGTAAAGTCATTAGAAATAGTCTGGCCATTACATGATGAATTCTTGGATCACAACAACCAATTGAAACAAACAAAATGCAGTCCTGTGTAGCCCCCTTTACTTCTCCAGTAACAGTAATGGAGAGGGCATGTATACTAACAATCACACAGTTTACAGACCTTCTACAGATATTATTTTAAGTAGTGGTACTATAAATGTGAGGACATTGTCCAATGCTGAATGATTTGGTATACCAGAGGAGGAACTAAACCAAATTATTTTGGCAGTTGATAGATGAAATTAAAAGACATAAAGAAATGAAATCTAAATGGGAGGAGAGTTCAAAGAGTCTCTTCAGAGAAGACAGTGAAGGAATTGGAACACAGTTTCATCATGTACCAAGAGGGAATAGGAAACATTAAGTCACAGGTTGCTTAGTTATTTTGCTTTGCAATGCTCGTGATGAGTATAAGAAAATGACTACCATGAAGGTGATTGCAACATATGTGACTGTATCTGTTGCAGAGAATGAAGAGAGAAATCATATGAAGATTTAGCAATCTGGACCATCTGTCAGACAATCCTGTTTTTGATGATAGCACCATCATTCCAGTCACCTATAATCAAAATTTCAATCAACTCAACAACTCCTTCAGTACAAGCACCCAAGGGTCTTGCTCTCCTGATTGGTCATTAACTGCCTAGGCCACTATTTCAGAAGGGGACTTGGCAAAACCCCATGTCACTCCCAACTTCATTCTCCAGACTTCTTTTCCTCCCCTTGCCAACCTCTTTGCCCCATTACGGAAAGCCTTCCACATTCTTACTCCCCTCTATGTGCTCTCTTTTATTTGTTTTGCATGCAAGCATCTTGAAGACAAAAACAATATTGCTTGATTTGTATTTGTTTAGTCAACATGTAGCAACACTAAGTGCAAATCTGGAGATATGTATTAACATAAAAAGGCTGAAACATATTACCAGTGAGATCTTGCAAGCAAGAAGTGGTATAAAAGACATTATCCAGGAAATGAGAGGCAATGTTGCCTAGTAGATCAAACTTTCTGACATCAGAGTCAGAAAGCTCTGCTTCCAACATATACCTGCTGTATGAACCTGGACAAAAGAAGTAACCTCTCAGCACCCAAAGCAAGCTGCATTTGTGGATGGGGTTAATTAACAGAAAGTTCTATTTACATCTAAAAATCACAGATTTGTAGAGAAAGAAACCAAAAAAAATTAAGGAACTAGATGAAAAGAAGGAAATGTTTGTCTTGTAGCAAAAGTCAGGGATAACAGAAAACTAGATGGAGTTTTGTACTGATAGCTACCGGATATTTTTATTGATATATTTTATTTTCACATTACTTTAGTTTACATATGTATTCCTTCTCCCTCCCCTATCCAGTATATAAGTCAATAAGCTTTTATTAAGTACATACTATTCCTTGTAAATAAAGACTACAAAAGAAAGGGGGGGGGAAACAGTTCTGCAATACTAATTTGTCAGCCAAGTCTGATGGTTCTTGCAATGTTCCACACCCTCGTCTCCTAGGAGAGGGGGAAGGATATTACCACATCTCTTTTCTGGAACAAAAATTGATCATTAAAATCATATACCGTTTAGTTCGGCTTGTTGCTTTGCCAATTTATATGGTTGTGATCAATTCATATGTTATTTTCGTGTTTCTGCTTACTTTACATCAGTTCACATAATTCTGTAGTTATTTGTACTTTTTACATTATTTTTTTTTCTTAGAGCATGGTAACCTCATTATATGTAGGGACCACAATTTATTTAGCCATTCTGCCACTGACAATTATGTACTTCATTTCCAATCTGTTGTTACTATCAAAAGTGCCTTTTGATAAGGACTTTTCTTTTTATTTATCAGTGTAATGTTAAAAGACTTCTGTTTGGCATTCAAATCCCTTTATAACACATCACCTTTCCAAACTACCTTAGTCCCCAACATGTTCTCTTCAGTCTAGATGCTGAGTTCCTGACTGATGCATGAATAAGACACTCCATCTCTCAGTTCCATTTTCTCTGTCTATTCCCATGCCTGGAATGCTCTCCCTCCCCATTCAGACTACTGACTTTCCTAGATTCCTTTAAGTCCTATATAAAATCCCACCTTCTACATGAAGCCTTTGCCAACCCCTCTCAATTCTATCGCCTTCCTTTTATTAATTATTTTTCATTTATCCTGAATATAGCTTGCTTTACATATTTGTTTGTATGTTGTCTCCCCCATTAGATTGTAAGCTCCTTGAAGGCAGAGGTTGTTTTTGTTTCTTTTTTTTTTATATCCCTAGCACTTAGCAAAGTGCCTGGCACATATTTAAAAACAGAATAATATGGATGATGTCTTTTGATTCATGTGTAAAATGAATTTAAGTGAAGCAGAGCTGCACAAAATCCTGGACCTCTCTTTTCCAGAGTCATTGGAGTCTAGTAGCAAGAAGAAGTCAAGACAACTAGTGATGGTTCAACATGCAGTGGGTGAGCTTAGCATCTTCAATATCTAACCAAGCTCCAAGTGCTCCACAGTCTGCTTCAGTTACCTTCAGGGCCGTTGGAACAAATTGCTATCCACAAATTCTGCTGGGGGAAGTCTTCACATGCTTGAGATGGATACCACCCCCACCTCCAATTCACCTAAGGCTTTGACACCACTTAATTATCCTTAACCTAGTTTAGCCTGTATGCCAAAAATTTACTAAGATGTGGCCACTGCACGGGTTATAGCTTCTTGGAGTCACAGGTAAGACTTGGGTGAATTGGGTAGACACCGAAGGTGGACAGCAGCCCTGAATGAGGCTCAGCAGACCTTCTACCAGAGGTACTAGTCTTCCCTAAAATACCCTACCCCTTTATAGTGGAACCTAATGAAAAAGTCTTCCAGACCAATGGGTGGGTCCTTTATGGAGAATTTATTAGAAGACATAGATAAGAATTACATGGGATCAGAAGGTAGGGATGTAATCTGCGTATTCAATTTACATTAATAAGATCACAGATCCATCAAAGAATAAGTGATCCACTAAGATATGGCTCTCATACTATGCTCATCTCTGCCTCTGGGCTTTTTGCTAATGGTATTGCCCCTATCCCAAATAACAGAATATTTTCCTTTCCTCCAGCTATTACTATACTCTGTCTTTTTCAAGGTTCTGATAATTCCCACCTTCTATAATAAGCCTTCTAGCATACAATGAATTTTGCTTTTTTTCTCAATTCCTTCTGAGTCAATATGATGTAGTTTAGCACTTCGTTGTTCTCTTTTTTGTGTGTTTTATTTTTCTTTCTCCAAGTACACTGTAAGTTTGGTGAGCAACGACTACCTCTTACATTTCCCTTGTATCAATGAATGAATCAATCGAGTATTTACTAACCACTTCTCATGTACCAGGGACTTTAAAGAAACAAGGGAAAAAATCAAAAAGGTCCTTGTCCTCAAGGAGCCTACATTCTCCTGAGATAAGTAAGGGAAAAATGTTTACCAAATAAATTCAAAGTAATTTTTAGTAGGAGTATGAACAACTATGGGGATCAGGAAGACTCCATGTAGGAGGTGGGTCTTGAGGTTGGCCTTGAATAGAGCTAGGAAAAGGAAAGTATTCCAAGTTGGGGGCAGGGGGCGGCAGAGTCATGAGAAGCATAACAACTCATGCAAAGGCAAAGAAGTGAAATAACACATGTAGTAAACAACTGGTGGACCAGTTTGTATGGAACATATAATGCATAAAGGGATATAGTGTAAAACAAATCTAGAAATATAGGTTAGAATAAAATTTTAAAGGGCTCTAAATGTCATATAAATGACCCGCAAGTTTATATTTTATCCTAGACACAAACTTCTTGAGCAGGAGAGTGACAGGATCAGACATGCAGAAAGAGAAAGGGGAAGCTTTCCAGGATTAGGGGAGAGTATAAACAATAGAATAGAGGCAGAACAACACAAAGTATGTTGAGTACAGTGAATAATTCAATTTAGATGGAACCTAGCTATTCTCTGCCTCCCTTGGTTGATGATATCACTTATATTTTTAAAAAATTGTCTTATACTTCTTTCTGGTAATTCCACTATTGCAAAGTCCTTTCCTATGGCCATACTATATATACAATCAAAAGATGTGTCCACCTATCACCTGAAGTCCACAAATAAGACTCTAAATAAATCATAATGGCAGGAAAGATTAAACCCAAAGAATCCAGCATTATACAAATATCAGTAATCCTCGTGCATGGATAATATTTTCAATTATTTTTTAAAAGCACATGATTTGCTTCTTTTCTAAGATGTGAACCTTACCTTTCTGAATTGAAATCCAATTTCTAGTTGGGTTTATGGCATCTAGTGTATTTTCTTTATCATTAAAAACAAAGCCTGCAGAAAGCAAGAAATGGGGATTGATTATACTGCTATTGCTTTGTAGCTTTTTATTATTACATTTCCTCTTAATTCTATTGAAAAATCCATACTCAGTTTGAAAACAAATTTTTCATTAGACAGTCATCCCTATACTGGTACTCTCCACACACATTTAAAATGTCAAAAAGTCATATTCAGCTTTTTTTGATGTTGAGTAAGAAGGAAAGTAAGTTTCAGATACTGCCTTAAGCATCTATTTACTGGCAATCAGCAAGTCCAAAAGTATCTGAAAAGTTATCAAGATAGAATGCCTTGTTAGGCTGAGGTGAAGATTAAAGGGGGGGGGGGGGGGGGAGAGAAAAAATCTAGCTTTTCCAATAATTAGCAACAAGTTAATGTGTGGTTTCAGTGTTGTGTAATCTCTCTTCCCTTGATCCTCAAGCCAGTACTTGCTTGGTATGAGAGCTACATGAAGGAAATAAAATAAATAAAATATAACAAGTCAGCAGGAACTTTAACAGGGTTTAGATCTTCTGATAGAATTTGAAGAGTTTAAATAGAATAGGAAACAAAGAAAAACTTAATTCTAAATTAAAAATAAAGAATCAAACAATAAAACAATGTGATAT
Source organism: Petaurus breviceps papuanus (assembly GCF_028583685.1). Classification (NCBI taxonomy): domain Eukaryota; kingdom Metazoa; phylum Chordata; class Mammalia; order Diprotodontia; family Petauridae; genus Petaurus; species Petaurus breviceps. Next base: position 36,324,442 of record NW_027187391.1, read on the forward strand.
GTGAAAGGAAAGAAGTAGGAACTACAAGTTAACATCAACAAGGGAACACAGCATTAATTCATGGATTGGGCGGGGGGAAGAGAAGTGAAAGGAAAAGAGGAAGAATAAAAGAGGATAAAACAACTCCATGAAGGACCTGCAAACTCCTAAAATTATAGGATGAAATATTAGAGCTGGAAGGGACTTGGAGGCATCATGATGTAATGGAAAGTACCTTAGATTTTGACTGTCAGAGGTCCTGGGTTTGAATTCTAGCTATGCTTTTTGCTAGCTACATGACCTTGGACAAATTAATCTGAGTGTCAAGTAAAGTTCACTTAATGAAACCTTAACTACCTTATTTTCAGACTACCTCACAAATTATCCAGGACAACTCCCTCATTTTGCTGCTGAAGAAACTAAGGTCTAGAAGATGAGGTGACCTATCCAAAATCACATAGCTAATTAATGGCAGACACTGAACCAGGCTCAGGTGTCCTGCCTACCAATACCCTATGTTGCTACTTAAGCAGTTGCTTCAAGCCCTCAAAATATGTACTAGAGTCTCTCCAAAATTTTCTCATTTAGTTGATAGCCAGCAATCACGATTAATGTGAAGTGAAGACGCGCTGAACAGGGAGAAAATGAGCACACTGGAAACGAAGAGACGGTTGATGAATAGTTGAACATGACTGGATAGCAAGTTCAAGTTCTGTCTAGTGAATATGCAAATTACTTGCTGTTTAGTACTCCATTGGAATTCTGGGCTTCCTTGTCCCTCTACCACCCTTTACTCCTCCTCACCCTCCTCCCCTGCAAAAATCAAAATCCTTGGTATTCTATAGGACTTATAGCTCAACTTATAATTATAAACTCAAATGCAAATAAACACATACTGAGAGATAAATGCATCAAGTGTAAGAATTACCCCTCACCCTCCTAAAGTTTCCCTTTTCATCGACAGCTGGCAATCATGATAAACACTAAAGGAAAATAAAGTACTGAACAGGAGGAAATTAATACAAAAGAAATGCAGGAACACTGGATGAATAGTTGAACAGGAATTGATAGACAGGAAAAATTAATTGGGGTGAAAACAAGCTACCCCTAAAAATGAATGAGGTAAAAAATACTGATTTCTTTGTTCATCTAGCTTATTATAACATTCCATACAAATTCATCTGCAAAGTAGAAATCTTTTGAAACATCTCTCAACCCCTAAAATTATAGAATTCTCTGACTGAGGTAAGGACAGAAATAGTAGTGTACGTGCCCTATAATAGTTGAAATCTACCTTCACTCAACATCACATCCAAAGTCATCACTTCAACACATGGTTTAACAGTTCCCAGATAGATCATATTAAAAGAACCTTAAGATTTACTTTAGTTCAACCCTCTCATTTTATCAGTAAGAAAACAGAAGCCCAGAGATGTTATGTGATTTAACCAAGGTCAGATAAGTAGTATGTAGTACAGCCAGTATTTGAACCAAAGTTTTCTGACTATAACAAGTTGTTTCCACTATATTACACTTAGAATCTTCTGAGAACAGTGTCAGACCTTGACAAAACAAAATTAGCCATTTTTTTCTTTCCTTAGCATTTATCCCTCAACTTCCCCTTCTATTTTATTTTTTATTATTTTATTATTTATTATCACTTTATTTTTCCTTTTAGTACCCTGCCTAACTTCCATGATATCTTATGCTCAGAGCTATACCAGGACCCTCCTGTGAAAAGGAAATCTGATAAATATTATGTTTTATTGTGTTGGCATTCCCTACAACACTTATATTTTAAAAGAGGACACAGCTTGCAAGAAGTCAAACAAATGAATATCTAATGTTAGATTTTCATATTCTTTGGTGTCTGGATAATAAGCCCTCATAGTAATTCTTTCATATTAACCTCAACCTACTTTTCCTTATAAAAACTATCCATGTAACAAGTCATGGAACTTTCTGTGATTCTCATGAAAACAGTATGAATGGCACTCAAAATTAGCTTTTGGAAAAACTGTAAGACAGGTTATTTGTCTTTGGTGCCCCACCTCCCTAAGGGATGCAGTGATGTCTTGTTCTTTTAATCAGACCTCACCAAACTCACCTTTGGGGAAAGATCTGAAACATATTCACTTGTATATAATTAACAGTAGACTAACTTTTCCTTTATGCATTTGTTCACATTTGAGGGGATCAAAGTGTAGAAAAAAAGAATAACCCTATGAAATAGGTATTATTATTATTCACATTTTACAGATGAAGAAAATAAATCTCAGACAAATTACGTGCCATAGTTGTTTTTGTTGATCCTTCATTTTCTTTTTTAAAAACCAATTGGGGTTAAGTAACTTGCTCAAGGTAACATGGCCAGTTATTTCTGGGTATGGTGGTAAGTATCTGAGCCCAGATTCAATCCCAGGTCATCCCGACTCTGGGGCCAGTGCTCTTACTCACTGTGCTACCTGGCCACCCCGATCCTTCATTTTCAAAGAAAACTAATTACATCATGAATGAGGGATGTCTTCATGTCCATATGAATTGGATTTCAGTGAGGCTGAATTGCAGAAATCATCAGCCTCACTCTCTCTTCCAGAGTCATCTAAGTCTAGTGGCAACAAAAGTCAGGATGACTGGTGATGGCCTGGGATTCAGTGGAAGATTTTGGAATCTTTGATATCTTACTGAACTTTAAGCACTCCATATCTCTTGCCTCAACTGACCTTAGGACTAATTGAACAAATTGTTCTTGTCCACCCATTCCACTGGGAGGAGTTTTCACATGCTTGTAGTAGGCATCCCTCTAACTCACTGACAGGTTTAAAACCTGTTATCTACATCAACCTGGTTTAGTCCATCTACTAAGATGGTTTACCAAGGTGTGGCTGATGCATATGCTATAGCTTCTTGTAGGCACAGCTGAGAGTTGGGTGACAGGTAGACACCAAAGTTGGATGGCATAGTAAAAGTTTACTAAATGTTGGACTGACACAGATCAAAATAGTAGAGGTAGGGCAAAAAACTAGGTCTTTTAAATCTTAATAAAGCATTATTTGTACTATTTTCAGGTTTTTTTTTTGTCATACAATTCTTTCATAGACAGAAATGATACCCCTATCCTTCTTCTCTGGACTTATGAAATGTGTAGTGATGTCATAGAAGAGAAGAGATGGCAGATTTAGCAAAACTCTGTGTGTCTATATATCTCTCTATCTCTGTCTACTTCTCTATGTCTTTCTATCTCTCTCTCACACACATAATGGGACACATCCCTTTAAGAATCTGTTTGCTCTGGGAAATATTCATAAAAGTAACTGCAAGACTAATTTTCTTCCTTCCAAAACAACCTTCTGTAGCTCCAGGTGTCATTTTAATCTAAATGGAGACTGTATTTATAAGCTAAATGGAAATGGGAAAAAAAAACTTAAGTTTCAGAGAAAGTTTCCTGACACTGAGTTGTCAACATTCAAAAATGAGTTAGCATACTGTAAGATTCCCTTCTTTAAAGGTGATTAATTTCTTTTAAAGGTGAATCTCTTGTCTGTCTAGGGTGGTTTAAGTTTCTTTCTGCACAGAAAGGCAGGGTTAAAGTAGTCAACTAGATCACTTTTTACATTTCCTTTCATTCCTTAAATTCTGATTCTATGATTGTGTTAAATGGTCAAAATACATGGAATAGCATCTGACTTACTCAGAGACAAGACCTCTAACAAATTCAATATCTGTAACATAGGCAAATATGAATGATCTCTGAGAAGGGAGAAAATAGTGGTCATAAAGTTCATGTACTTGGTTCTATAGGGGAGAGAGCCATCCAAAGGACTGAATATAAAATAAGGTAAAAGATTAGAAGTATAGAGAAGTGACATCTCTGATAGCAGAAAGAGAACACACACACACACACACACATACCCTATAAAAAGTAGGCAAGAGCTCTATAAAAGCATAGCAGTCATTTTCTATACAAATAACCCCAAACACATTAATAGCCCCTGCTGACAACATTTTAACATAGAGTAATACAATTGATTTTATAGTGAAGTGCCTCAGACGTAAATAAATAGCTAAATTATTTTAGTATACATTTTTAAGAAAGCTAAGAAGCATTTAATATTTTAATCAAAATAATGAAGATTGTTTTCCATTTAGGCTCTTATAGTTTCCGTTATCTGAAAAATTGCTTGTATGAAACACTCCATTCCCTGATGATACCAGATAAATGAGGTGTTACTGTATTTTAATCTCAGTTACATTTTTCACATTCATTTATATATATTCTAATACATCATTACATGTCAATGCTGGTACAGATCCTCTGAATTACAGAATCAGTTATTTTACCCTGACTATTTCCACCTTTGTCCAAATAGAATACTTGCCTTATCCCCTTGAGTTTGGGTACTTTCTATCAGCCCTTTATGGTTTCAAGGGTATCAATATATTAACTATTAATATATTAACGATCTATCCGCCATCCATCATCCTTGCTATCTAACCCAGCATTGTTACTGTTTTTGTTTGTGAAGAGCTCCAAAATGCCTATTGCCTCTGACCTCCTGCATAATGTATGCACAGAAGTTTTATACATCATTCTTTGCATTGATCTAGTAGTGTAAGGGTTATGGGATTTAAAGATCTTCCATGCCCCATTGGACTTGCTGGCATAGCAGGAGGGGGTGGGACAAGAGGAAGTGGAAGCCAAGCTAGAGTTCCTGCAGTGACTAGCAGTGGCAGCCACAGTGGCAGCAGCACCAGAGGCAGTGGCAGTGGTAGCAGCCAAGGTGGAGGTGGAGGCACAAATCCTTTTTTGAGCCAGCCAGAATTTCTGCTAAGGACTCCTGCTGAGGACTGCCAGGGGCTGGAGATGCTAGGAGCATGCTTTCTGGACCCTGAGTAGTTGCTGTGAGTGGGGAGAGGAAGACCTTTGCCTGAGATAGCCTGTTCTGTTTTAAAGGCTTGAGAATGTGGGTGCTTTCTACTTTATCTACCTGTGCCAATTTCATAACTACTCTGATGGCTTTGACTTTCTGGTTTTGGGACTCAGTCTTTTGGTATTTTAATAAATGTTCCAGCTTTATCACCCATATAGAAAGCCTGATATATTTTGTGATTGATAACCACATCAGCATATTTGTAATTGCCATAGGCAGTGTGAATATTGCATTGCTGATACAAGTGGGTGGCTCCAAGATTCTATTCTTCATATTTTAGGGAAGAAAAAAAATTTGCATTCTACTTAGAAGCTAATTATTATATGTGTATAGAATAATTTGAATCTAGAAAAACTAAAGAGGATTTTTCTAAAATATGTACTTTCTGGAGATGGGTAAGGTAGGGATTGTAATGGAGAGCATGGAGTGAGTACTTTTTTAGTTAAGATATTCAACTCACATTATGTGTGCACTAGGCATGGTCGAATAACAGAATCTATACAGGATTGATGTCCCCATTCCTCATAACAAACTCATTATAAGATTGTCCTTGGAAGTTACACATTGGTAATGGTAAACATAGTCTTAATATAAATAAGTGTAATGGAAATTCATTTCATGTGGTTGGGAATTATATAATCACATCAGAAATGATCATATTTATAACATGGTATGATAGCTGCCACCAGCCTCAGATCAAAAAAAAAATATATATATATATATATATGTCATCCCCGTGTCTCCTTATAGTCTGATAAGTGGGCCTACAGAACTTTAATCACACTCTATGATGCAAAATGAGTCAGAAGGAAGAACAAATTGCTTTTAATTTTTTTATTAATATTTGCTTTTTATGTCACATCAAATTTTGGATACATCTCTCTCTTTGTAGTAAGAAATAAAGAATAAAAAAGGAAGGAAGCCTGACGTAGTGAAGAGTTGTTAAACCAAAAGCAGTGTGACCGCAAGCACCCCAGAACCAGATTAAAATGTCAATGGTAAATATTTAAAACAATAAATAAAAATACAATAGAACATAAGTATTATTAATACATGCTTTTCTGAATCAATATTTCTTATACATGTTTAGTGACATCCATTTTTATTTGAGTTTGACACCACTAGTGTAATAGAGCCTCAACCTGGATTCAAGAAGAACTGAATTCAAATCCTGCTTCAGTACTATCTATATGACCCTGGAAAAATCTATTTAACTCTGTGATTCCCCAGGTTCTACATACATAAAATGAGATAGTTGGTTTCATTCCCCCCCCAAAAAAAAAATTCTTTGCAACTCCAGATTTATATATATATATATATATATCTTTTTTATGAGTGCAACTGGGGTTAAGTGACTTGTCCAAGGTCACATGGCTGGTGTCTGAGACTGGCTTTGAACTCAGGTCCTTCTGACTCCAGGGCCAGTACTCTATTCACTATACCACCTAGCCACCCCTATAAATATATATTTTTAAAACAGTTTAGCAAAACCTACCAATACACATACCAAGTCTGATTGTATTTGGGCTGGAGCTAGCCAAGGCCAATTCCCTGGTACTTCACGTTTGATATTAAATTAAAAAGATACTCTTAGAATATTGAATAGCTAACAAAAATAAATGTATTCAGCCACAGCAGAAGGATTATTTTATATACATGGTTCTCCATCCCTTCAAAGAAATAAAGGAGTTACATTTTCCTATTTTCCAAAACAAAATTTCATCATTATAATTATACAGTATTGAGTTTCATTTTTATTTTGGGGTTTTTTTTTCTGTTTACATTGCTGTAGTCACTGTGTATATTTTTTTCTTGGTTCTGTTTTCTTCACACTGCATTACTTCATATGTTTCTTCAAATTATTCATAGTCATTTCTTATGGCACAGAAATGTTCCATAACATTCATATACCACAACTTATGTAGTCATTTGTCTCTGGATGGGCATCTTCTTTGTTTCCAGTTCTTTGCTTTCAAAAAATATGCTTCTATGAATACAGTGTTTTGTGAGGGGAGGGGATCTTTCCTTCCAACAAGCACCTTTAAAATATGTATTTAGAGACACTTACTAGAAGCCAAAATTGATTTTCCCTTATATGAAACTCTGAAAACAGCTATGAGACAAGCCTGAGAAAATACTAAATGTGAATGTTACCAGAGAATTTGCATGCCTTCCCCTCTAACTTTTGTCCCCCTCCATACACAGTCCAAATCATGACAGAATGTCTGTAACAAGGGGCAGATTAAACGTGAAGACTTTCTCCAGTTATTGTCAACTTTACTTATCTTTGCATATCAAAACAACTTCATAGCCTATAGGCAATTATGGACTAAGTTCAAAAAGAATACCTGGTTGTTTGGTTGCCACTATTACTCAATACTTTGTTGATATTCTGCTTTGTGGGTATCTGACTCAAGATGTAATTTTAGAATGTCGCAATACAAAAATAATGAAAACTCCAATTTCTATTACATTTTGTAGCTCTCAAGCAACTTTTCTATATATTGTCTTCTCCTCATGTGACATCCTTATGCATTATTTCATTCACACTCAATCTACATAAATATTGTGAGGGAGATAGCATAAGTATGATCATGATCATGTTATAGATAAGGAAACTGAGGTCAGGTGGATCTTCCAGCATCACACAACAGGTAAGTGGCAGAGCATCCATAAGTGGGGAGGTTGGACTGCTAGAGGACTATAATGCTCTGTCTCCTATGATAATGCAAATTACTTTCAATCAAGTGTCCTTTCCACTGACCCATGTTGATAGGAAAGATTCCTGATTAATTTCTACATGTAAGCCCACATTTTGCCACCATTGATACAATGGCCTCATGTGGTCATAGACTTAGAAGTTTCCTTATACAACTTTTCTGGACTAAGCAAGAATCCTTACTTGGTCTCATGTCCAGTGCTGCAGATCAGGAAATAGAGGTCCAGGGAGACTGAGTAAGACAGTAGAGATTTTAAAAAGCATAATTATTGTGATGGGCATCAGTGTGAGGGGGACCTCCAAATATGGGAAGTTTAGCTAATGGGTTATTACAATGGACACTGAAAAGCAGGAGAGTTTCTAGGGAAGAGCAACCAGAATGACAAAGAGCTAGGGAGAACACTCACCAATCCAATCGGCATTTATTAAGGCTCCATTATGTGCAAGGAGCAGGATCACAGTCTTCAAATCTTTGAAGGGTTGTCATGGGTACTGTTTGATCCCAGAAAGCAGAAATAGGACCAAAGGTAGAAATGCTAGGGAGACATATTTCTTTTCAATATGGCAAAGAGCTTTCTGACCATAACTAGTCCCTCCCAACAAAAAATAGAATGGGCTTCCCTGTGGTAACTTGTCTCCTGTCAATGTACACATTCAAATAGAGGTTCTATGACCAGTTGGCAAAGACATTGGAGGTAAAGTGATAGATTCCTGAATCAGGTAGAATGATCAACTAATCCTGTAAAACTCTTTGAATTCTTAGATTCTATCTTTTTTCCATGTAGCTTTCCTTCCCTAAAGGTGGAAGTCATCAGTTAGATTGTCTTGGGAGTTCCCTTCAAATTCAAAATTTCATAATTATATTCTTTTTAACTGACTCTCTAGCACATTATCACTAGTAGTAACCACCAACATTTTGTAAGTGCTAGAGGTTACATAGGGTAATTGCCAACTTTCAATTAGAATAGACCAAGAAAAAATTCAAAAGGCATTTCCATAATAGCTTACAAAGTCGAAAATGGATATATTCACAGGTAAATATAGACTCTTTTCTATGATGGGCAGGAAGGGTAAGGGATAAAGAAAAATTCTATTAAATTTTATTAACATGACATTCTTCACCTTCCTTTGCTTGGTTCAATACAAATAATTTAAAAAGCAGTTATTTCTTGATTATAGTCCTAAAACCAATATGCAGAAATAAAAATAGATTCTCATGTCAAAATAAATATCACTGTTATTTTAGGGTGTTAAAAGTTAATAAATAATGTGTGAACCCCATATATTCTATGCCACAAACATATTATCATCTAACTTAATCAAGAGAGGATTAATGGCACAGATTTCATGGTCCTAGAGTACCACAAAAAAATTCTCCTTGTTTGCTATATAAAATGACAAATATCTGAAGATATTGATGAAGGTTCATTTAAAAAATAATTTAAAAATAGGAAATATACAAGGGAACTTACATACAAGATGTAAACTCCCATTGTCTTTGTGACCCAGAAAGCCAAACTTGAAGAATCCTTCCATTTGCTAGCTAAACATTAAGTGAATAAGAGTTGTGGGGCTTTTCTCTCTTCATTCTGATCTTGGGTCACAGGGACTCTTCAAATAGTGCATGTCCACCTCTGGGCTTTGACTGACACTTTTCAACACACTCCTTCATTTCATGGCCCACTGCAAGTTCAGAGACAGAACTCCATGCTTGAAAAATACATTGTACGTGCACAAGTCTCCCTTTAAAAATTAAAAAAAAAAAAAATCAGTTCAAGGATAATTCAAAGAATCTTCAGCATAGCAGAAATTATGAATTAATAGGATCTGAAATTACTTCTCTCTCTCTCTTTTGTCTATAACATAAACTCTGCCTGTGCTTTCACAAAACAAGACATCAGCATTGTGAAGGTCAAAGTTGTGCCGCTTTGAATAGATCAAATGTAGAATTGTTTCCATAGATGTTAGGAAAGCACACAGCATTAAAGAAGGTCTGGGAATATGTAGAATTTAAGAAGAAAAAATGCCTGCCATATAATTAAATGTCAAGAGGCAAATTCACAGACATGAACAGAAGTCTCCATTTCCCTACCTTTTCACATTATTATTCTCCTGCTGTAGGTGACACTTAAGAGTCAATGTGAAATAGTAGATAGAGATCTATCTTTAGATGCAGATCCAGGTTATAGTCCTGTTTCTGACACATAGTGGTTATGTTACCCTGGGTAAATCCCAAAATGCCTCATTGTACCCAGGCTACTGTCTAAGGTTACACATTGCAAAGAAAGTGCTTTTTTAAGTTGGCAGAGGAAGTTCCGTCACTCTTTATCACATTCCTAAGAGTTCCCTAGACCAATGAAGTCACTGGTCTGGTCCATTTTTTTTTTCAATATTATTTGAGTAGCAGAAAGTTTTAGGGTAGAGAGTAGGGGCCTTAGAGACATGAAAATCTGGGTGCAAGTCTTGCCTCTGAAAGAAACATAATGGTTGATTCTTCACAAACCATTTTCATTTCATAGTGCCATAGTGACTCTACAAATACGTTACAGAGGAATTCCAGGGAAATATGAACAGAGGAATAGCCACACAAAGAGTGTCTCTATGCCAGAGATGAAAAGAAAACAAAAAGAGGGGCAGATACACATGTACTCACTGAGAGAGAGAGACAGAGAGAGACTCCACATAGAGTTCTCTTACACTCCTGAAAAATGATAGGATCACAAGGATAGACCCCAAAAAGTTGCATGACCACAAAGGGCATAATGTAATCATGGCTGTCATTAGAAAGATCTCTTAGATACTCATTTAGGTTTAGATTTGAACGTGGGTGCCCAAATGAAAACAGAAATGTTCTGAATTTTATTTCACATGTCTTTTTTTCACATATTTATATTTCCAACTCACTTCTAAAGTTCTGAATGTCAAAGACCATGTGTTACACAGCTTCTTTCCTGCCTTCCACTCTTCTAATGTGTGAAGCACAGAAATAACCATTTAGTAGGTGCTTAATGACTGTTTATGAACCAGTTGGATGACTTTTGTGTACCTCTCCTCCCTGCTTTCCTTCTCCTAGTTCTTATAGAAGAAGGAACTTGAGAGAGAAGCAGTCAGTCCTAGGTGTATCCAGAAAAGGAGTCTTTAGGACACAGAAAAAGAAAAAAATGTGCAATAAATAAATATACTGTTCCAAAGGCTGACTCTTTGGATAGGGCAAAGATATCAAGAGGTGTTCATTCCCTTCTGGGTGTTAAGGAGAAAAGGGAGAAGAAATAAAACACCCTCCCCCAGTCCTCCTCTCCAGAGCTCTATTACACACCATCTGGTAGCAGCTTTTGTTAACATCCTCACCAGCTAGAAAGAGTCAGAGCTGTCAGTGTGTGTGTGTGTGTGTGTGTGTGTGTGTGTGTGTGTGTATGTGTGTGTGTGTTCATGTCCCTTGTTTCTTTTCTCATGAAGCACATTCACATAGGACTGTGGGATATTGATAGGATAAGAAAGGTGAAACTGGTTTATTCTCTCAATATGTTTTGGTTCCCTGTGCTCTAGAATCCAAGGTCATTCGTTGTCAAGGGAACCCATTCACTATAGAGTAAAACAAGGCCACTGCAACAGATATATCAAGTCCTAGGTAAAGTTGGGAAATAAGCAAAGTTAATATTCTATGTCAGTGAAATGCCCACAATCCCCAATCCCCTATCAAGATTTCCTCAGTGTTGATACTACTTACTTTCTCAGGCTAAGTGGGTGGGTAGGTTGGTTGCTGTCCTCGGTTCCCAAGTAAGACCAACACAACATCACTATGTTGGGGTAAAGGTACAATGTATCTGATCAGACACATTTTACTGAAAGGTAGATTGGTACATTCAGACCAATATGAGCTCAGAAGGCTCTACCATAAGTCGGGCACAAATAGTCCATATGAACATTTGGAGTGGAGATGTCTCTCAATTTGCACATCCATGGAGTGAGTAGGTAATACCATAGCAAATTCAAATCAAATTGCAAACTTCATGGTACCTATTTGGGCAAAAGGCTGATTATCTTGTTTAGTCTTACTCTCTTATATAAATCCTGATTGGGGACATGGGACCTTCAAAGATGAGCAGACTATGGGGCTGCCAGGTAGCACAGCAAGTAAGAGCACCAGCCCCAGTGTTGGGATGACCTAGGGGATCAAATCCAGGTTCAGACATTTAGCATCCACCCAGAAACACCTGGCTGTGTAACCTTGAGCAAGTTACTTAACCCCAATTGCTTAAAAAAAAAAGATGAGCAGACTGCAGTAAGTATATGTGTGTATGTGTGTGTGTGCACTGATAACTATCACCTCAAGTATAATGATCAATAATCAATCAATCAATAAAAATTTATTAAGTATCTACTATGTGCCAGGTAGTGCTAAGACTTGGAGATACAAAAAGAGGCAAAAGACAGTCCTTGCCCTCAAGCAGCTAACAATCTATTCATCTTTCCCTCTTCTGAACCAACAGTTCAGAGGTATCCCCTTCTAATCTTTACTGTGCTTTCATATTCTACCTTAGAATGTAAGCTCCACTCAGTAAGTAATAGTGCTTTATTCATGAATAGTACTCAATAAATAGTTTTTTTGTGGATTATAAGCCACTTTATTTCTAAAATAAAACTCATCTTTACATGAGGGACAGAGAGGTTAAGTGACTTGGCCAAAATCACAGAGCTAGCAATTTTCTGTGGTGAAATCTAAACTGCATCTGATCCTATGCACGAAAAGGAGGTTGAGTAAGTCTATCATAAAGCCAAAGGACCTTTCCACACAGTGTAGATATAAAGTTTGCTTTTTGAACTACAATTAAAATTTCCAGAATCCATGATGATTACATGTTTTGTTTCCCTAAAACTAAAGCTCAAAATGATTTACTCTATTTCATCTACAACTGTTAAAGTCTCCTCCTCCTGTCTATGCCTAATTTATCACAAAACCTTTCCTGAACATTCTCACTTTAAATGAAAGTCAGGTTTCACTCTTCAAACTTCTCATAGCACCAAATGAATATCTTTTGCTTCTTTCACATTCTACCTTGTATGATATTTATCTTATTTGTGTTCATTTGACAACAAACTCCTTGGGGATAGGGACTGTTTAATTTTTATTCCTTGGCTTTCCCAGTGTTTTACATATCATAAATGTACACAACTATTTGATGAATTGAAATGCTAGATTTAATACCAAATAGAAAACATGGGTTCTAATTTTTACTATACTATATGTTGATTGTTTTACCTTAAGAAGTTGTCTTAATATCTCTGGGTCACAGTTTTCATTACTTTATGATGCAAGGAAGACCTTCCAGCTCTACATTTTCAAGATTCTATGTCCTACTCATATCTTATAGCCTTGTTTCCTAAAAATCCTTTACTAAGACACATGTAATGAGGAGATTACAAATTTTCTATCTATATTCTTAGGGTAATACTTTAGAGATTGATTATTATGTCATAATAAAAATTTCAGTCCTTTGTTGTACTGGAATTTTGTTTTGTAGAGAATTTTTTTCAAGGCATAGAAACTGTCCCAAACAATAGTTTTGGGGAATAATAGCTAAACAGCAAAGCATCCTAGGATTCAGGATGCCTATCAGAGTGATTTCTGTTCCATGGAGATTCCCTTATTTTCAAAGTACACTGTATGAGTGTATCAGTACTTTATATTCTGGAGATGCTATGCTGTGCTAGGATGACTGCAGAGCTAAATTTGATTTCCCATCATTTTGAATTCCCATCTAAAAGAGACCAACCATTTCCATTATATTAAAATAAATCACAGATTTACTGTTTTGTTTGTTACTGTGACTTGTTAATTAAATCACAATGTGGTTCTGTTTATTAAGTTACAATTATACCTTTTGGGGGCAGAGCAAGTTCTGAAGTGGAACATGTTTGCTTGGTTCTTTCCCCTTCCATCTGCCTTAAGGGAGGATATAATTAAATGTAACAAAGCAAAAGGCAAGTGAATGTGAGGAGAAAACATTGCTCCAAAATTTCTTCCAGCTGAATAAAGAAACTGTAACTTTCTAAAGGCAAACAAACTGCTCAGGCTGAAAAGCAAACACATGCCGGAAACAAGATTCTCAACAACCTAAAGGGTTTCCCAAACTCTAGATATAGAATCTTGGAAATGGCAAATCTTCCAGTGATTGTCAAATCTAACCACCTAATTTTAAAGACATAGCAGACTATGTCTGGATTTCAGGAGCACTATTTAAACTTATATTCATGGTAGGGAAAACAGAGGCCAAGAGATGGCAAATGATTTGATCTGAGTCTTAAGGGTAATGACAAGTAGCAAACTCCCCATTTCCTTAATTATGGAATTTCCAAATGCCAATTTTAATTTCTATATATATTCTCATTCCATGAATATTGAAATAAGTTTAAAGTATTGTTACAAAAACTCAAAAAAAAGAATATGACTATTATAGTTAATAAATAAAATTCAATTACACCCTACCTAAAATTCCTGTGCATACCTTTTGATCCAGCAATACCACTCCTAGGTCTGTATCCAAAAGGCATCATAAAAAGGGAAAAGGACCCACACGTACAAAAATATTTATAGCAGCTCTGTTTGTGGTGACAAAGAATTAGAAATTGAGAGGATGCCCATCAGTTGGGGAATGGCTAAACAAGTTGTGGTATATGAATGTAATGGAATACTATTGTGCTATAAAAAATGATGAGCCGGTGGATTTCAGAAAAACCTAAATTTACATGAACTGATGCTGGGTGAAGTGAGCAGAACCAGGAGAACATTGTACATAGCAGCTACAACATTGTGCAATAATTAACTATGAAAGACTTGGCTCTTCTCAGCAGTACAATGATCCAAGACAATCGCAAATGATTCATGATGGAAAATGCTATTCACATCCTGAGAAAGAACTATGAAGTCTGAAAGCAAATCAAAGCATATTATTTTCACTTTGGGGTTTTTTTGTGGTTTTTCCCTTTTGTTGTTACTTTTTTCACAACATGACTAAAGTTGAAATATCTTTAACATGATTGTACATGTATAACCTATATCAGATTGCTTCCATCTTAGGGAGGAGGAGAAAGGAGACCAGTATGAAGAAAAATTTGGAACTTAAAATCTTATAAAAAATGAATATTGAAAATTATCTTTCCATGTAATTGGAAAAAATAAATACTATCTAATTGTTTTAAAGTCATGTTTTCCTCATACCAAGTAACAACATATCTGTAAATTCAATCAAACAGTCAATAAATATTATTGGATTTATTATATGACAGGCCCTGTACTAAGCACTATGGATACCTATAAAGGTTAAGGATGGTCCCTTCTCTCATAGAGTTTACAATAAAATAGAGACAATAGGCAAACAAATATATACAAAGTAAACTATATACAAGACAAATAGGAAATAATTAAAAGAAGAAAGACACTGTAGTTAAGGAGCTTTGGAGAAGGCTTTCTATAGCAGATGGGATTTTACCTGGATGTGAAGCCAGGGAGGTCAGTAATAATAATGGAAGAGGGAAAGCATTCCAGAAATGAGGGAGAGCCAGCAAGAGTGCCCAGAACTGATAGACAGTGTTTTGTTTGTGAAAGCCAGGATACCAGAGTATGTGTTGGAGAGTAAGGTATAAGAAGACTGAAAAGAGGGGACTAGGTTACAAAGGACTTTGAATGCTAAATTAAGCATTTTGTATTTGCTCCTGGAAGCAAAAGGAAGCTACTGGAATTTATTTAATAAGGAGGTCACATGGTTGGACCTGTATTTTAGGAAAATCACTTTAGTGGGTGAATGGAGAACAAATTGGAGTGGGGAGAGACTTGAGGCAGGCAGCCTCACCAGTATGCTATTGCAAAAATCAAAGTGTCAGGTGATGGGAACTTGCACTAGAGTGGTGGCAATGTCAGAGAATCTCAATAAAGTAGACCCATTAATACAAAGAAGACCATTTTTTTCTTTTTATTATCTATAAAAATGATTTAATGGGAAGATTAACAATATGCAGATAAAAGTAAAAGGGATGTTTAACCCATTTCATCATTTTAAACATTTTTAAGCTGCATTTGATTTGAATATAAACAATGTCATCATTACAGATGATTAAAACAGAGCAGATAATATCCATACTTGCCAACACTTAGCAAGTTCAACTATATGTTGAGGAATATAAATACAAATAGATAATATGCATATACAGGTATATATATAAGCAAAAGTGTGATTTACTATTGTACATTAGGCCTTTATCAATTAGTCAGACAGTGAGAATTTACTGCATTATCATTTTAAATATAATCAGAGAATGTTAAGTATTTTCATCAAAAATGAAAAAGACTTTTAATATTAGGAAATCATTTTGCAATAATCAATATGTAATATACATGTCAATGAAATTTAACAAACATTCATTAAATTTCTCTTTGCAAATCACTATACTGTTTAAAATGTTCAAAATAAAATGACCATTTTCAACATGAATTCATGCATATGGAGATGTAGTATGAAATAGTGGATAGAATGTCAGGTTGGAGTCAAGAGGGACAGGATACACATCCTGTCTCTGGTCCAGTCTAGCCAGTGGAAGATAGGCAAGTCACTATCTTAAAGAGTCCAGACATGTCTCTAAGACTAAAAGCTACATTTGAGTTGTTGATCAGCACTGGTGTAAAGAGTTTTCATAATGGGAGTCCCTAATTCAACACAATAACAGGTCTGATATAAAAAATCCATACTAGGTTTATTTCTTTATTTTTCTTTCTGAAAGCAGAAAATCATAGAACCATTTAATATATTGCCCTAGAGTTAGATGATGTATTAGGAAAACTTAATCACTAAGCTCTAGTAGAAGGAATTACTACACTAGAAAGGCTTCTTTTTTAACTTCCCTAAGTGATTCCATTAATCCATTTTACATTATTAAATGCAATATCTGAATTACAGTATCTAGAAAAGACATATTTAACCAATAACATAGTACATTATGAGGAGGATACCTTCACCCAATATCCACTGAAATTACAACAAAGGTATGCTTCCTCCTTTCATAAAGAGTAATCAGTGTGAAAATAAACCCGTGGAATTAATTTGAATAACTTCTATATGCCATGTATGAGTATGAGCTTGTGTGTGTGTGTATGTGTGTGTGTGTGTGTGTATGTGTGTGTGTGTACACATAAGGGCAGGGGAGGGATAGTGATCCAGAAGATTTCAGAGATTTAAGAAGGGGAAAGGAATCTCTGACAATTTATTCATTAAATACAATGGGATTAGGCCTCATTCTGAAGAACAGGGGATGATGTGAAGCTGTCATCTGTGTTAATGTTTTAGCTTGTGAAAATTTGAGTACTTTTAAAATGAGATCTTAAGTGATCTTGGGATCTGTACTACTAAAACAGGAACACGAGGATCTATGAGCAAAATTAGTAACATGGTAGCCAGCAGTTGGTTTTGAATTTCTCTCCAAATTGACATTTTAAGTAAAAATGTTATTTACTTTGAATCCAACTTTGTTTTTAAAAATGTCATCAAATCTTCTTAGGCATGCTGCCAGGTAGAAAAATAGAGAGACAGTAGAGCTTGGAGTGTTGGACATGAAGTAAGCAAGTTGTTGTTGTTGCTGCTGTTGCTGCTGCTGTTATTTTTGTTGTTATTCACTCATTTCAGACACATTTGACTCTTTATGAACCTATTTGGGGTCTTCTTGCTAAAGATACTGGAGTCGTTTGCCATTTCCTTCTTCAGCTCAGTTTGTAGATAAGGCAACTGAGGCAAACAGGGTGAAGTGACTTGCTCAAGACCACACAGCTATTAAGTGTCTGAGGTCAGACTTTAACTCAAGAAGATGAGCCTTCCTGACTCCAGACCTGGAGCCACCATGCCACCTAACAGCTCCAAAGTAAGGAATACCTAGTTCAAACCCCGTATCAGAATCTAGATGAGTGACCATGGTTAACTTATCAGGCCTCGGTTACTTCATATATAAAGTAAGAAAATTGAATTCAACGACTTCTAAGTTGTCTTCCAACTCTAAATCTAGTCTTATGATCAATGAACCACCAAATGGTGCAAGGCAGGACCGTTCTGGGCTCTCACATAGGTACTGACAAAAGGACAGATTGTTATTGTCATAAAGAAAGTTTGGAGTTAGTTGATCAGTATTTGGACTGCTCTCTGATTTTCTATCCTATTTATCCCAACTATTCAAAGTTCTTTTCTTTCCTCAAGTCTCCCATGGCACTTCCTTCTCCCACCAACTCAGTTGAGAACCCTGCCTCATACTTCACTAAGAAAATCAGTCATTTAGTGTGAGATCCTTCCCATTTCCTCCTTATTGTAAAGGCCCTCCTAATCTGACAAATCCTTGAAATCATCTCCTACAATTTCTTCCTAAACTCCAATGTTCTTGATATACATAGTTCTAATTACTCCAATTCCTTTTCACTGTCTGTCACTCATGCCTGGAATTTTCTCCCCCCAGACCTCTGCCTCTTAGAAGTACTCCTTTGAGACTCAGTTAAGTGACAGCTTCTTCAGGAGATCTTTCCTTATACTCTCAAACTGCTAATGTCTTTCTCTTTATGCTTACCCTCTATCTACTTTATAAGTATAGTTGATATATGTGGTATCTACCAAGTGGATATATATTAGATTCCCCTTATAGAGCAAGGTGGGGGAGGTGTTAAATATGTACACATATATGTACATGTGTATAGATACACATATGTATACATATATACACTTACACATATACACACATACACATGCTTTGTATATAAACTTATACTATATATAGTTTATACTATATGAGTAGGGGAGACTGTTTCTTAGTGGATAGAGAGCTAGTCTTAGATATATGAAGAATGGGATTCAGCTTCGACCTTTAACACATGGCAGACTTGTGACCTTGAGTAAGTCATGATCTCTCAATGCTCCAGACAACCCTAAGTCTTTAGATTGTAGAGAAGGTGTTGATTTACATGAGTAGAGAATAATTTTCCTCATCCAACAGTTCTCCTATACATATATATTCACACATTTACATACATGTATGTATGCATGCATAGGTGTATATGGGCGTGTGTGCATATATTTATGAACAGGTAGGCTGTATTGCCTATATATGTGTATGTCTGCATATGTGGTATAAATAAATGTATACATGTGCATGTAGGTCTGTTATTGTATGTGTGTATGGACATACACACATACATGTCTCCCCCATAAAATATAAGGTCTTTGATGGCAAGGACTCTTTTTGTTTTTGTTTTGTTTTTTGGAGGGGGGAAGGCAGGGCAATTGGGGTTAAGTGACTTGCCCAAGGTCACATGGCTAGTTTTGTGTAAAGTGTCTGAGGCCAGATTTGAACTCAGGTCCTCCTGACTCTATTCACTGTGCCACCTAGCCACCCCATGATGGTAGGGACTCTTAATTTTTTCTTTTTTATCCTTAATGCTTAGTGCAGTATCTGGCACATATTAAGTGCTTAATAAATAGTAGCTGATTGATTTTCTAAAGTGTCTGATAAAGACATGGCACTTCTCACCAAGGCAAATCTTTCAACATACACATCACATCACATCACACACACACACACAGACACACAGATTGCCCCACTACCATTCCCTCTCTCACTTTAATCTTCAATATCTCTGTATCTACTGGTTCTTTTCTCATTGTCTGCAAAAGTACCTAAGTCCCCCGCATTTGTAAAACACCCTCTCTAGATCTAGCTAACATCCTGCTTCCTAACTATATATAATTGGTCCCTTTCAGAGCCAAATTCATTGAAAAAGCCATCTATACTCCATGACTCACTTCCTCCCTCTCACTCTCTTCTACATCCTCTGAAATCTGGCTTCCAACTTCCTCACTCTTCTGAAACTACTCTCTCCAAAATGACCAACAATCTCTTAATTATCACTCTGGATGGGCTCTCTTTTGTAACTCTCAGCAGCATTTGACACAGTTGAAGAGCCTCTCTTCCTGGATAATCTGTTCTCTCTAGGTTTCTATGTCACTGATGTCTCCTCATTCTACTCCTACCTGTCTGATGATTATTCCTCAGTTTCCTTTGCTGGATCAATATTTCAGTCATACCCACTTAATTATTGGTGTAAACCAAGGCTTATTTATAGGTGCTCTCTCTCTCTCTCTCTCTCTCTCTCTCTCTCTCTCTCTCTCTCTCTCTCTCTCTCTTTCACTGAGATCTCATTAGCTTCCATGGAAGTAGCTCAAAAGAAATGCAAGATTCACAGATTTAGAAAATCCACCCCAAATGTTCACATAGACTATTTGTGCCTGACCTGTGGTAGAACATTCTGAGTTCATATTGGTCTGATTAGTCGCAGTTGGATGTATATAAACATACACACATATTAAAATACATATTCATATATTCTAATATGTAATATATTATACATGCATTCTTATATCTATATTATTGTTTTCACCATTAGAAAATGAACTCCTTGATAGCAGGGCTTTTACTTTTTACTTTTAGTTTTGCCTTTGTAGCATCTGGTAGGTGTTTAATAAATATATGTTGATTGACTGGACAGGAGATTTTCAGGAGCTATACAGAGAAACCAGGTTGAGAAGAGGCATACTCCACACCTAATACCTCTTGATCCATGTTCAGTTTCCATATTATATGGTTCAAGGATACTTGATGTTACCTGCACATACTTGGGTAGAGGAATGAAAGTAAGCCTTAATCCCTCATATCATGACAATATCATTCCACCCCAAATTCAGGCCATGTTTTTATGCCAGTGTCAGGGGGAAGGTGCTATGAGGGGAACAGGGCTCATTACTTCTCAATTATCTTGCAAATTTATAATGTTTCCTAACAATATAGCCTTGGTTCTCATTAGGTTGTCATTACATAGGCTCTGGTTTTATCCAATGAGATCAATTAGGACACAAAATGAGAAAATAACATGTTGTTTTTCTTCAACACTCATTTACTCCAGGGGCTAGGTATGGATAACATAAGGAAAGCTACCACTTAAGTAAAATTAAGTCAACAACAGCAAAAAAAAATTGATAAGTATTTATTAAGTATTCACTATGTCCTAGGGTAAATAGCCATCTGTTCTGACCAGAAACTCTGAGGGTCTTTCCCTCCCAGATGATTCTTCTATGAAGCCAAACTAGGCCATATCTGCCTCAATTCTTAACTATTAAATGGGTGTTGCCTCAGACAAACTAAGAACTGGGAAAGATCTTAGCTTCGAAAAGCCAAGTTCTCCCACTAAAAGTGGGATCATCTCCATTTGTCCTGATCCATGTCTTGCAATGAACTCTGATGACTCTGAAAGAGAAGATGAGGTTGATGACTTTGCACATCTATAGCACCAATGCAATATTCACAGTGCCCATGACCACTATAAATATACCTGCATGGTGCTCAATGGCAAAATATAACAGACTCTCCATAGAGAAGCCAGAAGTGAAACATTTATTCAAACACCAGAAAACCAAATCCCAAAAGCAGTTAGCCAATTCCATCATAGTAGAAAAGAAGTTAATAAGCCATAACAGCACAGAGAGTCACAGAATCCTTTAGCCTTCTCACAAACCAATATTTCTACTCACAATCCTGACTGACTCCCTGGGATGCCTGCTCTACTCCTCCCAGTCTAGTTACCTCTGACTCCCAGATTCATGTGGGCTCTACTCTACCCTTCAGCAAACTCCTCCCACCACAGGCTTCATGTGAATACATTCAGCCTATTAGGGGACAGAGTATATTTTCAAAGCAAGGAAAATCTTCAAATCCCCTTAGGCTTATTAAGGGGCAGGGAAGACCTTCAAATTAACATTACCATTGCAACATCCCTAATTCACTTAAATCCAAATCACTTGCAAGTCAAGACATCATCCTCCTGATGCCATTGGTCCTCTTTGAGAACAGAGGATGAACAACAGCAACAACCATGTCCTAGGCATTATGCTAAGAGCTGAGGATAACAAGAAAAGAAAAAAAATGTCCCCTTCTCTCAGGAAGCTTACAGTCAAATCAGGGAGACAATATGCATATGCCTATGTATGAAAAAGCTATATATTGAATAAATCGGAGGTAATCAACAGAGAGAAGAATAATGCTAGAATTCAAAGGGATAAGGAAAGGCATTGTGTAGAAGGCAGTATTTTAGATGGAATTGAAGGAAGTCAGGAGATGAGGAGAAGAGGAGAAAGAGAATTCCAGAAATTGGAGACAGCCAGTAAAAATATGCAAAGTCAGAAGGTAGCATGTGTGTGTGTGTGTGTGTGTGTGTGTGTGTGTGTATGAATGAGTGTATGTATGTGTGTGTGTGAAGAACAGCAAGGAAGTCTAAGTTACTGGATCACAGCATATGTAGGGAAGTGCAAGGTAACAGAAGACTGAAAAGAAGGGAAGGAACACTATATGAAGAGCTTTGAATACCAAACAGAGGACTTTATTAAGTTCCAGGCATTGTGCTAAGCACTGGAACTACAAAGAAAGGCTAAAATAATCCAAAGCTTCAAGATAGGAACATATGCTAGCACCATACATTCTAATGGGGGATATAACATGCAAGCAATTAGGTACAAAAAAGATACATACATTGTAAAATTTAGGTTATCTCAGTGGGAAAGACTTAAAATGCTTCTTCATAGCTTAAACATTGGAGTCTGAAAAGATTGCCCCCCCAAATAAACCCAGAAGTTATTTTTTTCTTTTCTTTTTCTTTTTTGCTTTTTGGAGGGCAACTGGGGTTAAGTGACTTGTCCAAGGTCACATGGCTAATTTTTGTGATAAGTATCTGAGGTCGGATTTGAACTCAGGACCTCCTGATTCCAGGGCCGGTGCTCTATTCACTGTGCCACCTAGCTGTCCCTCCCAGAAGTTATTTTTGAGTGACTGATGGTGGGATGGGAATAGATTTACTTGAACATGCTTCAGATTCATCTGGAGTCTTTGGTCCCTGTAAACAGCATCCCATTCAAATACACCTCTGGGAAAGGGAAAGGAGTACAGGACTTAGAGTCAGGGCACCTGGGATTAAATCCTGCTCTTGCTCTTCACCAGTTGGGAGATCTTGGCCAAGTCACTCTCTGTGCCTCAGTTTCCTCATCTGTAAAATGGAGATGATTATGCACTACTGAACCTACCAAGTGATTGAGTACATCAAATAGTATAATGGAGATAAAGGGTTTTGTAAAATGGAGAGTGTTTTAGTAGAATGTCTGTTATGATGATACTTACGTCAGTTAAACCTTCCATGTTTAAAGAAGGCACCTGCTCAATGAAGATAAATTACTTTTCTTAAACAGTATCAATTACTTACATGGTTCTGGGCTGCACAGGGATAGTGTAAAGGGAAATAGAGAACATGCTAGGGTCAAAGTAAGTGAGGCAATCCCTGTTAGCTATCTATTTCTCTCTGCAGTGATGTGCATAATTCCCATGCCTTTATTTCAGCTGGGTTGGAAGTAAATTTATTTCAAAATTAACGAAGGGTAGGGTTCATTTGCTAAAACTATCTCCTAGATATTCCCAATGTCACACATTTAACAATTGGCTTTATGAGATTATTTTATAGAAAGTGGTTTAAAATTTTAAACTAAAACAGGTTTCTCTGTGAGCTGACTTGAGGACAGCTGTCACTGAATACACAGTGATACACTATCTTTTAAGCTCTTTTCTGACTCAGATATTGGTCTGGGTCTCCTTTTGTAGTAAAAGGAACAGTTCGATCTTTCTCCTTCTGTCCATACAATTTTCTGTGAATCTTATGGGAAAAGGTCTAATCTCCACCAGCCAAGGCCATGTGTATGCACAGTTTGTCACATGTTTATATGGTATGGTTTGAGAAGTCTCTCCAAAGATATTTCTTCACCAGTCTACCATATTACCTGAAACTCCCACTGTGCTTTATCTTCCAAAGACTTCTGTTAAAATATAACTATATTGACTATGGGGAACACACTGAACTCAGCAGCCTCCACAATGTTAGCATGGATTTATTTAAAAGATCTCTATTATCTAGTTATTACCTTTTTCACTCATGTCCTATCTTAACGCTTCATCATGCTGTAGAAATGACCCTGGGTTCTGGGAGATTATAAAATACAACATCTGCTCCAACAAAGCATTTGGTTGTTTTCAGTCATTTCATTCAGTCATGCCCAATTCTTTGTGACCCTATTTGGAAGTTTTCTGGCAAAGATACTAAAGTGTTTGTCATTACCTTCTCTAGTTTTTTTTTTTTTTTTTTTTACAGATGAGAAAACTGGGGCAAACAGTATTAAGAGACTTTCCTAGGGTCACAAAACTAGTAAGTATCTAAGGCTAGATTTGAACATAGATCTTCCCTGATTCTAAGCCTAGCATTCTATCCACTCTGCCATCTACCTAACAGAGCCTAATAAACAGTAAAGACTTTGAATATGAGACCAATCACAGATTGTGACCTTCTGTTATTTGAGGACAAGTTTGACTATGTTGGGAAAACATCACTGTGTCATCTATTGTATGGGGTTCTTTATCTGGACAATACACTTTAGGGGATATATGGACTTGTATGGGGAAAAAACTCCCAACATAATTTCACTGACCTTTAATTAAAAATCACCACTTCTTTAATTATTTAAAAACATTATTTAAAGAAGGGGTCCATGTCAGACTGCTGAATGGGCCCATGATACCCCCCAAAAGATAAAAACATCTCACCTATAGGGTGATAAAGTTTTTGATGCCAGCAGCTTTTGAAGACCATCTACTAAGTCATGAAGGGGATGTGGATGAGTTATGATATTCATTAGTGGAAGGAGAACACACACTGATGAAACCTCAGATCCTTCAAGTATTGATAAAGCATAATCTGTCATCTGGCTAAGAGTTCATTCTTGAAAGGTCATTAGTCAACAGTAAACAAACAATTTACCAAGCACTTACTATGTGTCAAGAAGTGTGCTAAGCATAAGGAATAAAAATATAAGCAAAAGGAAAGATTTTGATAGAGTAAGGGAGTCAGCAAAAGTCAGGGCACAAGTTTCTTCTTAGAGAGTATAGACCTGCAGCCATTTTATTGCGAGAGAAGCAGCATTAATTAATTCTGATGTCAAAAGAATTGGTTCCTGATCTGAGTTTTACAATTTGATACCTGTATCCCCTTAGATAACTCACTAAACCCCTCTGGCCCTGTTTTCTCATCTGAAAAATTATGTTAGACTAAGTGACCGCATGGTCCAACTGTTCCAAAATTACCCCTCAATGACAGCATGCAAGGCACAGGGTTAGAGTTTGGATACACACACAGAGGTATATATGTATGTGTATATACATATGTATATATTGTTACATATATACACATGTGTGTAGGAATATGTGTAAACACATGCACATTACACATATGTGTATGTGCACATACCTATATATACTTATATATGTATGTGCATGTATATATCTTCAGATGTCTAACACAGTGCTTTATATACTATCATTGAGCTATAAATATGGGATATATGCGTCTATATGTGCATACAAATTATATACACACATATGCATATATAGACACACATATATAATACACACAGAGACATATATATGGAACTATAAGATGACATCAATATCCTCAAAGAACTCAGACTACAGAGAGACAATCAATTAATAATTTTTTATTTGCTTACTTCACACAAAGCACTTTGCTAAGTGCTAGCAATACAAACATAAAAATAGTTTCTGCTTTTATGAAGCTCACATTCTAAAGGAGGAGGCAAAATTGAAATATATAATATAGACAAGAGAAATGGAAGATTATCTCAGAAGGGAAAGTACTAGAAACTGGGATGGACTAGTAAAGGTATTTTGTGAAAAGTAGAATTTGATTTGAAACTGAGACAAATCTAGGTAAGGTAGGAGGCATTGGAGGTGAGAAGGAGCAACATGTTAGTCATGGAAGATAGCCAGTATAAAGGTCTGGATATAGGAGTTGGATTGTCATGTGCAAGGAACAACATTCAGATGGTCAGTAGAAGTAGGTCATAGAGAGATCAGGGAGGAGAGAAAGTAAGAAGAACTGGAAAGGAATGAAATGTTTAGGGAATGAAGAGTTTTAAATGCCAAACAGAGGGGGGTTTTATTTGACCCTAGTTTTTGAGAAAGTCAAGACAAGGATTGCTGCAAGAAGCTTGAGGAGAGATGAGTAGGTTTGGAATAGCTTATTAGAGGGTGGGAGAGTGAATCAATTGAGAAGGAATAGAATGATTATGTCACTACAGTGATGGTCCAATTTACATTAGATTAAAAAAATATATAGTAGGTACAATCAGCATGGTTTTGTGATTTCCTCCAGCTCAGTTGAGTAGCACATGAATACAAAGGCAGTGATGTAGAGGATATGAGTCATGCAGAGCTGGGCTTTGGTAAGGCCTAGTTAGCAAAATGACATTCAAGAGTATAAAATTGTATAGTGCTGAAATGGGTCAAGATACAGAAAGAAGGGGTGGCTAGGTGGTGCAGTCAATAGAGTACTGGCCCTGGAGTCAGGAGGACCTGAGTTCAAATCTGGCATCAGATACTTAACATTTACTAGCTGTGTGACCTTGGGTGAGTCATTTAACCCTAATTGTCCTGCCTTCCCCCCTCCAAAAAGCCAAAAAAAAAGATACAGAAAGAAGAGTGTAGTCAGTTCTTGGGTTATGACTGGGGAAAGAATATGTATATAAGTAACAATATGATACATTACATGGGTGGGTATGAACATTTGACTTCTGAATAGGTACTGATGTTGGGAGTCATAAGCTTTAACTTTTCCCTTTCCCCTTTTAGAAATCTTTCAAGAAACAGCTCTTGAGGTAACATGAATAACCCAGTGTAGCTGCCCCAAAGAAGATAAAGACAAGAATGGAAAGAATAATTGTGACTTTGAACTCAACACTATTAGATGTAATAAATAAGTGAGACAAATAATTGCAGTGCTGGGGGAAGGGTGGAAATGATGCAAACAGTATTGGCTCATACTAAGTAGACAGAAGTGGAAAATAGAAGTTGGTTCAAGAAATGCAAGTGGGGAGGGTTCTCATAGGATCCACAGAGTCCCTTGGCAGGGCAAACAGGGGCTCTGTGTCCTAGGTTTACATAAGTCAGTTTCAAAAGAACAGATTTCCTGTGGTCTGGAGGTGGAATGAGCTACAAGCATATTTGTCTGAGACAGTGCTGTTGCTCTCCATGGGCCATCTGGTAGAAAGTTGGTCCCTCTTATGAGAGGAATTATCATATGTTAGAAAGTGGCAGAAATGAAGAACTGACAGTGGAGCTGGGCACAGAGATTCTGGGAGGTGAACTACAGAAGTGAGAGATATAGGATGCTTTTAGGAGTAGCAGGTGGAGTCTTTGAAGATAGATATCCTGGGACCCCAAAGAGGGCAATATAGAGGAACAAATGTTGGCATAATGAATTTTTACAATAAAATATTTCATTTCCAAAATCAAAATATTTTTTTTGAAGGTGATATGGTGTAGGGTGGGGGAAGGTCGAGCAGAGACATAAAGAGGCCCTGTGGTCTCAGGGAAATACCATTAAATTTAAAGTCAGGAGTCAAGGGTTCTAATCTCTGCTTGCATCTAATTACTTGTCACCTATCTGGCTCCATATGTCACTTGTACTCTCTGAGCATCATATTTTTCATATATATATATAAATGGAAGGAATTAGATTTCATAATCTCTAAAGTCCCTTCTAGCTCAAAATCTTATGACTCTATAGATAGAAACAATTAGGTGAGTGAAGAAGATATTCTAGCAAGATGAGACAGCATTAACAAAAGCATGGACAGGGAGACTAATCCTGTTGGGGGATAATTATCAAATCAAGAACTTTCATTGGAGAAACAGTCAAGAAACCTAGGTTACTACTGGTTCTGTTATCATTTGGTCAATTAGTTGTGTCTGACTCTTCATGACCCTATTTGTGGTTTTCTTGTTAAGGATACTGGAGTAGTTTGCCATTTCCTTCTCCAGTTCATTTTACATAAGAGGAACTGAGACAAATAGGGTTAAGTGACTTGTCCAGGGTCATATAGCTAGTAAGTGTCTGAAGTCAAATTTGAACTCAGGTCCTCCTGACTCCAGGACTGGTGCAATATCCACTATGCTATTTAGCTGTCCCTGGTACTGGTTCTACTACTAACTAGATTTATGATGTTTAACAAATCATTTTTTTTTCTGAACATCGCTCTGTTTCATTTGTTAAATGAGAGATTTAGGCTCCATTTCTAAGGCTCCTCTGTTATTTGATAGGAGACATTGTTAGAAAGTTTAGCTGATTCCATTCATTCAACAGAGCCCTGGACAAATGAATCAATCATGAAAAGAATGTGCATGTGGATTCAGCATGGCTCCCTTAGTCATTGTTTAAAGGACACCTGTTTTTAATTACTGGCTTCACCTACAAAGGTGCTCATCAGCCATGGCAGGATAGGGTACTTCCAAGCAAAATAGAGCATATAAAAAAGATAGCCAGCTCATGGGCTTTACATTTAATCTCTCTCAAACCAGAAACAAGTATCTATTGTTCTCCTTTTTATTTTTCTGATTAGAGAGCTGGAAGAGAACCCTCTCATTTTATATATCAGGTAAATTGAAGCCAAGAGAGGTTTAATAACTTGCCTAACACAGCCAAGCCCTTTCATGGTGCTGGAACACATAACTTAGCTGTATTCATAGAATGACAGATTTAGAACTAGCAGAGACCACCAGAGGTCATCCAGTTCATCTCTCTCATTTTACAGGTGAAGAAACTGAGGTCCACAAAGGTTAAACATTAATATTCAATTAATATGAAAACTACATCAAGGTCAGCTACTAAACTGAAGTAAATTATTCAACTTGGAAAAGCTACAAACCAAGACTAAAGTATAGGGAGTGTTGGTGTGTGACTTTATGTTCATAGATGATTATTTACTCAATGAAGCCTCTGGGGCTGAGATGCAATAAAGTATAGATCAGTTCTCTGCTGCTTATACTAATTTTGGCATAACAATTAGCACCAAGAAAACAAAGGTTCTCCACCAGCCAGCACCACACCATCCATATGTGGAACCATTAATTACAGCAAATGGAAAAATATTGAATGCTGTGGATAAGTTCACTTCCCTCAGCAGTATACTTTCCAAGGATGTACACACAGATAATGAAGTTGGCACACACATTGCCAGAGCTAGCTCAGTGTTTGGGATGTTTCAAAGAAATTTGGGGGAGAAGAGGGATGAAACTACCTACCAAACTGAAGGCCTACATAGAGCAATTGGGCTGACCTCATTGTTGTATGCCTGTGAAATCTGAGTGATATACCATCACCATGTCAAGGGACTGAATCGCTTCCATTGGAATAGTCTTAAAAAGATGCTAAAGATCACTTGGCAAAATAAGGTATCAGACACTGAGATCTTTTCTCCAGCTAAACTGCCAAGCATTCAAACTCTACGGCAGAGAACATACCTTCAAAAAGTTTGTCCATATTACTCAAATACCAAAAGTGTGTTTGCCTAAATGACTATTTTATGGAGAATTCATTCAAGGCAAGCACTTACATACAAGTCAAAAGAAGTGATAGAAGGACACCATCAAGGTCTCTGAAGAATTTTGTAATCAACTGTGAGGGACGGGAGGCACTAGCACAAGACTGTGCAGTATGGCATCACTGTACCAAAGAAAGTGCTGTACTCTGTGACTGAAGAATTTCAGTAGCTCAAAAGAAATGTAACATGCACAGAGATTCATATGGACTATTTGGGCCAACCTGTGGTAGAGTCTTCCAAGTTCATATTGGTCTGATTAGTCACAGTCAGACACACTATGCCTTGACCCCAACATAGGGATATCATTTTGGTTCTCTTCAAGAATGAGGTACAACCTTCCCTAATTGATAAATAGCTGAAGGATATGAACAGGCAGTTTTCAGATGAAGAAATTAAAACCATCTATTAATTTAATTTTAATTAAAGCTATCTATATCCAGAGAGCATATAAAATGCTCTATCACTATTGGTTAGAGAAATGGAAAACTCTGAGGTACCGCATCACACATATCAGATTGGCTAAGATGACAAAAGAGGAAAATGACAAATGCTGGAGAAGATGTGGGAAAATTGGAGCACTAATGCATTGTTGGTAGAGTTGTGAACTGATCCAAGTGTTCTGGAAAGCAATTTGGAACTATGCCCAATGGGCTATAAAAATGTGCCTACTCTTTGACCCAGAAATATGACTTCTAGGGCTGTATTCCAAAGAGATTATACAAATGGGGAAAGGACCTACATGTACAAAAATATTTATAGCAGCTCTTTTTGTGGTGACAAAGAATTGGAAATTGAGGGAATATCTATCAGTTGGGGAATGGCTGAACAAGTTGTGGTATATGAATGTAATGGGATAATATTATGCTATAAGAAATGATGATCAGGCAGACTTCAGAAAAAACTTGAAAAGACTTGAATGAACTGATGCCGAGTGAAGAGAGCAGAACCAGGAGAACACTGTACACACTAACAGCCACATTGTGCAGTGACTGACTTTGATAGACTTACCCCTTCTTAGCAATCAAAGGATCCAAGACAGCTCCAAAGGACTCATGATGGAAAATGCTGTCCACATTCAGAGAAATAATTATGGTGTCTGAATGAAGTTTGAAGCATATTATTTTATTATTTGCACACACACTCTCTCTCTCTCTTTGTCTGTCTGTCTTTTCCCCTTTTTGGTTTGTTTCTTCTTCCTCATGGTTTCTCACATTGGTCCTGATTCTTCTTTACAACATGACTAAGTGAAAATATGTTCAATATGAATGTATATACACATACACACACACATATATATATATGTGTGTGTATATATATATATACAGAGAGAGAGAGAGAGAAGGAGGGAGAGAGAGAGAGAAGGAGGGAGAGAGAGAGAGAAGGAGGGAGGGAGGGAGAGAGAGAGAGGGAGGGAGGGAGAGAGAGAGAGAGAGGGAGGGAGGGAGAGAGAGAGAGAGAGAGAGAGAGAGAGAGAGAGAGAGAGAGAGAGGGAGAGGGAGAGCCTACATAAAATTGCACATTGTATTGGGGTCAGAGGAGAGGTGTGGAGAAAATTTAGAACTCTAAATCTTATTAAAGTGAATGTTGAAAACTAAATAAATTAAAAGCGTAAAAAAACAAAGAATGAAGGACAACCA
Organism: Petaurus breviceps papuanus; assembly: GCF_028583685.1. Taxonomy (NCBI): domain Eukaryota; kingdom Metazoa; phylum Chordata; class Mammalia; order Diprotodontia; family Petauridae; genus Petaurus; species Petaurus breviceps. The sequence continues at coordinate 36,355,268 of NW_027187391.1, forward strand.
ACCATCCACATAACACTTTAAATTTTGCAAAATTCGTTTACACGCCAGTTAATCAGCATTTATTATGCTTGCCCTTATTATTTTTTAGCATTATTAACTATTATTATGTGTCAGGCCCCGTGATAAGCACTAGGGATACAAAGAAAGGCAAAGGCCCATCCCTGCACTCGAGGTTCCACGATCTGTTGTTTCCTTTGGTCTTTATAATAGCCCAATGAGATAGATGGTAATATTATTTCCACTTTTGGGATGAGAAAACTGAGGCTGAAACCATTTAAATTACTTGTCTAGGGTCATACAGCTAGCTTCTGTGGCAAGATTCAAACTGAAGTCTACAGATTCTCTACACAATGTATCACCTACCTGCTTAGGTGAAGTGACCTGCCAAAGATCGTACAGGTGTTAGTAGTATTAGAGGAGGGATTTAAACCCAGGGTGTCTGATTTGACAGCCAGTGCTTTGTCTTCCATAATATACTATTTTCCAGATGCAGAACTATAACAAGGGTCAGTAAACCAGGCCTTTGTTCCAAGGCATAAAATTTTTAAGGGTACAGAGAGTCCTTTTACTCCTTAGCAGCATAGAAATAATAGCTCAGACCCTAATCAGAAAGAATAGTTGAAAATAGAAAGCTACCAGATGATGGGCTGGATTGAGACATCCTTTATCTTACCTGATCCTGCTTTCTTCTTTTACCCAGCTGATACCCTAGAGTCTCTGACTCTCCTCCACCATGAAGAGATATTCTACCAACTGAAAGCAAGCTTTGTGACCCTAACTCTAGGGTACAAAAGTTCCTAGTTACGACCCTAGTTACGACAAACAGTGGTGTCCAATTGGGTTCTTCTGAATGGCAACGTCATTCCTCCACACATATATTAGTATTTAAGTCACTCAATCAACATTTATTAAGCTCCTACTATGTACCAGGCACTATGTTAAATGCCAGAATTTAGTAGGATAAAATCATAAAGGAAGGAAAGATACTTGATATTGAGAAAGATGGCGGGACAGCAGGACGCTAGAGGAGAAGGGATTGAATAAGAATAGGAAAAAATTGCTTTTTCTTAACATGGCTTAAGGAGGTGAGTACCAAGGAGCACATGGTGGGCATTTCATTTTGTAAGTTACTTTAAATTGATTTTAGAACCTCTCAATGCACTTTATATGTAACGATTAGATTAGATTATGCAGTTCTTGAGGAGAATTTGCGTCTGCTCTGCATGCTCATTATTTGTGCAAATAGCCAGTATCACCATCCTTAACAGCATGTACAGTATTGACACCACAGTTTGATGAAATGTTTTCCATCTTTTCTGTGGAGCAGCCAATGGAATGGTGCTTTAAAAAGGGAGAGAAAGAACTGCAGGTGGGTTCCATTGGAATAGACAAGGGTCATTCAGGGAGTAAGAATTTATCTCTCTAATCAGGTACCACAGTGGGGGAGAGAAAAGGGGTAGATAAAGACTCCTTAAAATGACTGCAAACCACTCGCTGAATCCTGGACAGGATATGGAAGCCAGGAGTGGTAAGGCCAGCATCAGTAACACAGAATGGCTATTGCCTGGGCCACAAATATAAAGCAGAGAGCAGTAGACCAAAAAGTCGCTTTCTCTCAATTGAACTAAGTAGCAGTAGGGCCACAGGCCTATTCTGGGTATCACTGATGCTTTCCCAGTATTCTCTGCCTCAGGTTAGAAAGTCTGTACTCATGACCTTTTTCCCAGCCTGATGTCAAGAAATACTAATTCTCTCTTATTGACATAATTTCCTGCTAGACTAGATTTCTTCATGGCCAGATCCCATCAGGAAAAGGATTAGAAGGAATCACAAATTTTAGGATCCTTCCCTTCTACTTTTCCCCTCCTCCCCCAAACCATACAATACTATTAGAAATGATGAGTAAAGGAAGATATAAACCAGATAAAAAGCAGCATAGCTTTAGAGCTGGAAGGAAGCAGAAGTCAATAAGTACTACTCTCTCATTTTATATATTAAGTAAACTGAGATCAAGTGATTTGTATAATAAGGTCATATAGTTAGTAAAAGGAAAAATCAGGTTTTGAATCAAGGTTCTTTGAGTTCAGATACAGTTTTTGTTTGTTTTTTTGTTTTTGCCATTCCATACAATTCACTCTTCAAAGGAAACGGAAAAAGGAAGACAGATCATGCAATAACAAAAGGGGGAGAAAAGTGGAGATAATACAAATTGCAAATGTTCTTAGGATTAGTCAAGTCCTATGTATCATCTCCAGGGAAATAGAACTACCTTTACTTAGTTCCCTTATCCTCCATAATTGACTATTTTGCTTCGATTAGCCTCAATTGTAATTCTATTGCTATAGATTTACTGGTAGGTTTCCCAGTCTCAGCCTTCCTGAATGTTTTTTTTTCCTAGCATTTGGTTGTATTTGAAGTTACCTAGCAGGGAGGAATGGAATTTCTCTCTGAGTTTTCTGTTTCTGAATTGTATAGAATACCTTATTCAGCTGATAATTAAGGACCTGAAAAAATACCCCACTCTCATCCTTTTACCTCCCTAGTCATATATAAATGTATAAACCAGTCAACCACCAAGAATTATTATGTTTTTACTTTGTGACAGGCACTGTGCTAAGTGCTAGTGATATAAAAGAAAATGAAAACCATCCCTGCCTTTAAGGAACTTATATCCTAATGGAAGAGACAACATGTAAATACCTACCAGATACCTACAGAGTAAATGGAAGACAAAAGGTAAAAGTTTAAAAAATAATCTTTCCTATATGGATCCTAAATAATACAAGCCTTTCACCTACTTCATCCTTCTATGTAACCTTGGGCACAGGACTGCCATATTCTCAAATGCAAAATAAGGGGGTTAGACAAAATTATCTCTATGGTCTCTTTCAGTTCTAAATCCTATAATCCTATGATCCTCCAAAGATCTTAAGCATTTTTTTCTATTCCCATCTGTCATGTCTGAAGGAATATTAATCCTTTTGTTGTCATTTTCATAGGTTTCTACCAAGGCTGACAATAAAAACATTGAATTCAATGAATTTTGTTATGAGAATTTTCCTATCTCCTCTTTATACATCCTATTCCCTAAAGTCAGCGTTCCCTCCCTGCTGCTCCAACCCAAGCCCAAAGCTCAAAAAAAAAAAAAAATCTAATGAACTAATTTGGACTAATATGCTAATGAGGTATAATTGCAGGATATTAAAACTGAAAGGGAACCTAAAACATCATCCTATCCAATTCTCTCATTTTTCAGATAAGGAAACTGAGGATTGGTGAGAGCAAGTGACTTGCCTAAAGTCTTTCAGTTAGTTAGGGGCAGAGTAAAGAGCAAAACCCAGGTCTCTGATTCCTTGCACAGTATTCTTTCCAAAAGACCAGTTTAGAGATTTAAAGCACTACGCTACTATGCAACACATAGTCATTTTTATCCACAAATACAAAACCAAAAACTACTTATTTGTTTTCTAGATAGTTCGTCTACATCAAGAATAGAGCACTATGGAAACTGTTACTGATTCTCATGTTCTGTTGCATAGGTGTAAACGATAACTCCAGGGGCCCAGGAATTCTCCTCCAGGATCCAGAAATCACACATGCACGTACCTGTCTGTCGTTGCAGTCCCCTACTCATTGAAAGTAACAAGTGCTTTAAAAGTTTCTAAAAGCAATGCTACTTTGGATCCCATAGAAGGAGGATTATTCTGGGTGTCCTAGATACCCCTTACTCTCCACACCCTCTCACCATCACCCCTAAGTCTCTGCCTCGTTCAAAAACTCAGTACTGCCATCTTGGATCTGACATTAGCCCTTTTATATTCTCTGTATCCTTGAAAGTCATAGGGCAGATGGCACTATGCCAAGAGATCAGACAATTGACTAAGGACAAGAAAGTCCCCTTTTACATTCAGAGAGCAGGAACCCCCATTTTCTTGTCTTCCAGATTAAATATAAAAGCACTGATAATTCTCCCAGAAAATTGGCTTTTTTATATCACCAATGAAATACATCAACCATTTAGTTTCAGCTGAGCTCTAAGCTAAATCTTCGTAGGATTGTACCCATTACTAATCATTGCACAGTAGAATTACCTTTGAAGCCTTAAGAAATATCTTGTTGTCTTATGGAACACTTAGCACTTTGAAGAAAATGTTGTTTGGGGGAAATTAGTCTGAAGCAATGAAACTTGTTTGTTCCAACTAAATAGATTGCTTAACATCTTGGAGTATGAAAAGACAAATAAGGAGTAGTCCAGTGCCAATAGTAAAAACACTCTACCTTGGCACCCAGGCTTGCTTGGTTCTATATGGGGTATGTTTCTATCCCCAGGACAGACTAATTACTTTCTGCTCAATGTCCCCAATTCCTTTTTTTCTGCTTTGGGTTTCTTTTCGTGCTTCATTTTTCTTCTTCAAACTTCTCATTTTCTCTAGAACTTCCCATTATTTCCCCCAAGCCAATCTTTTCTTACGATCTTGTGTTCCCTTTCTGTAAGTACTCAAGAATGATAGGTTCTCTCTGATCCAGATGGTTTCATTTTCATCACTGGTCTTTTTCCTCTTTATTTCAATATGTGGTGTTTTGTGTTTTTTTTTTTTCTGCAGCTGTTAAAAGTGAGTACAATTTAAGTCTACCCACATACTCTTCACATCAGTTTGTCACCCACTCATTTGAATGAGACAAGCCTCCACTAGGAGTGAAAAAGCCAGAAGCTGTAAAATAGAGCTGGCTTATCACTAACATATTTATTTGTTTGTTTTTTGTAGCTACCAGACTGGGTCAGCATAGGGAGTTCCAGGTGATGAACTCTCCTTAATGTATATCATAAACTGTTTTGTGACATATAGTTTTAGAAAATTGCCTATGGAAAGTTCAGAGTTTAAATGACTCACCCAGGGTCACAGAGCCACCATGGGTCAGGGGACTTACTTTATCCTTGATCTTTACTCCAAGATCAACTGTACCCACTATTCCATGCTACCTGTCATCATTATATTATACCTAAATACTGGGATATCTGAAACATTTTTTTTTATGTGTGCAAGGTTAAAGTAAACATCAGGGAACCAGGCACAAAGTGCAAAGGAGAAGGGAAGATCAGAACTCAAGGCATTCAAAAAAGGTTAAGAAGGTTGAGATGAGCTAGACATTAAAGGTTGAAGAAGATATTAAATAGGTGGATAAGAAATAGAAAAACATTACATGGAAGATTTTTTTCTTAATTTCCCCTTGTCATAGGGATGAGTCCAAAAAATCCCTTTTGCTATGTAAGTATGTTGACATATGGCCATAGGGTAGAAAAACCTCAAAACCACATGTCTTTCAGATATGACACAGTCAATATACAATTGTTTCATTGTCCCCAAATTGTTCTTTAATTCAGAGATTCCCAGCAAGAAACTTCACAGTCCTACAAACAGCCACTTGTAAGTTAGCTATTGGCAAACACTGTAACGTTTACCATCATTACTATCAATTAGTACTTTTGTGTCCGAGGGGCTGCTTCAAAGCAAGTCCTCTAAAACATATTATCTATCTTTCCATATGTGCTTCTATCTGAGTGTGTGTTTTCTTGCAAGTCTTTTCAGAAATATCTTTGTTTCTCCCCAAGCGCCTTTTCTTTGTCTTTCTCATGCAGTTTCTTTTTCTGACCCTTTCAGAAAATAAAATGTCCATATGTCATAAAAATAACACCTTACATAAAATGTGAAACATGAGACGCTTATAAATCCTGAGGAAGAAAATGTATTTTGATTAATTAGAGCAAATTTTAATTGATGTTAATAGGCAATTTTACCAAAATTGCTGCTCTAGATGGAAAATTTATTGTTTAATATTCATCCTAAACACCTAGCTATAAGTATACTCCCAAAAGAAAGCCAAAGTTGGCTTATATCTCACTAGAATCCAAAGTTCATATGCCATGCCTTGTAACTGCAAGGTCAACAACTCAAGGTCCTTCATGAAGCCTGTAGAATTAAGTTAGGTCACTAGTCACGTGCCTTACACCCCTGCTCTTGCTACACCCTTCCCCCCATGAGACAGAACATACTTATGCAGACTAGAGAAAAAATACTCCCATCTACCAGCTTGCATTCCATTGCATAATTCCAGGCTAAAATCTACAAAATGCTCTCAACATCAAGATTACACATTCAACATGAAAATAATATCTTTTCAATCTCTAGATCTGTAGTTTCTATGACCTGTTCTCCATTCCTGGGTGTGAGGGGGAATTCAGGGGGTAAAACATACCCATTTCAATCCATGTCACATCTGATTATAGCACCAGGGTAACATTTCCCCTTCAAGTGACATGCTGAGATAGGATCAGAAACACTCCATCTTTTTTCAGATGGAAAGTCATCTCTCTGATCCCCTATCATGCTTCTTGAAAGTTTTCCCTTAGGAGCGGCCAGGTAGCACAGTGAGTAAGAGCACCGGCTCCAGTGTCGGGATGACATGTGGATAGAATCCGGGCTCAGACACTTATTACCCACCCAGAAACACCTGGCCATGTAACCTTGAGCAAGTTACTGAACCCCAATTGCTTAAGGGTGGCCAGGTGGCTCAGTGAGTAACAGCACCGGCTCCAGTGTTGGGATGACCTGGGGATCAAATCCAGGCTCAGATACTTAGCACCACACCCAGAAATAACTGGCCATGTAACATTGAGCAAGTTACTCAACCCTGATTGCTTAAAAAAAAAAAGTGTCCCCTTCTCTCAGACCTGTGTCTTTGGCTGCCTCTGAGAAAACTCATTAAGCAGCTGGTAAGTAGAAAATTCTCTCTATTTGAAATACTGCCACATTAAATCTACAATCAGGTAAGTTTCAGACATCTACTACCTCTCTGTGATTTAAACAGAAGCTAAAATCTGTTTCTTTCATGAATACTTTGTTGGAGAGGGCTGTGATGTCAGCATTCTTTTGATTCAGGTTTGGTATTAGGGCAAAACAAGGAACCCACAAGTCCCTGAACATTTTATGAAGGAGGTTTATTTTCTCTAACACAGGAAGAATATTCAACAAAGATAGGGTGAGGCCCAACTTCTCTGGATGCAGACCTCCCTCCGCTCCATCTTAAAATTAGCGTGGTCGGCAGGTCATCAGGTTATATAGATTCATGTGGTTTCAAGTACCCACCAAGTCTGAGAGGCTGGAACTACAAGCAACTGGGACTTTTTATGCACTCAGATCAGGAACCTGCATCAGGGAAGCTGGGACTAATCAGGTTTCAGGGGCAGGTGAGTGAAGACAGTAAATGAAGCTATTTCAGGAAAACTCTGGTCATATCAAGATGTATATCTTCAAGTAAATGAAGGGCTGCTGTCAATTTCTCCACAACTTATAACTCCTTTGTAACAAATTCACCAAGTCCTTCTTTGACATCACATCAGCATATGGAGGAGATTGTGGATTTTCAAGTGTCATGATAGTAGAGTGACAACTTTGGCAGATCCTGACGAGCTGGAAGGAGCCCAGGTAGAGACCCTACTTAATTCTACATGTCTTTTTTCCAAGAACCAGACCAACTATATTTGGAGAGGTTCAACATTTGACTGACCATAAAGTGTTGATTTGGTGGGGGTTAGAGAAGAAGCATAACAATCCTCAAATAAGATGCACTGATTTTAAGTACTTTGAGGATAATATCCATATCCATAGAACTATGTCCTCGAAGTATTGAAAAATACAACTCATAACTGTCATCAACCCTCATGCAACTAATTCACATAGTTCCTTGATCACAATGTGCTTTCATTTGCACATATATCTAGTTCTGAGAGGCATCATGGCATAATAGATAGATATCTAGTAATCTAGATATTTGGAATGAAGAAGGCCTCACTACAAATCCCACCCTTTATACCTACTAGTTGTGTGAACTCCTGAGGGAAATGACATTATCTTTGAACTTTGTGTAACTATCTTAAGATTAAACCTTAGTGAGATTGTGATATGCATTAAGGACTGAGGAAGATTCAGTTCTCATAAGAACCATGACATATTGATGTTTAATGCACAGTATAGTGCAAAACATATAACATGGTGGTACTTAATACTTGATTGATATGCCTTTAACATGTATGTCTTTAAAATGCCTGCTCACTCCAATATGATCTGTGTTAGATCATAAACACCTAGGCAGTTCATACACACATACATATACATGCATATGTATGTATGCACTCTTGTGTGTGTGTGTGTATATATATATATATATATATATATATACATATATATATATTTAACTCAGTAGGGCAGTTTATAGTCAAGAAGCACATGGTCATAGATAGGTATTGGTCTTTGTACAGACCTCTTTGGCTGGGGATTGCTTTTTATCCCCAGTAAAGATAGAAAGCTCAGAGCCAGGAAGATGAGACAGCTAGATGGCACCATGAAAAGAATCTGGAGTTGGAGTCAGAAAGATGCTTGTTTTGGGGCACATCCCTTAATCTCCCTCAGTGCCAGTTTTTCATCTATAATATGGGGATAATAATAGGACTAATCTCATAGAGTTCCTATGAGGCTTAAGATAATGTGTAAATTGCTTTGAAAATCTTAAAGAACTAATATAAATGTTAGTTATTATTTATTCTTTTCTTCTATATCACCTCTGACAACAAAAACTTGGAACTGGCTACGGGTGGAACTACCCACAATCCTCTATCCCTTTCCCATGATCACTGCGCCAGGGTTGGACATGCATTTTTCCTCATCCTCTGCTAGATATTCCTTCCCATAACAAGATGAGTTTTCTCTAAGGAAAGCTTTCTAATACAACACTCTGCTCCCCAGAATAAACACGCACACATGCACACACACTTACACACGCCACAGTACCCAAGTACCTGACTGGAATCAAGGATGGGACTAGGAACAGGAAGAAGGCCAAATTATATCATGACTGTGTTCCCCTGCCCTTCGAAACTCCACTCACCTCCTCCTACTTATCTAGTATCTACCTAGTATCTTTGTCACTTTGGGTCAGCTGCTAGGTTGTTTTCTGAATGCATAGAGTTAGAACAATTGCATTACCTTCATTTTTTCATTCCATATTGTTTCAGTATTTCATTTTCATTGCTGAGAAACCCCCTTATATACAATATAAAATTCTTATTTATGGACACCTTACATACTTTTACCCAAGTCTTTCATGTTTTCTATGCTACTCGTTTGCTACACTCCAAAATTTTTCATAGGATTTAACATAATTTGCATCAATTTATCAGAAATTCTTGTTCTATAACCCCATTTGGGGGCAATTAAAATGTCACAAAAGGGATGGAACATATTGGACTATCTGACAGGAAGTAAGACAGTGAGGCTAACTAGTCATCTGTTGTTCATTCATGTCCCCATAGACCATACTCTTCAGGGGTCAAAATATCAGAGCAGTTTGCCATTTCCTTCTCCAATGGATTAAGGGAAACAGAAGTTAAGTGACTTGCCCAACTAGGAAATGTCTGAGGCTAAATTTGAACTCTGGTCTTCCTGATGCAACTCCTAGCACACAATGCCCTGAGAAATGTAGCTGCCTCCAACTAGTCAACTTTCTAGCATCTTATATCTACTCCAAGTTCAGCAAGCTCCAAGTTCATTGAGTACTAGAGAAGTCATGGCAAGATGGAAGATATTGTAGATCACACAGGTATGAGATAGAATCAAGATCACTCAGAGAGGATAAGGAAGATCTATGAAAGTTCCAGTGATCTTATAGATCACTACATGAAAGAAGGAAGCCTCAAAGTCACTGAGGGAAAAAAAAAGAGCAGAATAGAGGTTCTTTGTCCCCTCTCCTGTTTTCCGTTGTCTCCTGTGTGCCGTGTGCTATCCATTGTTAGACCAGCATGTTAACTAGAGCCTTAAAGAAGAAAAGTCTTCAAGCGAACCCTGCCCCTGACAGGCAAAAGGGCAAATTGCTCAGATCATGAGAAAATCTTGATAATGAAACGCATTCTGTCATCAAAGTCACTGACCTGAGGTTCAGTAAAGAGCAGAGTCTCATAGTAGATCTATCAATGGTTCTATCAACAGTTTTGTGCTCCTGGACTCCCTTATTTGTTAAAAAAATATTTAAGGGGATAGTGTGGACATCTAAGACCAGTGCTCACTCTAAAATTCAACAAATAAGAAAATGGTCCCAAAAATTAGAAAAAATTATTATGATAATCAAAAGTAGATACTGCAGGAGGTAGGTACACAGAAGACACTTACCATTATGATAAGGAGAATATACTTTTTATTTTTTAATTTTTATTGATTTTTTTCTCTTTTCATATCAATCTCCAAATATATTTATCTCCCAGCCCTTGCTATTCCAAAAGAAATCATCCCTTATACAAAGAATGAGAGAGAAGTTTGGAAGGGAGAAAAGATAAAAGGAGGGAAGGGGAGAGACAAGAAAAATATTTCAGCAAAATTAACCAAAATATCAGCTAAGTATGAATGCATTGTGATGTTCTATATCTATCTCTATATCTTGTGATGTTCTATATCTACCTCTGCGAAAAAAGGGCAGAGAGGTTCATTTTCTCATCTCTGAGGACAAACTTGGTTATTATAATCATACAATATTCAGATTTGTTATTATTGTTTTTTTCCATTTACATTTTCAGTCAATCTGTATTTCCCTGAGTCCGGTTACTTCATTGTGTATCAGTTTATATAAATCTTCCCATGATTTCCTGAATATTTTATGTTCATTGCTTCTTATAACATAGTAAAAATATGAATAGAATAATTTCTTGGGTCTTTTATAAAAAATTCTCTAAAGCTATCCAATTGACATTGATACCTTAAAGATGCCTCCCATTCTGACATTCAAGCTAATTTGTAAGAAGTTAAAATAACTGACATATACTGCATTGAAGTTTCAAAATATTTTGCATGCTGTGTATCTTTTGAGCCAGTGCCATTTCACTGATTAGGAAATTGAAGTAAGGAGGGTTTAAGTATCTTGCCCATTATCATACATTTTAACAAGAGGTTGAATTTGAATTTAGGTCTTAATTGACCCAAAATATAACTCTTTAGTCTATGTCATCTTCTTTTCCATCCCTTCCCTTTGATAGTAATCTGCCTCCTTGAAAAGCCTCTGGGGATGAATAAAATTCATAATGAGTGCTTTAGTCAAGAATGTTCAATGCTTAAAATTCTTATTCATTAAAGTACAATACATAATATCTTGGCTCATTTATTTATTTTTGTCAGTGTGTACTTTTCTCTATTTGCAATACTGCTCCCAACTTCCCTGATCCTAGGAACCTTTAAAACTGAATTCTTGATCCTGTGTTTTATTTTGCCCTGCTCTGTTGTCTTACCATTTTTCTCATCTCAGTGTCCATAAAATACATCCCATCTCCATAACTAAACTGGTGGCTCTTCAAGGGCAGAAACTAACCTTTCCTTCTTTACAACTGAGGTGCCAATAATTTAGAGAGGAAAAAAATGAGAGAAAAAAATTCATGGATATTCTTTCATACAAATTATTATGTAATGATTTTACATAAAATATAGAGTACTGGCTTCTCATTAGCAGTAAGAAAGGGAATACTTTTAACAGAAATTTCCAATAGTATAACAACCCCATTATTTGCTACTCATCTGAGAAAGACAGAAAAAGTGAACTGTGATTAACCACAGCTAGTCCCTAGGTCTCGGCTAAGGCAAGGGAGTTGTGGTTACTTATGCAGCATTCAGGATCCATTTTTCTGCTATCATTTATCTCTATTGCATATCAGATGCTTCATCTTTCTAGCAAGTCATCCTGATAAAATGTAAGTAAAGAACAGCCAGCAATGTTATAAATGAAGCACTCGGACACTTGCAGTAATCGGAGATATTAATAATACCTTTAATGAAAATTTGTAGCAACCCAATTTATCACTTGAAAAACTAGCAACAAATGGCATTCCATGTTGTTGTCAAAAGTCCAGAAAGGAAATCTATTAATTAAAAATGTTTAAATGTTGTGCTTTACTAATCTACATATAGATCCAGTGTGTTGGATACAAAAAGTTACCCTCCAATTTCCCTAGCACTGACAAATTTCCTTTCTCAGAATTTGTCCTAGAGAAATGAGGGTCCAAGTCAAAATCAAAAGATATTTGATTGTTTCCTTGGAATATTTAAAAATCTTTCAAAAATTAAAAGTAGCAATCATACTCAGTTCATGAAGCTAATATATAAATAATATACCTTGGCGTGGCTAGGTGGTGCAGTGAGTAAGAGCGCTGGCCCCGGAGTCAGGAGGACCTGGGATCAGTTCCAGCCTCAGATATTTAATACCCACCCAAAATAACTGGTTGTGTAACCTTGGGCAAGTTACTTTACCCCAATTGCTTTAAAAAAAAAAGAAAAATATACCTTTCTGATCTTATTACACATTATTGCCTTTCATATATACTACAGTGTAACTAATCTGGATTCCTTAATATACTTCATACACCAGACTCTATCTCCTGTCTCTGTGCCTTTGCACTAGCTGCCCTCCACTCCTATACCTGGATTGCACTCCCTTCTGATCTTAGAGACTTTTAAATTATTTAGTTTTGGGGCAGCTACGTGGCACAGCAAATAGAACACCAGCCCCAAAGTCAGGAGTTCCTGAGTTCAAATCCAGCCTCAGACACTTAACACATACTAGCCGTGTGACCTTGGGCAAGTCACTTAACCCCAATTGCCCTGCCCTCCCCCTTCAAAAAAAAAATCTTTAGTTTCCTTCAATGATCAACTGAGGCACTACCTCTCATGTGAAGTTTCATTTGTTAGTGCTTCATGAAATTATATTCTGTGTGTGTGTGTGTGTGTGTTTACCTGGGAGGCAATATGGAGCAGTGAAGAGAGAATGACCCCTAGAGCCATGATAAATATGAACTCAAGTTCTGTCTCTAACACATTGTGACCATGTGGCCCTTAGCAAATTGAGAAACCTCTCTAGGACTATAATTTGCAGATAAGCTAATGACCTGCACTGGTAAAAGGAGGGAATTTCATCATTATGGAATTCTGTTATCAATGAAATCATAGCTCCAGTCCCCTTCCCTATATTAAAAAAAAAAAGCTATAAATGTACACATTGCTTACCCTATTAGATTGTAAGCTAATTAAGGGCAGGCCTGATTCACTTTTGTCTTTATATCTCAGGTGCTTAGCACATGTCTGGTACATTATGAGCATTTAATTTAGAATTGTTGATTGATTGCTTGTACCTAGTATCCCAATAAGAATATGACACTCCTCTGGGTGCACCTTCTATGGTCATACCATCAAATTGTTTTTCAGCAGCAAGGATAGATACTGTCAATAAAGTCAGTTTTAAAGAAGAGGTCACCGATTCAGGCAACAAAAGGAAGACATAGAACTTATCACAAGCCTGGGGGAAAATAAAACAGCTAAGAGATTGTTCTCTGATAGAAAAAAAAGGTCTGTAATAACAAGCTGCTAAATTATTCAAGACTCATCCTCAAATATGACCAACTCTGTTTTATATCAGAAAACACACAGTCTTACTAAATTGCCTGGAAACAGCAGCTGTATTTTACCAGAAGGACTTCATGCATTAAACAATGTTAGGCCACCATAGTGCTGACAGGGACCAACACGTCAAATTCCAGAATCATTTCTTTAGAACGAGGAGGGTCTTTAGAGACTGTGCAGTCCAACCCTTTCATTTTCCAGATAATGAAACTAAGGACCTAAAAGGCTGTCACTTGAAGAAAGTCACATGGGTGGTATTAGAGGTAGAATTTGAACACAGATCCTTTGACTCCAGACCAAGTGTTCTTTTTTCACTGTACTATGCTTCATTCATGTAGTGCTTTCCAGTTCTAAAGAAATGCACGTGAAGGTATTTGAATTTTTCTCTCTGGAATTAGTTAATTGAAATATGAAATATAAAACATAAGAATGACTATGAAAATGTAATCATGGGTCAGCTCCCCCCTAGAATTTATTAAATGCTCCCATGGAAGCAGCTGAAAATAAAAATATTCAAATGAGCTCTTCTGTTATTAAGCCTATCAGTGTTTAACATTTTATGGGATACTTGGTTCCAAACTATGCCATTTATATTTAAGTTAGTAGTGTTGGGATCATAAAAGGAACTAAGAATGGGCTTTTATAGTGTCAGGCTTCATGAAGTAGAACTTTTAGCAAAATTCAAGAAAAGTTGTTGGTGGGTTCCAATTAACCTTACTTACTATCTTCCATAGTTTCTTTTTTCTCTCTCTCTCTTGACCAGGAAGGTCTTTTTTCTTTTTTCTAATTTTGAATTGACACATATATTTTCAAATCCTAATGTTCACTCCCTCAGCTGACATTTCCACATCAGGCAAATGGCTCAGCCTAAATCAGTAAATTAATATTAAAGGGGGGAGAAAGGAGACTAGATTGATGAGGCTTTATCTTTGGTTGACTGGTGGATCATTATTTGTTTAGACCAACATGTACTGCCTAGAAATAATGATTGCAAAGTTCTGAACCTTTAAGAAGTCAATCGATTTGAGAACTCTGTGTGCTTTGTCTTTTTTTTTTTTTTGGCCTATTCTGTTATGATTATACTCAAATCAGAACATATGTATTAAGTATCTATGATGCACAAGCCATTGGCTCTGAACATTGTGGGAAAGATGAAACAAACAAGTATATAAGACTTGGTCAAGAAATTTGCATTTGAGTTGGAAATAAAAGATAGGTCAACAGCTCTGATATTTCAATACTGTAATGAATCTGTGATCCCCGTCAAGTTAAATAATCCTTACAATGATGCAGCTTGCAATTCATTGTTCTCTCCGCATCTGCTGTGACTCTCCTTTATAGAAACAAAAAGTTAAAAGCATATTTGAATTAAGGACCACAGTGGAGGACAGAATGGAGAGAGAAAACAAAGACTAGCAATATAAACATCTCTAGAAAGTGGAAGTGAATTGGGGAAAAGCAGTGGCTAATAGCAACTGTTATTTGAGTAGAATAATATAGGTAGATGGACTATGCTTCAATTGTTTTAATGAACAAATGTCGTCCAGAAACAACCATCAGACTTTCATAGTGATTTCCTCCCAAATGGAAGGTACAACATGAATGAAGTATAAGGGTAAAACAAATCTAACTCAGTGGTGCAGAATATAGAGCACTGGCCCTGGAGTCAGGAAGACACCTTTGTGAGTTCAAATCTGGCCTCAGACACTTAATAGCTGTAGGACCCTGGGTAAACAACTTAACCCTTCTTGCCTCAGTTTCCTTATCTGTACAATGAGACAGAGAAAGAAATGGTAAACCACCCCCAGGATTTTGCCCTGAAAAACCTAATCAGGATCACGAAAATTCTGAAATAACTAAACAACAACAAGAGGGGATAAAAATAGCCGTGAATTTAGAAACATAGGATATAGGTTCAAATACTCCTTCTGATATGAAGAGTTTAGAGGAGCTTAACAAAGCTTGATAATCTGTATTGGAGACTGAAGAAAAAGCCCAATTCTCTCCCTTTCTATTAATTGGCAAAAAAAGGCAGCACAATATAGTAGATAGAAAACTGTCCTTAGAGTCAGGATGGTTTGAATTCAACTTCTGCCTCAGAGATTTAGTCTTTGTTACCCTGAGGACCTCTTCAAGCCTCAGTTTCCTTACCGGTTAAATGAACAAATTGGACTAGATGGCCTCTAAAGCCCCTTCTAGGTCTAAATCTATGATCCTATAATTCAACATAAGATAGCACGGGGGATAAAGTGAAATAAATAATAGAAAGTCATGGGTGATATGATGTCTTCAAGGGAAGAATACAAGTTTCAGTGGGGTCAAGAGGTCTACTGGAAGAGTACAGAAGGTTTGTTGTTGCTGATGTTTATTCATTTCATGAACTCCATTTGGAGTTTTCTTGGTAAAGAAACTGGAGTGGTTTGTTATTTCCTTCTCCAGCTCATTTTACAGATGAGGAAACTGAAGCAAACAGGGTCAAATGACTTGCCCAGAGTCACACAGCTAGTAAGTATCTAAGGCCAGATTTGGACTCAGGAAGATGAGTCTTCCTGACTCTAGGCCTGATATTCTAGCCACTGTGCTACCTAGCTCCCCAACAGGTTAGAAAAAAATATTTATTTAAAATAATGGAGAAGTTACCCATAATAGAGTGAGAAACATTCACTACTGTGAACTGGCCTGCAATGACTATAGGCATGTAAAGCCATTTCTTCTCCTTACCAGGGCACCTAGAAAACTCATGGAATTTGAAATTCAAATAGATTTCAAAGATCATACCATCCATCTTCTTCACTATGTAATTGAGAAAACAGATCAGAATCCAAGATCACATAAGGAGTAACGGCCAGAGCAAGGATTCAAATTTCAAATCTAGGATTCATTTGTCCTGAAATCTAGTGATTTCTTTACTATACCATGGTTCCTGTCTGAGAAATTATGAAAGTATCCTTTAGGACACTACCTCTCCCATACCCGATCACCCAACTAAATAAGGATTGTACTTAAGGCTATTATGATTCCAGATTTTTTCAATAAATCAACCTATCATGATTTTTTAAGAACCTTAGAGTTCTTCTGGTGCAAACTCCACCTCCCTTTTTAATATAGATTAAGATGCTGAGGCCCAGAGAAGTTTAGTGACTAATCCAAAATCACACAGGTAGGACAATAGTATTTTTGTTTTGTTTTCTTTTTATGACTTCTCTAAAATGGAACTCAGGTCCACAGATCTCTTTTCCCTTAGACATCTTTCCTTATTCAAAAAAATCACTAATGCTTGAAATGTCTATAATAGAAAACAGATTTGTTTCTTTAAGTAGAGAGATAAAGATTTAAAATTAAAATGCCTTGGCCAGCTAACATATTAAAATTCATAATAAATGAATTTAAGTGACTGAAATTTTATCCTTTCCTGTTTGGGGATGGGGATAAAACAGGCTTAGGAGCAGGAGGGCATTAGGTCCTTGATGGAGAAAAGGGACTTTGGAGGGCAGTGTATTTGAGGCTTTAAGGGCATGGGAAAGGCTAAGGTTGAGAAGAAGGAGGGATACAGGATGCCAAAGACAAACTTCAATTAGTAATGAAAACAAATGGCATAAAAATAGGAGATGTGTGCAAAGCTGCTTTTGTTGTGAGTTTCTGGGGCTCTAGTGAGGCTTAGGAAAAACGGTCTTCATTCTTGGTTTTGAAATAGCCTAGAATATATCCAATCTTCTCAGTGTGCTAAAAAATTTTCCCAAAAAATCCAGAACCAAATATATTGTAATTCACTTGATTTTTCAGAAACATATACGAACATGGAACTTTTTGGAGAGAGGGAATCTTATCGATGTTAAACAATACTTCAATATTTCTAAGGTTCCTTGATTTCATTAGTATGTATAGTCCTCCATCAATACTGGTTGCATCCCTATCAACTCATTGTAGTTGATGTTCAGGAATTACTTTAACCATACTCCATCCCCTCTTTTTCCTCCTTTTCTTCCTCATCATCATTGCCTACTAGTGAACCTTCTAGTTATATGCTTCTGCAAACTTAGCAAAGTCAGGGTCTGTTGCCTAGGATAAACATGAAACTGATTTATCTTAGTTAAGCCTGTCAGAATGTGTCCTGCACCATCATAGCCATTCAGAAACCAAGGTCATCTCTATGCCACAATAAGCCACAATAAGATCATACTAGATTATGTTCATTTTTAAAAGGCAGCTTAGAAGACATTTAGTTTGACCTCATTTGACAGATGAAGAAACTCAGGCCCAGAGAGGTTAAGTGATTTTCCCAAGGTCACACAGGTAGTTAGTTTTAGAGACAGAATTTGAAATCAAGGTCATCTGACTCCAAGGCTAGTGTACTTTTCACTGTACTGTGCTGACATTGGGACTTCAGTAGAGATTAAGCAAATAACAATAAAATGTAATGACTTTTTAAAAAGGTTAGGCATTCTTAAGGAATAAGGTTGGACTGAAAATAAGCAACAAAAAGGAAATGTCTACTTTAAAAAATAACTTAAAAATGTTTTAATGTAAAAGTAATGTATGGCATTATTCTACTTTTAAACTTAGGCTAGTTGTGTTTAGAGTTGACTATAACAAAGCTGGGGTGGTATGTTTTTCTACCCATGAATATCTATGCGAAACATTAGGTCAAGGATTTTGTTTCGCTGCAACAAAAGCCGCTGATGTATTTGTTTTCTCCTTTTAAAGCTGCCTTTTTCAAGTAAGGACACAAACATAGGTTTAGAGATACTTTTATGTGTGATTATACCCAATTTGGTAAAAATCCTTTTAGAAAATTCCAAAACAAAACTCATGTAACTGAATTACTGATGGGAGTTGAAGTAACCAATGAAATCTTGAACTATTCCAGGGTTCTTCTATAGACATAGCTCCAAAGGCAACCTGATAAAG
>NW_027187391.1:36378659-36394399 GCF_028583685.1 Petaurus breviceps papuanus
TATCATCTGTTCAAATTCAACTCACCCTGTGACCTCTGTGTATATATATATATATATATATATATATATATATATATATATATGTATGTATGTATTTATGTGTATATGTGTGTGCATGTGTATTCCCTCCAACTCCCCTGCTGAGAAAGTTTTCATGAGTTATAAATATCATCATTCCGTGTAGGAATGTCAATAGTTCAACTTTAATAAGTCCCTTATGATTGCTCTTTCCTGTTTACATTTTCATGCTTTTCTTGATTCTTTCTGTCTGCCAAAGTAACACAAATCATCAGACAAGGCTTCTGTCTGAGAAGTCAAACACAAATCAACGGTATAGTCCCAGGACTTCTGTAACAGCTGTAAAGTCCTCTTTCAGGACTTCTGTCTAAGAACAACAGACAGGCTGCGTTTTTCCGATGGAACAGATTGCTACAGAGTGCCAACATCACATTCTCCTTCTCAGTTACAGAAAGTAACACAAATCAACAGAGAACCGAAATCACAAACATTCTCTTTCATATCCCAGAAAGTAACACAGATTAACAGAGTGCCGAAACCACAATCATTCTCCCTCTCAAGTTCTGCTTGGTCCCAGCTCTACTCAAGCTTTTCTTGGCTCTGCCTTGCTACTCCTTGTTCCATCCTTCCTGTTTGGCTCTTTCAGCAAGCACCTGCCACTGTGGGCTCCATGTAATATTAGGCCTATTAAGGTCTTCAGATTCCCTGAGGTCTATTAAGGGCAGGAAAGGTCTCCAAACTCCCTTACACCTATTAAGGGCAACACAATATATACTGTTTCCAACAAAGACTTTTGACACAATCAAAGGAGAGACCCAAAGGCTTGAATAGCTGAAACAAGCAGCAAAGTGCTACTTTGCTTGTCATTATACTATTCTCCTCTCTCACCCAGATTGAACAGACTTTTCCTATTGACCTTCTAAGTTGTCGTTGGCATTTGTGGTTTGAGAAGTCTGGAAACCACCCCAGCTGCCACAGATTTAGTTCCCTGAGGTCTACTCCAGGGCTGATCTGGCTCTGGCCCCATCCCTGTCTGTGCTCGCATGGCCCATACTGGACAGTGTTCTTCTCGTGGACTGGTGCAATAGATCTTTCTAGTCAACTTTCCAGATTGTCTTGGTCTGGAAATGTGTTTCATTATGTCATTTTGTGGGTTCTGCTGCTCTAGAATTTGTTTAGAGTCATTTTTCACTAGTATTTGGAGCAATTTGGGGGAGAACTCAAAAGTCCCTGCTTTTACTCCACCATTTTGGCCTGGCCCCACAATATTCTTTCAAACCTAAAATAATTTAAAATGTCATTTTTCCTTTTACCAATATATGGGTTCAATTTGTACTAGGGGAATACACATAAATGAAATTACAGATTCATTGAGGTTTGGGAGTTTGTTTAAACATCACAATCGCACACTGCTATGGTATTGTATGGGTGCTAACCTTTTCAACCAAGAATTCCCTCATCAAATGAACAAATTATAATAATGAAATAAAATTATGTTGCTGTGATTTATTATAGGATTAGCTAGGTGGTACAGTGGATAGAGCACTAGATCTGCAGTCAGGAAGATCTAAGGACAAATCTGTTCTCACACACTGATTAGCTCTGTGATCATGGGCAAGTCATTTAATCTTATTTGCCTCAGATCCTCATCTGCAAAATGGGAACATGTTGGAGAAATAAATGACAAAGCGCCCTAGTATCTTTGCCAAGAAAACCCCATGGACAAAAACATGGGGTCACATAGACAGATGCAACTGCATGACTGAACAACAACAAATGATTTATTGTAAACAAGAGAACTGCATTGTGCTAATGTGCTATGTACTTACATGACAAATATATCTTTATCCATCACAAATGCAGAATATTCTGGTAGGCACTGGAGACATACAAAGTTTAAATAAGAAAATCTATACTCTCAAGGAACTTACATTCAAGTAGAAGGATATGACACAAAATGTAATTATAATACTTGATATTACATAAATATCATTAGCAGTGTGGCACAGTGGATAGAGAGCTGAACTCAGAGCCAAAGAAAGTTGCCTTCAAGTCCTGTCTTTGCCACATATAGACTGTGTGATGCTAGGCAAGTCATTTAGGCTCTCAGTGTCCCCAGAAAATAAGACTATAAGGTACATATCTACTTTGGCAAAAGAAGTTCCTCAGCAGGACCTCTGTATATTAATGAAATCACAAAATTGCTTAAATATATTAGAGAATTATAGACTAAGTACCAGGAGAGGTTTGAGGAGGAAGGTCATTACCTACAAAGATTTGCCATATTGCTATAGGCTTTGGTGTAACTCACAACTGGAATAGTCATATCTTAGCTTTTAAAATGTTCTTTTCCTCAAAATAACTCTCCAGGAAGGATAGGATTATAAGGAAAGTCTTATAGAAGGCCTCAGTAGTTAAGAAGTAATATGAAGATACTAGAGTCTGGTAAAGGAAAAAGGAAAGATTGAGTAGAAAGGAGGGAAGGGGAAATGAGTTTTTAAAGACATTGAAGATAATGAGTGCCCCTTCCCCATGTGATACTTTAACCATTGTCCAGTCTGAGCTGTTATAGTCTGAGTTCTTATGATCCTTTTGTAAGAGCATTTGACTTACCAGAATAAATGTTTCCCAAAAATGCAACTTAGAATCTAAGTACCAGAAAAAGAAAAGTAAGATGAACCTCAAGATGTCTGTAAAAACACAGAAGAATGGATGGATAGGGCAATTGAAAATCCTTTAAAAATGAAAGGCCACAGTGGGAAACATTGTTTTCCATAACTGGAGAACTTAGTTCAAATTCTACTCAACTAAAAGAGGAAATGAGCCTTTCCATTCCTGATTCATCAAGATAATTTGCATCATCAGTAGTCTTCACGAAGGAGAGGACAGGGGTACAAATCATATGACACTGACAGGGCTTTATAAGTATCTGTAATTTAATAAAATAGCTAGGCTATAACAGCTGCATGTTTTGTGCTAAACTGCTGATTTTGTTAACATAGTCATACTTTGAAGAGCTCTGAAACTCTCCCTTGACAACAAAAATAAAATCACTCCTCCCCAAAGTCATCCTACTTAACTGTGCCTTCAAGAACTACCTAAATGAAATGTAATTTTCTACCTTCCTCTAACAGTTTTGGATGAAGACAGCAAGTAAGAGCTCTTGTTGAAAATTGGACATCATAAACTTTATCAGAACGGAACCCTCAATGTTCCTCAGACTCGGTTAGGCCTCACTGTACTTAGTGGTCATTGAGTGCTTATCATCTTTCTTTTTCCCCAAGGTACCTCTATCAGTAGGTCAATTTGAAGAATGTGAATATATCAGCTTCTTGCCAGAATGTTTTATAGCTGTGTATGAGGGCATTCTAACACATGTTTAATTTTTATTACTATAAAATCTGCTTCTGGCACATTGAAATAACTGAGAGTTTCAGTGAGTAAAAAAATCTGATTCATTGCATATTCATTCCTTTTGCCTTCAGGGAAGGAGTCTCCCTATTTTCAAGATTTTTAAAATTCTCTACCCTCCTCCCCCAAAAAATAAACCAAAGAAAGGGAAGCAATTTTCAAGTGTAAGTAACTATTCTTTACAGAATTAATCAATCAATAAGTATCTATTAAATGCCTAGTATGTGATGAGCACTGCTGGAGAAATAAAGACAAAAAGTTCTGCATGATTGGGGTGAATAGGTGGCACAGGTGGTGGCTAGGCTAGAGCACCAGCCCTGGAGTCAAGAGGATCTGAGTTCAAATCCCAGATCAGACACTTAACACTTACTGGCTGTATGACCTTGGGCAAGTCACTTAACCCCAATTGCCCTCTCTTTCCCCCTCCAAAAAGGAAAAAAAAATATTTAAAAAATTTTTAAAAAGTTCTGCATGATAATAAGGCACTGATAGGATATCCCTCACCATTACAGTCACCACCAGTCCCAACACCCCAGAATGAGAAATCACTTGCCTTTTTGAGTTTACTTATAGAGGTACTCCTTTCAAGAATGCAGATCGATACTCATCCTTATCCTGTGGTACTCTTGCCCATGTCCTCAGCCCAGTCCATCATGAGTTATACAACCACTGTATATAGGGCTTCCTTAATGTTTTTAATATTGTATGGACAACAATAAAGAACTCAGATCTTTCACTGGATTTTCCTGGATTTTGCTAGATGACTAACCCACTGTCTTTCTCTCTGATGATAATCTTTATACTCCAAAATTTAAAAGTCAATGAGTTCTCAATCTAACACTATTCCTTTGCTATTTTATAAGGTTTCAGTTAAGTCAAATATCAAATAATAGAGGTAATATACACATACATATTTACATGTGTGTGTGTGTGTATGTGTGTCCTTGAAGCCAGGAGAAATTGGGTTCAAGTCTTTCCTCTGACACAAGCTGGTTGTATGACTGTGGGCAAATCCTTTGACCTCTCAGTGGTCTAGGAAAGTCTCTAAGACAATAAATTATTGAAAACACATGGACATGGGGGGCAGAGTCAAGATGGAGGAGTAGAAGCAGGACGTCCCCTCTGCTCGGGCTGCCACCTTCCCCAATCCATGTAAAATGGGACTCTAAACAAACTTTGGAGCTGCATAACCCACAAAATGACACAGAGAAGCTAACCTTCTGCTGAGGACAGCCCAGCAGGCCAGCAGGAATCATGCTCTGGGAGCCGAGCCCAGCCCCACGCCAAGGCTTTAGCCCAAGGGTGGGCCTGACCAGCAGCTGGCCAGAGGGACTCTAGATCACCAGCAGCTGTGGCCATTTCCAGATTTATCAACACATAGATGTGAAGGACAAAGTGAGAGGTCAGTGCAGTCTGGACTTTGGGACCCAGTAAGTGGGAGTACATGGCTTTTGCCCCCTGGACAAGAAGCCACTGAGACGCTTGGCATAGCCAGCCAGCACCATGTGGAGCTTCAGCTCCTGGCCTGCAGAGTGTAGGGAGACCAAGCACCAGTCTGAGGGGTAATCAATCACTCTTGCTTTAACCTTCTTGGATCTGGATTGCAGTCTAGGGTGGAGGTCCTGGGGTGTATGTCCAGCTTGCCAGAGCATGTGGAGACCTCAGAGAGGGCATCCATCTAATACCTCTGGCAGCTGAGAAAACCCCAGCATTTGGGATGAAAGCTCCCCTGTCTGGTGGCAGAGTCCTACTGTGGCAAAAAGCCCAGGGGTCAAGTGACTGAGGGGCGACATGACCAGGCAAAGGAAACAAAGCAGACAGAAGATTCCAACATTAGACTAATATTTTGGGGACAAAAAGGAGCAAAGCATGGAATAGGAGGAAGACAGTGAAGTCAGAACTCTTACACCAAAAGCTTCAAAGGAAAATATGAGCTGGTTACAGGCCATAGAGGACTTTAAGAAGCAGATAAGAGTAGTAGAGAAAAAATTGGGAAAAGAAATGAGAACAACGTAAGAAAATTGTGAAATGAAAGTCAACAGCCTGGCTGAGGAAAATCATACCTTAATAAATAGAATAAATCAAATGGCAAAAGAGGCTTAAAAAGGCAATGAGGACAAGAATGCCTTAAAAAGCCAAATTTGCCAGATGGAAAAAGAATCTCAAAAGCTCAATGAGGAGAATCATTGTGTCAGAATTAGATTGGAGCAAGTGGAAGCTAATGACTTTATGAGAAATCAAGATGCTGTTAAACAGATCCAAATAAATGAAAGAATAGAAGACAATGTGAAATATCTCATGGGAAAAACCATTGGCCTTGAAAAAAGATCCAGGAGAGATAATTTAAAAATTATTGGACTACCTGAAAGCCATTATCAAAGTAAGAACCTAGAAATCATCCTCCAGGAAGTTCTCAAAGAAAACTGCCCTGATGTTTTAGTGCCAGAGGGAAAAATAGAGGTTGAAAGAATACACTGATCACCTCCTGAAAAAGATCCCAAAAAGAAAACTCCTAGGAATATTATAGCTAGGTTCCAGAATTCCCAGATTAAGAAGAGAATATTACAACCAGTCAGGAAGAAACAATTTGAATATTGTGGAAACATAATCAGGATAACCCAGGATCTGGCAGCTTCTACACTGAGGGATCGAAGGGCTTGGAATATGATATTCTGGAGGTCAAAGGAGCTGGGATTAAAACCAAGAGCCACCTACCCAGCAAAACTGAGTATCATGTTTCAGGGGAAAATATGTTCATTCAGTGGAATAGAGGATTTTCAAGTATTCTTGCTGAAAAAAACCAGAGTTGAATAGAAAATTTGACATTCAGATACAAGAAGCATGAGAAGGTAAACAGGGAAAAGAAATCATAAGGAACTTATCAAAGTT
Source organism: Petaurus breviceps papuanus (assembly GCF_028583685.1). NCBI lineage: Eukaryota > Metazoa > Chordata > Mammalia > Diprotodontia > Petauridae > Petaurus > Petaurus breviceps. The sequence goes on from NW_027187391.1 coordinate 36,384,978, forward strand.
GAACTATTAACATTCCTTCATGGAAAAATGATAATTGTAACTTATGAAACTTTTCTCAGTAGTTGAAGGGAATAGAAATATATATATATATATATATATATATATATATGAGGGTATATGGGCATATGAATACATAAGTGAATGTGTGTATATATGTTTACAGGTATACATAGATAGAAGGCACACGACCAATTTAACAGGAAGGGATGATACTTAAAGGTGAAATTAGAGGTGAGAGAGGAATATAATGAGAGGAGATCAGGAGAGACAGAATGGGTAAACTATCTCATACAGAAGAGGCAAGGGAAAATGGTTACAATGGAGGGGAAGAATAGGGAGGCAAAAAGGAAGGGGTCAACCTTATTTCCTTTGAATTTGGCTTGAAGAGGGAATGAAATACACACTAAATAGGGTATCTCACCCTCAGGGAGAGTAGGTGGGGGAAGGGAATGACAGGGGGATGATGGAAGGGAGGGCAGGCTGGGGGCAAGGGAAGTTGGAAGGACCCACTTTTGAAAAGTGACGGGATCAAAGTAGAGAATAGAACAAGTGGGAGGTGGGATAGGAGGGAAAGAAATATAGTCAGTCTTTTACAATATATCTACTATGTTATTGTTTTGCATTAGCCATACATGTACAATCTATACTGAACTGTTTTTCTTCCCAGTAAGTGTGGGTGACAAGGAAGGAAGGGAATGAATCTGGAATTCAAACATTTAAAATAAAATATTCAAATATATATGTACTATTATTAATAATTTTTTACATGTATTGGGAAATAAGATATATAGGCACTGGGGCATAGAGATCCACTGGAAAAGTCAAAAGGGATATGGGAGAAAATATAGGAGATAGCAGATTGGAGGAGGGGATATCCTATGGGACTGCTATTTTGGGGTGGTGGATAGGGGAAAAATGGGGAGAAAATTTGTAACTCAAAATCTGGTGGAAATGAATGATGTAAATCAGAAGTTAATAAAGCATTTGGAGAAAAAAAAGAAAACACATGGACATGCATTAATAGAGGGAGGTAATTCATCTAGAAGTTACCATCATAATGAAATCATTGGATTTAGTTCTTGTCCAAGTATCAGATAACCGCTGAATATTCCTATACTGTGAGAGATATAATCTCAAGAGCTCAATATAAGAAGGACATAAATTATAAATCTCTTGCTTATATGTTTTGCTTCAAAATATGTGGAGATAGCTTTATGTATGAACATCATTATTTTTACCTTGCATGTTTTGGGCCTGAGAATGCATGTGCAGCAGCAGGATCATTGGAATCCTTTGAAAGTGTAGAGATGGGGATAGATGATTTCTTACTTCCTAATCATGAGCTACTAAAATATCTTACAGCTTTATTTGCTATAGTGATTCCTGGACAAAGAGCCATACCCCAAAGGTGAAGGAACTTTCCCCCTTAACTTGGAATCTGGAGCTCTAGTTTAGATCCTATTCTCATTTCCATCTCCCCCCCTCCTCCCTGACCTTCTATATTTATATCTACCTAGCATTCCTTTTTCTTCCTTTCCTTCCTGAATGAAATTTATTCTCACTAAATATACAACAAATTTTTAAGAAACTAGCTGATGGCATGCATTGTTGGATTCATATATGGAGAATTTTACTTGTTTCAAGTAACTTAAATGGAATTTATATTTATAAATAGAATATATATTTTGTATTAAATAGAATTTATATTTATAAAGTAGTCAAGACTTTGTCTAAATAAAAATGTGTATTTCTCTTCTAGAAAAGAGAAAACATAGAAAAATCTAGAAAAGAAATCTAGAAAAGAAAAATAAAAATATTTATTAGAGCTAGTAATACATTTAGACTCTATGATCTACATTGTTGAAGATAAGATGTACATTGATGAGATCACACATCCATTTGGAGAATTAGGACACACAAGTTACCTGACAATATATTAAACCACTGTGAATATTGGCAAGTTAGTATCAGGAATATTTAATGAACAGACTTCAGGAGTACATACATAGAGACAAGTAATCTTAAGATGCCTGATAAATTATTAGTATAGAAAATATGGGGAGAAAGGGGAGCTTGTTCTTAATGCAGAGTATAATGAGAACCTACACAAATTCTCTGAAGAAAGGAATGAAAGGTTGTCACTCAATCAGGTAAGAAAGATGAGCTTTACAGCAAGACAGATCATAGAGGAGGATGCTGCCTCAAGTAATTTTTCTGAGTAGAATGAGAATCGAGTAGTCCAGTTTCAAAGTGACTAGTACTTATATTAGAGACTGGCTTTAGAGATTAAAAAAAAGGATATGTGGGTACAAGTTATTTCTTTCTTCATTTTATCTTAAACTTATGAAATAAAATAAACATTTCTATAAGATAGTGGAATTTAAAAACATATGATTACAAATGAAACTGTGAATCTATTATGTACAACTTTTTTTCCTTTTAAATATATAAAAGTTATCATCTAACTTTCTTTATTTCCCTTCCTTCCACCCTAGAGAGGACTACAATTAGACACAAATATACACAAGTATAGACAAGTATATACAAATATATTTAATATCATTCTATACAGATTTTTATTTATCAGTTCTTTCCCTGTATGCAGATAGCATCTTCCTTCATAGAGTCTTGAAAGTTAATTTGGGTATTTACAATAGTCAAAATGATTTAGTCACTCTAAGTTGTTAAAACAATATTATTGTTGCTGTACACAATGTTATCTTATTTCTGCTCATTTCATGTTTCATTTTTTCAGGAAGTCTATCCATTATTTTTTCTAAAATCAACAAGCTCATCATTTGTTATGGAACAATAGTATTACATCATATTCATATACCACAACTTGTTCAGTCATTCCCCTGCAATTTCCAGTTCTTTGCCAACACAAAGAGAACTGCTATAAATATTTTAGAAAATATAGTTTCTTTTCCTTTTTCCCTAACCATCTTTAGAAATAGACCTAGTATTGGTATTGCTGAGTCAAATGGGATAGACAGTTTAATAATTCTTTGTGCATAATTCCAGATTGCTCTCCAAAAAGTTTGGATCTCTTCACAGTTACACTAATAGTGAATTAGTGTCCCAATAGTTCCATACCTCTTCCAGCATTTGTTGCTTTCCCCTTCAATCATTTTAGTCAATCTGATAGGTGTAAAATGATATCTCAAGGTTGTTTCAATTTACATTTCTCTAATAAATAATGATTGAGAGCATTTTTTCATATAACTATAGATTGTTTTGATTTCTTGATTGGAAAACTTCCTGTTCACATCCTATGATCATTTATCAATTGGTAATTAATAAAGTAATTTATACAAGTATTTGCTTAAATAACTAAGGAAGGGATTTGAGAAGGAACTCTTTATGAGGAATCTAACTGTAATAAACATTCTAAAATAACTCCAAATATGAATAAGTTAGAATTTTAAAAGGAAATGACCAAGAAATCCATTTTGATGTTTTTGTCTAAAATCAGCCCCAACTCAAAATAGCTATATTAAAAAAAGATCCTAATTACAACCAGTCAACTAGTTATAGCAGGCAGCACCAGGGGCAGATGAGTTAAAAGATAACAGAAACAGACTTCTATTCCTTTACCATAGATCACAGGCAAAATCTCTGTAGCAAATGTAGTAGGATGGGAGATAGAACAGAGGGTGACATCATGGAATCCTAGTCTCATTGTCAGCTGGAAACAAATTGATTAAGTCTGTAATGCACATCAATGATTGTATAAACTATCATACATCCAATTTAACTTGGGATCCTTTGGCTGTGGTAATGTACATAGTGAACTTTAGTATCCCCAAATACTAAATGAACATGAATGTGAAAAATACTGTTACTATGGCTGAAGGTAAATCACCAAAGAAATATATGAAGAAATAGGTAAGAGGGCTGGCCACTTTTTAAGAGAAATAATTGATAGACAGATTGAGAGTTCTAGTGTTAGCTTTGAAGTATTAAGAGAAAAAATTCCCTTTCCCCCTACCCTGCAACCACCTATGACAGTTAGAGGAAAAGTGCCTAGAATTATGCTGTATAAATAGGAAGAGATGGGGTTTGATCTGCATCATTGAAGAGAAAACTCATTGATGACCTCAGAGATCCATTGGTATATATAACACCTGAAAGTCTGCTGAAATGCTTTCTTTGGCACCTCTTGACCTAATATTGATAAAATAAACAAACAGACTTATGATCTGAATGTATCAGGATATCAGGTCACCTGAATCTAGAGACCAAAGAACAACCTTCCAACTAAAGGGTCTCTTCAGTGAATGAATGTCCTGTTCCACATGTACTTTTCTTCCTCAGACATTTGGATTAATCCTCTTAAAATACATTGGTAAGGAAATGTGTTTTTTATAGCAAGTGGGATGTGGTTCGGATCCTTGCAAGAAATGAAGGAATAGAACTGAACGCTCAATTAGAAACTTGAAATAAATCCGTAAGCTTAAACAAAAGTTACAATAAAGCTGTGTTACAATGCACAAGGGAATTTCTATATCCTCTTAAAAAGAAAATACTTCATGGTTATTTTATCTCTCGTATGTGTTTTTGAAGGTGGAAAAGAAAAGCCTGTTATCTTTCCTGGATCTTGATGAAAGGAAGAAGAAAGGCAAAATAAACAGACTCTGACTTAGAAAACACTTTCCAGCCTGTAATTGCTGTCCTGCAATAAAATGGGACCCACTGTTTTTATTGACTTCCCAGCAAAGAAACAATGTTATTAAGGACGAGGACTGCAGCAAAATCCTGCCGTCAGTCATTCAAAGCGGAGAATTTAAAATTTGATATAACATGGTATTTCCAAATCAATAAAACACTGAATTGGCCCCTTTTGGTTGAAGCAAAATAATACTAGTGTTTTAACCTTTAAAAAAAACAGAGTACAATAAAGAAGAGAAATGAGGAAAAAAACCTTTTTTGCTCAGTTTATTTTTTATTGTTTCTGTCAAATATTAAGATCCCCCAAATAAAAAATTTCACCAGAAAGAGCAAGATTATTGTGGTATAACAGGCATTTTCTGATCAGTGGGGACATTTAAACCTCTCGAAAATTGTGCTCCAGTTGCACCAATGAGACCAAACCTTTTGTCAAAGTGAGTTCAAGTCATAGAATGTTTGCTTATCTATATGGTAAGTCCTGCCTTGCTAGACACTATAAAGATATGGTGTCATTAAGACGATGAATAGGATATCATAGCAGAGCTTGGACCAATCATCTACCACAGTTACCTTCTACTTCTCTCTCATTTGTCCCTTCTACTTCCTTCATTATTATCAAGAAAATTTTCCCAGTGATCTTTTTGGCCCCTTTTCTACTTTGTTTTCCCAAACTTCTTTTTTTCCATTATATTCTTCATTCTCTTATAATTTTTCACATCCTCTCATGTTGAATGCAAGCATTCTCCATTATTCCAGACAAACAAAAATACTAAAAGAAAGTGGTATGTGTATGGATAGGGAGATGCCTAGCATGAACCTTATGGAAATTGATTGCCCATCACATGAAGAGGCACAAACACATATTACGGTAAAGGGAAAGAAAGGAGGAAGATGAGCAGTGTTTGAACTTTTTTTTTCATCAGATTTAGTTCAAGGAGGTAATAAAATACTCAAGTATAGAAATCTAACTTGCTCTACGGGCAGTAGGAAGGGATAGGGGAAAGAAAAGGGAGTAGGTAGTTAGAAGGGAAGGAGGATTGAGGGAGGTAGTGATCAAAAGGTATAACTCAGAAACCATGTTGTACATATAGCCTTTACTGCTATTCCCAACTGTTAGTACCTTTGGTCTCAAACCACCCTGTCTTTAACTACTTGGTGTATTTATGTATGTGTATATGTATGCATATGTATGTATATATATGCACATATATTAAATGCATTTATATTTAATGAGGTACATATTTTATATCTATTTGTCTTCTCTATTAAAATATAAGCCTCTTGCTATTAGGAATTGTTTTATGCATTGCATTTGTATCACTAGTATTTAACCTAGTGTATAGTGCACAGTAGGCACTTAAAAATACTTGTTAGTAAATTTATATACATATATTTTCAAGAAAAGGGAGCAAAATTTTAAAGATAATTTATATGTTTTTCTCTATACATGCATATACATATGTATGTCTATAAATATATCTGAGCCTTATGTAAATGGAGAAAAGGGTGTGGTTGTTAGAAAGCAATACATTTTGAGAAATTAAATGAAGAAGAATAATTTCATAAGAGAAATATCATCAAATTAATATATCATCTGTATCAATTATTATGTTCTTATAAGCTTTAAAATATTAAAAAAAGATGTAATTTAACAAATGTTATTCTCTCTCATCAGTTTTCTTCACTTGATTAGCAAAGTTGTATTCAAACTATGTAAAGTTAAATTAATCTCTTACAACCAAACTTTTTTTTCAATCCATCTAATACTCAGCTATATAGGTCTATGGATATAAGAATATCAGTAGACAAAGGGTGTGGGCATTGATGTGATGATAAAAAAGTCTAATTGAGGGGTGATAAGGGATTGTAATGGAAGAAAATGAAAGGAGGAGGCAGTAAAATTATATCATATGAACAGGAACAAACACATATTACAGAAAAGGGAAAGAAAGGAGGAAGATGAGCAGTGTTTGAACTTTTATCTCATCAGATTTAGTTCTGTATAGAAGCTAATAAATGCATCCAAAAAAATGGCAGCAGGATATTTGGCAGGACAAGCACTTTGCACACTTTCCCTTAAAACCTGACATTTTTATATAAAATATTTCCCAAAAAAATTTAGTTTCTTGGTTGAGAGTATGCCTTTTGCTAATGATATTTGTAAAGAAAAAAAAAACTAAAACTAAAAAACAAAACAAAAAAAATGCCTTAGTAAAAGGCCTGTTATAACAATCTACTTAATTATATTTTCTTCAATATTTTCATTTTCTAGGCTTTAAATGTCTCTGTTTCATTTGACTATTCTCCATATGATTTATTGTTACCAGATTTCATCATCATTCCTGTCATCTTCCTCTGAACACATTCTACTTGGTTAACATTGATCATTCATTCAATCAAATAATACTTTCAGCACTTATTATGTGCCAACAACCATTGTACTAGATATTAGGAATATAGATGCAATGAATGAGATGTTGCCTCCTCATAAGGAGCTTACATTCTACAGGAGACACAACAGGTACTTATAATTATGAATAGAATAGAGACAGTAACAGTCACCTCCTTGCTGTTCCATGAATGGCATGCCATCTCTCAGCTCAAGGCATTTTCTCTTGTTATCCCTTATGCCTGAAATGCTCTCCCTTTTCAACTTCATTTTCTGACTTCCCTAGCTTCCTTTAAGTCCCCACTAAGATCCCATCTTTTACAGGAAGCCTTCCCTAATTCCCCTTAATTCTAATCCCTTCCTTTTGTTAATTATTTCTGATAAATAGCTTGTGTGTATATATGTATGTACGTAGTCCCCTCCATTACATTGTAAGCTCCTTGAGGTCAGAGGCTGTGTTGCATCTTTTTGTATTCCAAGTGCTTAGCACAGTGGTTGACCCATAGTAGGTACTTAATAAATATTTATTGATCACCTCTGAAATATTTCAATTTTCTTCAAAAGGCACAAAATATTATTGGTTTTGGTGATTTCTTTCCTTCTCTCCCTCACTCATCCCCCAAAATACTCATGAAGTGTTTTTAACATTCTTCAAGAAACCATATCATCTAGTCATTAACTTTACAATGATGAACCTTTCTCTTAACTGAATTAGGCGGGTTCTCAGATTTAGAGCTGTCATTAGATGACAGACATGCAGATTGTCACTAGTCTGAACCTGAAAACTTTCCAATATTTTAGGAATTTCCAGAGTTTTGCTCAACTGACCTAATTTTTGAGAACTCAAGAGTTAGTCTGTGCCATTATTTTATATTAAAACAGCTTTGTAGGAGACAGATGATTTCTTTTTTAATTTCAAGTTTTTATGTTATATTTCTTAGTATTTAGCTTTATTATTTTTGGGTAACTAGCAAATATTTTTTCCTCCACCTTTCTGTTGAACAATAAAATAATAGAAAAATAGGAACCAGAATAACAAATACATTTGTAATGTTTAAATATATATGTATATGTGTGTATACATATATGATTTTGCATTTAAAGCATCACCTTTCTGGCAGAAATTTGTTTTACCTTTGATCCTCTGGTTGATTGCTGCATTGATTCCTATTATGAAGTCTTTAAAATTAGTTTTTCCTTATAAGTTGTCATTGTATAAATTGCTCTCCTAGTTCTACTCAGTTTACTCTGCATCAGTTCATAGAGGTCTTCTCAGTTTTCTCCGAAACTGCCCATCATTTCATTTTTTTTTTCTTGTTGGAGGGCAATTGGGGTTAAGCGGTTTGCCCAAAGTCACATGGCTAGTAAGTGTGTCAAGTGTCTGAGGCCAGATCTGAATTCAGGTCCTCCTGAGTCTGGGGCCGGTGCTCCATTCACTGCTCCACCTAGCTGTCCCTGCCCATCATTTCTTATGGCATGATAATATTCCTTTATACTCACATGTAGCCAAGTGGAAATCTCTCTAGTATGTAGTTGTTTTTTTGGGGGGGGGAGGGGGTTCTATTATGAAAAGAACTATTAAAAAAGATTATATATTTGGGTCTTTTTCTTTGGTCTCTGGGGTATAGGTCTAATAAGGATATTTCTGGGTCAAAGAATACACATAGGTTAAAGTTGTGCTGAAGACACTTTAAAATTGCTTTCCAGAATGACTGGACCATTTCACAATTTCACCTACAGTACTTATGTGACTGTTTTTGTGAGGTCTTTTCAACATGTGTCATTTTATTCTTTTGTCATCTTTGCTAAACTGATAGGTATGTGGAGGTACCCTAAAGTTCATTTAATTTGCATTTTTAAAATTGGTATTGATTTATTTTTATTTATTTTATTTTTGCTTTTTTTTTTGGAGGGAAGGCAGGGCAATTGGGGTTAAGTGACTTGCCCAAGGTCACATAGCTAGTTTTGTGTTAAGTATATGAGGCTGGATTTGCACTCAGGTCCTCCTGACTCCAGGGCCAGTGTTCTATTCACTGTGCCACCTAGCTGCCCCCATTGTTATTGATTTGAGACATTTTTTCATATTGTTGATACCTTGTATTTCTTCCTTTGGAAACTTCTTAATCAAGGTACATTAATGCACTATTGGTGGAGTAGTGACTTGGTCCAGATGTTTTGAAAAGCAATTTGGAACTATACCCAAAATAAAGTATATCCTTTTACTTTGAAATATTACTACTATACTCATGTTCCCCAAAGAGATGTGTGTGTGTGTGTGTGTGTGTGTGTGTGTGTGAGAGAGAGAGAGAGAGAGAGAGAGAGAGAGAGAGAGAGAGAGAGAGAGAGAGAGAGAGAGAGAGAG
>NW_027187391.1:36394409-36403179 GCF_028583685.1 Petaurus breviceps papuanus
GAGAGAGAGAGAGAGAGAGAGAGAGAGAGAGAGAGAGAGAGAGAGAGGGCTCATTTTGTAGTAGCAAAAAAAAAGGATATTAAAGGAATAGCCATGAATTAGGGAAAGACTGAATAAATTGTGGTATATGAAGGTAATGGAATGTCATTACAATGTAAGAAATAATTAAAAGAACAGTTTTAGAGAAATTAATTCATCATTTGGGACTGACATAAATTTGAATAAGTTCCTTTCATATATTGTATATGAGACCTTTATCAGAGAAACGTTGCAAAACAAACAGATAGATACATAGATAAACATTCAAGATCTGTTTAAAATTAGGATTAGACTCAGCAATCTCTAAAACAAGAGGAATCTGCCTTGAGAGTGAATGTGGGAGGTGGACAGAAGGGGAAGATGGGGAAGGGTATAGGTGCTGATATTAATTAAACTTGTTAATAGCAAATTTTATTTAAAATATGATTTTATGGATAATTTTTGTTAGGGTGTTTGAGAAGCAGATTCTGACTTTAATTCTAAGAATATTTCAAATATCTCTTTATTAGTGAGCATGAATCATTCTTCCATTTATGTTTAAACTCAGATTTGTGGGGTAGGTCATCATGGGGTGCATCCTTAGTCCTGTAGCTCTTCAGAATACATTTTCCCATCCCCTTTTGCATTTTCTGCTGAGTACACAATTGTCTTATGCTATCCACATTTCTTTCTTTTTGCATTTTAAGGCCTTTATCCTAGTTCTTAATAAAATTTATTGTTTCTGAATTGAACTGTTAAATGTAAGCACTTATATGCCTTGAGTTTCCAGCCTTGGTTTTTGTTTTCTTTGTTTTCTAGAGGCAACCTATATATTCTTAAAATTTATATTTCTTTTTCTGTGATCAGAAGAATCAGAAGTTTTCTTGTATTATTTCTTGCATTATGGAATTCAGGTTTTTTGACTTGTCATGTTCTTCTGGCAGATCTATGATCCTTAGATTGTCTCTAGACAATCTCTCTTCAGTATCGATAGTTTTTGCTTGAATTAAGAGCATATTCTCCTTTAATGTTAATGTTTTTTTTTTGCTTTTCTTCTTTTAGATTGTCCTTCATTTCTGTGTACTTTCATTACTAATCAAATGTCCTCTCTTTTGTTTCTTGGTTAGATTTTCTATTTCAGATTAAAGTTTTTCCCTTCTACCAAGTATTTTTTCTGTATAAGCCACAAATTCTGCTCTATTATCATTTCTCTTTTAATAAACTCAGGAACAATGTATTGTGGTTCCAGGTTCCCCTTGTGTTCCACAGGATCTTCTGTCTCAAGGGTTAAGTCATTTTCCTTTTTTTTGCAGTATTTATTCATAGAAGTCTGAATTAATTTACAAGTATTAGAGGCTATATTTATTTTTTATTAATGTTTACCCTGTTGATTTATTAGCTTATCTTAAGGGATTTGGGTTTTCTTCCTCCCGAGATCTTTGATAAGTTCAGTCTCTCCCTCCCCCCATCATTATTCACTTTCTGACTCCCTCTCCTCTAATGGTGGTTTTCCCAGAGGCTAGATCTCAAAACATCTCAGCCTCCTCCCATGCCGGACCAATTTATGTTTCACTAACCTAGGTTTCTGCCCTAAGTGATTTTGGGGGAAATGGAACTGACCCCAGATATATGCTAGACTCCTTCCTTCAGGCTCAGTGGATGACCACAATTCCTCCATTCCACCTACCCAGCAACATACACACACACAGTGTCTAGTCCTATTCCCTCTATTCTTCATTTTTCTTGCGTGACATTTGGTACTATTACAATTGGAGATGATTTCTGTTTTTTAAGGTTTAGATTTCTGTGGTTCTAGTTCTGGGAAAGTGGATGAAGTCAGAGTGTGAGGCTGAACTCCATTAAAAGCTAGACACATGAATGGCCTGCCTTATTCTCTCTGACCCTATATTTTCCTACAGAGATCTTTCGCCTCCAATGCAATAGGAAAAAAAAAATGTGGACAGGGTGCAGGATTTGGGTTTTGGGTTTTTTTTTTTGCAAGTTGTGGGTCAGGATCATAGTATTCAGTGGGGAAGGGGGTGCTGAATAAACTCCAGGTAGTTGTTATCTCAAAGATTTTTTTATTTTGTTTTGTTTGTTTTAAAACTTTTTTTTTTAGTTCCTGGTGTTCCATCTAGACCACCAAGACAGTCAAAGCTGCTTTATCTTTGGTGCATAATTTCTTTTTTGGAAAGGTTATGAGACATTGTGAGGATCAGAAAAAAATGTCTAGATCTTTATCTTATTGGTCATATGACCCAGAAGTCTGCTAATAGCATGTTATAGCTCAATGCAGCTTCTAGTGTCTGATTGGCAAAGTCTCTCCCAAGTAAGGGTTTGGGATGACTGACAGTTACTTGACATGACCTAGGAATGACTGCTCAGAGCCCAAATACGTCCCTCATATAGAAACCTAAATATGATCCAGTGCTTCAGAACTGGAAGAGATCTGACTCAGATCACTCAGATGACTAAGCATCATTAGTACAAGTAGACCTGAGCATCAACTTGTATTTAATCCCCAACTCTAATACTACCTGGATGTATGAATTCAGAAAAGGTACAAAATTCACTTTGAATCTCTTTCCTCACCTTTAAAAGGAGTGAGCTAGATTCAATGATCTCTAAAGTCCCTTCCAGCACAGCACTGTTCCTTGAATAAGACATTCCATCTCCAGATTGTGCATTGTTAACGGACATCACCCAAATGTGGAGTGTGCCCCTTTGCTTCCTGGCTTCTCTGTCTTCCATCAAGTCTCAGACAAAATCCTCTTCATGCAAGAAGTCTTCCTCATCTCTCCTTTATGCTAATACCTTCTCTTTGAAATGTTCATTTTGTCCTGTATAGTTTTTTTTCCTTGTACACGGTATTTGCATGTTGCCTCCTCCATTAGAATGTAAGCTACTTGAGGGCAGGAACTGTTTTTTTTTTTGGGGGGGGAAGCTTGCTGGTCTTTGTATCCCCAGCACCTAACACAGTATCTGGCACTTATGAGGTGCTCAATAAATGCTTATTGTTTGATTGATTCTAGCATTTTGATACTCTTACATTAAATCAGCAGAAATAAAGATAAGTTCAAGCCCTGAATACTTGAATAATTTCCCAGCAACCAAACAGGATTGTGAATGAAAAAGAAGGAATATCACCAAAGACTTAGAAAGGAAGCAAAATTGCAAATCACTAGTGCTACTGTGACTTTTTCAGATTTGGTTGATAAATGGTAAGATTTAGAAGCAGTGGGTATAAATCAGTGAGGCAGATTTTCAGTTGATAGGAGGAAAAAACATCATGATAATCAAACAGTCTAGAAGAGACCTTATTGAAAGGTCATAAGTTATCTATCACTGATGGTCTGTAAATATAGGCTAGAGGACCTTTTGGGGCAGGTTTTCTACTGCTCCTTAGTTATGCCTCAGAATAGGCATTCTCTGGGGCCCCTCAAACTGCTTCTGTGGCTAATAATCACTAACAGATTATTAAAGGTTAACAGCAAAGAGAAGGAAAAAAGCCAAATAGTCAGTATTCTCAAGAGCCACTAGTCAAAAGTCATTTTCATTCAGCAGCTTCATCAACAACTCAGATGAAAACATCAAGGACATAATTGTGAAATTTGCAGAGGACAGAGCTGGAAGAGGCACTATATATTTAGGATAACTGAATCCTGTCAGAAATATATAGAGAGGATAAATTAAAGCAAGAAATTTAAGAGATAAATAGAAAATTTAAGAGAGATAAATATAAAGTCTTACATTTAGGTTAAAAAAAGTAGAGCACACAACTTAGAGTGGCCTAGGATGATTCATTTAGTAATAGTTCAAATGACAGATCCAGGGATTTTAGCTGACAACTTCAAAATGAGCCATGTATATATTATGACTGATATGTTCAATGAATGACAAGCATATTTATGAGGGACCAAAAAACTATAAGTCATTTGAGGAACATTTGAAGGAACTAGGGAAATTTAGCTTAGAGAAGAGAAGACTTGGGGAAGATAGGACAAATGTTTTTTAAATATTTGAAGTCACATAGAAAAAGTCACGCACTGCTTTGTGTGGGGCAGGAGTACCTCAGACACAGGATCAATGGATTGGCAGTTATTTGGATGCAGATTTTGTTACTATAGGAGAAATGGATCAAAGAAAATGAAGAAGATAAAAGCAGCTATATCAGACCTAGAAATACACAAAGAAGGTTCATGCCAAATGTGATACACACCATTGTGAGCATATTAAGGGTGCAATTCTCAAGATATTTAAAGGCAAAAGATTCCAAATGATGGTAAAAATCATGAATTATATTATTACTGAAAGGAGATGACCAAAAGGCACTCATTGACATCTACGAAAATATGTCTACTTTCTGAGCTTTAAAAACATTTTTGCAAGAATGATTTTTAATACATATTGAAAACATTCTTGATGAAAATATGAGTGGAGAAGTAGGCTTGTGCAAATGATCTCTAGCAGAGCACAGATTACAGTTGCACAGATGACTGAAAGTTGCAGAAACTACAATATCTCACTGTGCATACTGTTTGCTATTTAAAAAAATATGGGCTTAGTAAGTAAAAAATCTATTTTTAAAATATATCCTCCAGCAAAGTGATGTTGGGATCATAATTTTTTTTTTCAATCAGGACATAAGCAAACCAAAGTTGCCTGCAATTATCATAAAAATGTTCAATGTAGATTTCAAATGGAAAAGGTATTTTCTACAGCTAGTGAAGTCCATGAGATTATTCTATTTACAGCCAGGTGACACTGTATTGATTGCACCAAGCCCCAGAACAATGCTAAGGATCCAAATGAGGTTCACAACCACTCAAGATTTATACCTTATACTGGGAAAAAGCAGTTATAGAATCAGAGGACCTGAATATGAATCCAGTTTCTCCAGTATAATAACTGTGTGACTTCAAGCAAATCACTTTACTACTTTGGACCCCAGTTTCTTCATCTGCAAAAATGAACATGTTGTCCTATGAGGCCCCATTCAGCTCTTGACCTATTGTCCCATGATCCTATGTTCTAAAATGGAATCCATTATTAGCAAAATGCTGTCATTCACTTAGATCAATTATTCAATCATTTAACAAAAAATAACCAGTACCTGCTATGTGCCAGGAACTAGACTAGGTAGCAGGAATATAAAGATTAAAATAATACTGTTGTTGCCTTTAAGAAATATATATTCCTTTGAGGAAAAAAATGGATACATATAAGTAAATACAAAATAAATATAAAGTCCATTGAAGATAATTTCGTAGGGAAAGCACTAGGAACTGGGGCATGGGGAAGGGAATCAGAAAGGGCCTTATGGAGGAGCAAATATTTAAGCTGAGTTTTGAAGAAAGCCCACGATTCTAAGAGATCCATATGAGGAGGAACACATTTCATGCATGAGGGCTATGTCACAGAGATGAGAGATGAAATTTCCTGTGTAAGAAATAGCAAGTAGGCTAGTTTGACTGAACCTATGAGTATTTAAAGGGAAATGAAGTCTTATACATATAAAAAAGGCGTGAAGCTGATTTTAAAAAGATTTAAATGCCAGCTGACAATATCCATGATATATCTGTCCACTGCCCTTTAGAACATTGGTGATATATAAAATAAAAGCATTACATTGAAATTCTATTGCATCTGACCTGGATAAGGTCTCAATTGCATGGAGTGAAACAAATACAAGTAATATACAAACCATGATTTGTAATGTATTAGATGTGATATTGGGATCCCTTTTTCTCTTCCATAGGCATTTGTAAGGACAGAAAAATAGTACATACTCTCTCTTGATAAGAAATCTGGAAGTGTTGCAGCCAAGTAAAAAAAAACCTATTTGTGTGACAGTCAACAGATTGTAATCTCTCCCCTTCTTTCTGTGCATTACACCTGGAAAAAAGAAGTTCCAAATCCTGTGGTAGCGGTTTCTGAAATGGATCATTGATGAGTGATATCTGAGTAACACATAAAAAAATGCAAAACCAGACACCTGGAATTGAAAAATTCTGATAAAACATAGACTAGTTTGCAATTCCCTCAAGTTACTAGTTTAATATTGTTTTCTATAGCTTGGGAGATTTTCTTCCATACCTCAGTCTGACCTTATATAAATGCAATGATAAACATAACTATATAGCATACTCAGGAGAAGAGAGGAAGAGAGAGAAACAGACTGGCATGGACAGAGACAGACAGACAGACAGAGACAGAAAGACAGAAAGAGCTGGAGAGACAGGGAGAGAGAGAAAGAGAGAGAGAGAGAGAGAGAGAGAGACAGAGAGAGAGAGAGAGAGAGAGAGAGAGAGAGACAGAGAGAGAGACAGAGAGAGAGAGAGAGAGAGACAGAGAGAGAGAGACAGAGAATTTATGAGTCTAGTAAAGATTGTGATGGCCAGGAGTTATATGATCCCCCAAAATTCTGTTATAACATTTTCCTGGGCTTGAACTTAATACAAACAGCTGTATGTGACTCTAATAAGAAAACACAATTACTTATTTGAACTTCCACAAAAGCATGATTATCTACTAATGATTGTTCTCATAAAAGTAGATGAATCTTCAGGACATCCTTGCAAATCCTGTCATGATTTAATCTGAAATCCAACAACATGGTACAAAAAAATCAATTATTTTCCTTAAAGAAAAACAATAATAATCATACTGGATTAAAAAGAGACTGAAGAAATTTTAGAACTGACTAAAGATCACAGGCATCTGACCAAGGCAAATTTCTGAAAGAGATGAGTTTCCTTTTTGGCACCTGCAACCTCAAGTTTTCAACCCTCTTTCTCTCTTACTGAAAGACGCTTCTCGCACCCTAAGGTCCCAGACATTCTAATACTCCTTCTTACCCTAAATGTGGATTGATTTCTCACAAAAAGTGGCTGGAATCTAGAAAGCTGAGAGACCCACAAAGACAAAGCTGGTGACTGGGGGAGATCCTAGCAATGAGAAATGAGAGAAATCTAGGCAGTCATGCAGTCACAATCATGTAAGGATGAGCAACAGGAAAATATGCCATCAAGCAAGGGTTCACAGTATAAGGGCACCTGAAAGTTGGTAATAGTAGTACAGTTTGGAGAATATCATTAGCATGGTATGATTGAAATAGTCCTGGCTATGGAGTAAAATGCTTCTCTCTAGGTTCAAAGACTCTCTCTCTAATTACCTGGGTGACTGGATAACTCACTTAGATTCTCTAATCCTTAGGTTCTTTATGTGTAAAATGAAAGAGGCTAGATGGCCACTCATGTACCTTTCAGGTCAAAATCTATGATACTACTCTAGTCATCTGCGGTGAAAGTCCAGTTGTGTGGATTGACATTTAGAAGTTGGAGGGAGGGGCAAAAACTTTGCCTGAAATAATTAAGGTGAGGACAAAATAGGACACAGAAGACAGCAAGGAAATCAAAGTTAGTGACTAATTCAAACAAGGCAGGGCTAGATGAGTACCCAATTATGTGATTTGAGGAAAATCACAAGATTTTGATAAACAAAGAAGAAAGGAAGAATAGTTTTAAAAATACAATTGTGAGGATTGTGGACAAGAATAGACTTGAGGGCAGAACCCACTTGAAGAAAGAAGATATGGTCCAAGGAATGATCAGAGTGGGTAAATAAAAGGCGATAACAGAGCAAACCCTGTATCTTGAAGAATTTCTGGGAATAAAAAATCCAAAGGGGAAAGCAGAAGACAGATATGAACTTGTTTTATATGGAAACTCATTTCCCAAACACCTGAAATTATATCTCCATTTATATCTACTCTACCAACCACCTTAAGCAAAATATATTTAGTAATCACTACATAGTAGGCCATGGAAATATAAAGATATAATCAACATAGACTTTGCATTTAAGAAGTATGTGTGTTCTCTCAGGGGAAAACAACATGTCTACCCTAGTCATTTTGATTAATTTTCAAAAGAGAGTTGCATTTTTTCCTTTTGCCTCTTCTCACCCAATTCACTCTACACTTTTTAGTTCAAATTATGTAACAGATTACAATGGGGACAGCTGTAACAGGATAATAATATTTTATTACCATTTCCTAGACTAATTTGCACACCAAAAAAGGAAGGAGCGGTCATTTTTTATGCCCTATTGACTCAGGTACCCTAGCCAATTCAATTCAATAAGCATGTATTAAGCAACTAATATTTGCAAGGCATTTTGTTAGGCCCTAGAGATATGCTTTCCCAAGTAGATAATAAATAAATCTGGTTGAATTTCCATAATCATAAGCCAATTGGTAAAGTTTCCAAGAAGGCAAGCCATTTTCCCCTTTCCCTCACAATTCTGAAAAGCCATATTAATCCATTATCTAGGTCATCAGATCTCAGAATTAGGGCCTAGGTCACCAGGAATTTAAAAAAAAAGGACAGTTAAGAAGAATTGGGACCTAAAGCCTAGTCATTGGGAATGCGACAGTTTATCAGGGAAGATTCAACTTCAAACAAAAAGTGGAGGCATTTGATTAACTGGCATAAGGGATACCCATAAGTGGAGAGCCTGGTGATGTCCTAGGAAGAAAGTGGAGTCATGGAACTTAAAATATTAGGCAAAATCTAATAGGTAGAAATCCAAACAATTCAATTCACCCATCACTTATTACATGGTTACTATGATCAAACCACTACATTTTGTGAAGAAGAAGAAGAAGAAGAAGAAGAAGAAGAAGAAGAAGAAGAAGAAGAAGAAGAAGAAGAAGAAGAAGAAGAAGAAGAAGAAGAAGAAGAAGAAGGAG
>NW_027187391.1:36403579-36416030 GCF_028583685.1 Petaurus breviceps papuanus
AGAAGAAGGAGAAGAAGGAGAAGGAGAAGGAGGAGAAGAAGAAGGAGAAGGAGGAGAAGAAGAAAAAGGAGAAGGAGAAGAAGAAGAATCACTGCTCCTTCTGTTAAGGAGCTTATAATAGGATGATGCAAATGTTCCCTCATCTATGGTCACATTCAAAGAAGACATCCCCACAGAATGATTTGAGGACAGAATTGACCGACTAGACAGGTAGTGACCCAGGGTACTAATTCTATTACCTTGAAGAAATACTGAAGCTTGTGAATAGAAGTATGAGAAAACAAAAATAAAGGAAGAGAAATTGAAAGTTATCAAATCAAGAGATATGAATACAGTCACAGAATAGTCAGTTTCAGCCTATATCATGGGAAAATGATTCAGGAAGCTAAGTATGTACTATATCCTGGGATAAATCTGAACTGTTGAGCCCATCTGCGAGGACTGGAACACTACATGGGCAACTAAGTCAGGAAGTCAGGCATGGCATGGAAAGTAATGACTCAATTTCTGAAAATGGGGCAAAAGGTGAGAGCTTAGTCTCAAGGGAAAGAACAAGTAATGGAACTTGGGTACAATATCAAAACAGGACTAGCAATAAAGTAACTTGATCCATAGCTTATCAGCAATTCAAGCAGGAATCCTTACATCTCCCCAACATGGGGGTCAAGTTGGTCCCAGAGCAGGGAGTATAGCCGAGCCTGGGGTTAAGTGTGCCCAGCTGTGGAGATTGGAGGGAGGCAGGGACAGGAAGCTAGGCAGGTCATTATAGATGGCACATGATCCAGTGAGCTCATCTGATCCTGACCTCAATTCTCTACTTGAAAAGCTTATAATATCAGATTAGGCAAGGAAACTTAAGGGAAATAAGGTGGGGGGGGGAGGTGATAACTGAGAAGGTAGAGGGCCTGGTAGTAACAAATCTCCAACTATACTACAAGGTAGTAATCATTAAAATGATTTAGTACTAGTTTTAAAAAATCGTCTTCTTAAACTTTATTCTACTCCAAGAACTCTACAGTTCAGCAACACTGGGCTTCTTTGGTTCATCAAACAAAATATTCCATTTCTTGACACGAAATATTCCATTTCTTGACACGATGAATTTCCACTGGCTGTTCCCCAGACCTGGAATGCTCTCATTTTTTATATCCACCTTCTAGCTCCCCTGGCTTCCTTCAGGAGTCAGCACAAATCGATCTTATGCAAAAGGCCTTTTCCCAACCTCCCTACTGTTCATGCTTTCCCTATGAAATTACCTCCTGATTTACCACTCATGTATCTTCTGTGTACATAGATGTTTGCATGCTATCTCTCCTATTAGATTTTGATCTCCTTTAGAGCAGACTGCTTTTGTCCTACATTGTGTTCCACAGTGACTGTCACATAGTAAAGTGTTTAATAAATTCTTGTTGAATTATTGCTCAGGTTATTTAGTGAAATAGATCAGATATACCACATATCACATGCCACATATGAAATGAACCTAGTAGATAAAAGGTGATAGAAATCAGTTTCTATGGGTTTCCAAGGTTTTCCTCTTGGAAAAACTGCTAGGAAAACTAGAAAGCAGAGTAGAAATTTTAGGCCAGTACCTCACAACATGTGCCAAATGAACTCCAAATGGATGCATGATCTAAACATAAAGGTCACATCATAAACAAATTAAAAAAGAAAGAGAGATAGTACTTTTTGAATGTGGGGATGAGGAAGAATTCATAAACAAAGAAAGTATAGAAAAGGTCACAGAGGATAAAATAAATAATTTTTGATTGCATGATTTTTTATAATTTATTATTTGTTCATTTCTAACATTCTTTGCTAAATTTTGAGTTCCAGATTCTCTCCTTTCCTCCCACTCCTTCCCCACCCACTGAGTAAGCAAACAACGTGATGCAAATTATGTATGTGAAATCATGCAAAACATACTTCCATATTAGTGATATGGGTGGGGGGAATGAATGAATGAATGAATGAACTTTGCACTTCAATTTGAACTCTGAGTTCATTAGTTCTTTCTCTGGAGGTATGTAGAATTTCTCATCTTGAGTCCTTTGGAAATATCTTGAATAATTGTATTGATCCGAGTAGCCAAGTCATTTGCAGTTGATCATCATTGCAATAATTTTTTTTATTATGCTCAATAATCTCCTCGTCCTTCTCACTTCATTTTGAATCAGTTCATATAGATCTCATGTGGTTTCTTTTGGTTTGGTTTAGTTGTGTTTTTTTCCCCCTTGAAACCACCCCCTTGTCATTTCTTATGGCACAATAGGACTCCATTACAACCATATGCCACAACATGTTCCACCATTCCTCAATTGGAGAGCATCCCCTTAATTTCCAGTTTTGTATGTGTGGGAGGGAGGGTTGCCACTACAAAAAGAGCTACTATAAATATTTTTGCACATATAAATACTTTTCCTTTTGCTTTAATCTCTTCTTGGTACAAATCTTGTAGTAGTGTTGCTGTATCAAAGGGTATGCACACTTAATAGCAATTTGGGCATAGTTACAGATTGTTCTCCAGAATGGTGGGAACTAGTTCACTGCTCCACCAATACTTAATTAGTATACCTGTCTTTCCATACCTACTTCATCATTTGTCATTTTCCTTTATTGTCATATTAGTCAATCTGATAGGTGTATGGTAGTACCTCAGAGTTGTTTTAATTTGTACTTCTCTAATTATTAGTGATTTAGAACATTTTTCACATGCTTTTCATTGCTTTGATTCCTTCCTCTGAAAACTACATGTTCATATCCTTTGACCATTTTTCAGTTGGAGAATGGGAGTCATTTTTATAAATTTGATTCAGTTCCCTATATATTTGAGAAATGAGACCTTTTTTTCCCAAAATTTTATTTTAGAGTCAAACACCAGTACACAGGGAATAAAAAAGGGGAAAAAATCATAATCCTAAATATTGGAACTTAAATACAAAATTAGAAAGAAATCAAGGCATTTCTTCTACATAGCAGAAGGTAAGAGATGATTCAACATATGTAAAAATAAATTTTCACTTCAAGAAAGCCTATATGATAAACAATACACAATGTGTTGAGAATTGTCCATCTTTTCTCTGCTTCCTTGTGATTTTTCTTTTGCTCTTTGCTGTGCACTTTTTTTATTTTGTCCTTTTTTTCCTCTCCCCCCAAACCTACCCCAGAAGACCACAACAAAGTTGAGGTATGTTTCTCTATAGCTATAAAGGTATACATCCCCTTTCCCACTCCCCTGAAGGCTACAATGAAGTTTAAATATGTTTCTCCATAGCTATACATATACATATACACATATATACCCACATATATAGACATAAACATTCCCAAACCTATTCTACTCCTGATCTTTATGTGTATGTGTATCTTATTTCCTTTCCCTCCTGCCTCCTTTATTTTATGTTTACCCACAACCTTGCCCTTCTATGATTTGCCTACCCCCCCCCCCAAGGATCCCTCCCCTATCCTCCCACTCCTATAAATCTAAACACCCTTCTAGATGCCTATTTATCTATTCATTCACTCTCCCCTAAAAAATCCCTCCCTTGTCCTCTCTCCCCCCTCTCTCTATGCCCCTACCATTTTATTTCTTCTGAATTTAGAAGACTTCTATACTCTTTAAAAAATATGTGTATTTTTCCCTCTTGCACCCATTCCCAATGAAAGTAGGTTGCCAGAACTACCAGCTCTCCTCTCCCATCTAAATCCTACTATCAGTTTTTCCTCTTGTACCTCATTTTTATAAAATAAGTATTATATTTAGCTGTTCCTAAATGATTTTTATTTTCAAATTCATATCATGCCCAGGTTTTCCTCAATCTTTCTTATGAGCTACTCAACTGTTAATAAGAATCTTAGACATAAATTTTAAATTTTACATATATAAAAAGTAAACAGTCTGTTCTTATGCATCCCTTATAATCAGTCTTTGTTATGCACTTCATATTTATATTGGTTCTTATATGTTGAATCATCTATTAAGTTCAAGATTTTTTAAATAAAGTCTTAAAAATCTGAGAGTTTATCAAAAGTCCTTTTTTTTGTTCAAGCTAATAGTTAACTTTGCAGGGTATGATATACTTGGCTGGAGCCCCAGTTCTTTTGCTCTTGGATATGTTCTGTTCCAAGACCTGCAGTCCTTCAATATTCCTGTGAGTTTTCCTCATAGGATCTCTTTTAAGTGGTGATCAATGAATATTTTCAATTTTCACTTCCCCCTTCCCTTGTTCTAATTCTTCAGGACAATTTTCTTTAATTATTTCTTATGTTATTGTATCAAGCTACTTTTTTATCTTAACTTCCATTTAGTCCAATTATTTTTATATTTTCTCTTCTTGATCTGTTGTCCAAATCTGTTGTTTTTCTTATAAGATGTTTCACTTTCTCTTCAATTTTTTCATTATTCATATTTTGTTTAATCATTTCTTGATCTCTTACAATTTCATTTTCTTCACTTTGCCCAATTCTAATTTTCAAAGTGTCATTTTATTCCTTAAGATTCTGAATCTCCTTTTCTAGTTGGTTGACTTTGCTTTCATAGCCTTGTTGTTTTTCTTGGATTATTTTATTTTATTTATTAGTTTTTCCTCCATCTCTGACATTTGATTTTTAAAGTTTTTTTGAGGTCTTCTATAAATTCTTTTGGGGAAGGTGGCCATATGACCTTATTCTTTGAGGGTTTCTTTACTTCAATTTCCTCCTCTGAAGATGAACCCCAATCATCTCTATTCCCATAATAGGTTTCTATAGTTGGATGCTTTCCCCTTTGCCTGTGCATTTTTTTTTGTGCTGATAGCTTAGTTATTTGTAGTCATCTCTAGCCCTAGGGTGTGGGAAATGTTGCCTCTTCCCCAAATCTTCAGTTCTCCCCTCTAGCTGAAGCCAGAGCCAAACTTCCAGCCTCCTGTAAGTGTCCACATCCAGGGGCTTTCTGCCCCATTGGTTCTGCATTCACCAGCCTTGTGCTGATTTGTTCTTGCCCCTGTCCCTCTTTGTAGCACAGCTGGGTGTGTCATTCCTGGTCAGCAGAGGTTCCCTCAGTCTTCCTGGGATCAGACACCCAACTCCTCTCACTATCCCTGGGTAAAGCAACCTCTCAAACCAGCTAACACTATGGCTTGCTGCTTGTTGTTTAAGAGGCTGGAGACTTGCTGTTAAAATGGAACCTAGCCTGGAGATGTTTATTCTTCACAGAGATCAAACCTCATCCTGGGAATTTTCTTCTGATCCTCTACAATTGTCCTAGGGGGATATTTATCTCAATTCACAGTTTGTTTGCCCTAAGGTGCTATTTTATCTCTTTTGTGGGGGTAGATCTTGAGAGTTTGGAATTTTCTGACATACTCTGCCATCTTCTCAGAACCCCCCCTGAGGAATTAGACCTTTATTAGAGAGACTTGTTGCAATCCCCCCCCCCCAATTTCCTGCTTTTCTTCTAATCTTGGCTGCATTGTTTTTGTTTGTGTAAAATTTTTCACTTAATGAAAGCAAAATTATCCATTTTACCTCCCTTAGCCCTCTCTGACTTGTTTAGTCATAAAATCTTCCCTTATCCATAGATATAACAGGTGATTTCTCTGTGTTCCCCTAACTTGCTTATAATGTCACCCTTTATGTCTAAATTCCACCCCCGCTCTCCAATTACTGCCTTGTCATGGTGAGGGGGCTTGCATAGCTCAATGAAACTATATATATATATGTATATATATATGTATGTGTGTATGTATGTATGTATATATGTATATATATCATTACACAAGATGGACAGTTCATAATGGAGTGTTTTGAAAAAAGGTGATCCACTGGAAAAGGAAATGCCAAGTTATTCCAGTATCTTTGCCCAGAAATCCCCATGGACAGTACTAAACTAATAAAACAGATGACAGTAGAAAATGAGCCCCTCGAGTCAGAAGATGTCCAAATACCTACCAAAGAAGGGCAGAAGATGACTGTTAGTAGCTCCAGTACTTAATGAAACATCTTAGCCAAAAGCAAAAGAATGCTCTGTTGCACATGTGCCTGGAGATGAAAGGAAAATCTGATGCTGAAAAGATCAATATCACATAGGAACCTGTAATATAAAATCTATGAACCAAGATAAACTAGATGTAGACAAACAGGAGATGGAAATATTAGACATTGCTATCTTGAGTATCAGTGAACTTAAGTGAATGGGAATGGGCGAATTTAATTCAAATGATAACTACATATGTTAGTGAAAGCAAAAATCCTTTAGAAGAAATTAATTGGTCCTTAGAGTCATTAAAAGGGTGAGAAAAGCAGTACTGGGGTACAATCTCAAAAATGACAAAATTCAGATATCTGTTCAAATCCAAGGCAAACCATTCAATATCCTACTAATACAAGGCTATGTTCCAATCCACTGGCACAACAGAACTCAAATTTGATTAGTTCTATGAAGACTTACAACATCTTCTAGAAATAACACTTTAGGGGTTGGAATGCTAAAAGTAGGAAATCAAAAGATAATTGGACTAACAGACAATTTTTTCCTTGGAATAGAAAATGAAGTGGAACAGAGACTAAAAGAATTTTATTATAGAATAACTTGCTGGCCATAAACATTCTTTTTCAACAACCCAAAAGATGACTCTACACATGAACATCACCAGATGGTCAATATAGAAATCAGATTGCTTATATACTTTCAAAGTTGGAGAAACTCTGTGCAGTTTGTTAAAACAAAATATCGAGCTGACTGTAGTTCAGATCATGAATTTCTTAATGCAGAATTCATATTTAAATTGAAGTAGGGAAAACCAAATCATTTAGGTATTACTTAAATAACTTCCTTTATGAATATGACGTGGATGTTATGAATAGATTTAAGAGATTAAATCTTGTAGAGTGCCTGAAGAACTATGGACAGAAGTTCACAATATTGTACAGAAGGAAGCAACAAAAACATTCCTGAGACAAAGAGGAACAAGAAAGAAAAATGACTGTCTGATGAGGCTTTAGACATGGCTAAGGAAAAAAGGAAAGAGAAAGGAAATAGGGAAAGGATAAACTCAAATGATTGCAGAATTTGAGAGAACAAAAAGGAAACATAAGGTTCTCTTAAATGAGCGATGCAAAGAAATAGAAGTAAAATGATACAATGAAAAAGATGAGATGTCTTCAAGAAAATTAGAGATAAAGGGAAAGTTTCATGCAAAAAAAATGAGTATGAAAATGTTAGGGATTTAACAGAAGCAGTAGATATTGAGAAGAATGAATATACAAAAATTATACAAGAAGATTTTAACATCACTAATAACCATTATAATGTGGTTATGGATCTAAAGCTTGACATCCTGAAGAATGAAGCCTTAGAGAATATTGCCAATACAAGGCTAGTGGAGGTGATGGAATTCCAGCTGAGCTATTTAAAACCCTAAAAGATGATTCTGTTAAAATGCTATTCTCAATATGCCAGAAAATTTGGAAAATTCAACAGTGGTCACTGGATTGGAAAAGCTCAGTTTATGTCTCAATACTGAAGAAGGGCAATGCCAAGGAATTTTCAAATTACCAAAAAAGTGTGCTCATTTTACATGCCAGGAAGGTTATGCTTAATATTCTGCAAGGTAGGCTTCAGCAATATGTGGACTGAGAATTACTATACAAGTAGGAACTACAAACTAAATTGCCAACATTTGCTGGATTATGGAGAAAGCAAGGGAATTCCAGAAAAACATCTACTTCTGCTTCACTTCCCACACTGAAGCCTTTGATTGTGTGGATCACAACAAAATACGGCAAGTAATCAAAGGCATGGGAATACTGGATCATCCTTGTCTCCTGAAGAACCTGTATGTGGGCTAAAGAAGTTAGACCAGAATATCAAACAACTGATTGGTTTAAGATTGGAAAAGAAGTATGACAAGACTGTATATTGTCACCTTATTTATTTTACTTACATAGAGAGTATATCAGGCAAAATGCCAGGTTGGATGAATCAAAAGTCGAAATTAAGGTTGCCCAGAGAAATATCAACAATTTCAGATATGCAGACAATTCTACACTGATGGAAGAAAGCTAGAAAAAAAAAGAATTAACAAGTCTCTTGATGACAGTGAAAGAGGAGAATGCAACAGTTGGCTTGAAGCTTAACATCAAAAAACTAATATCTTAGCAACTAGTTCCACCACTTCCTGGAAAATAGAGGGAGAAGAAATGGAAGTAGTATCAGATTTTATATTTCTGGACTCAAAGATCATTGCATACAGCAACTATATCCATGAAATTAAAAGATACTAGCTCCTTGGAAGTAATGATATGGCAAATCTGGACAATGGAGACATTGCTTGCCAAAAAAAGTCTGTATAGTCAAAACTATATATATATGTGTATATGTGTGTGTGTATAAATATATATACATATATATGTATATATATATATATTTCCCTGTAGTGATGTATAGCTATGAAAGTTGGACTATAAGGAAAGCTAAGAATCACAGAAGTGATGCTTTCAGATTGTGGTGCTGAATAAGACTTTTGAGAATCCCTTGGACAGCAAGTAAGTCAGGTCCTCAATATTTTTGTTTATTTTTCTTTCTATTTATTTTTTCCATGTTTCTTTTTTTTGGTTTTTATTAATTTGTTTGTTTACTTTTAAATTTACAAGATTCAGTTGCACAACTCCTTGAGTTTCAAATTTTCTACCCCTCTCTCCCCTCGCCCTCCCATGGTAGCATACAATCAAGTATATATATATATTGCCAGGATATATAGGATCTGCAAATACTTTCACATTACACATTAGTCAGGTTATCAAGAAGGATTGTAATGGATGGAATGAACAATGGGAAAGAGGAAACAAAAACAAACAAGAAAAAGAAAGAGAGCAGGTAGTTTGTTTCAATCTGCATTTAAACACTTTTCTTTCTAGTTCTTTCTCTGAATGTAGACATCTCTCTCCATCATGAATTTTTTGGAGTTAATTTATAACCCTGCATTGCTGAACAGAGTCCAGTCTATCAAAGTTGGTAGTCACACATATGTTGTGTCTGTAATTGTGTACAAATTTCTCCTGGTTCTGATCTTCTCACTCAGCATCAGTTTGTATAAGCCTCTCCAGGTAAATATGAAGCCCATCTGCTCCTCGTTTCTTATAATACAATAGTCTTCCATTACATTCATATACAACAACTTGTTTAGCCATTTCCCAATTGATGGGCATCCCCTTAATTTCATTTCTTTGCCACCACAAAAAGAGCTACTATAAATATTTTTGTATATATGGGTCTTCCTCCCACTTATATGATCTCTTTGGGATACAACCCTAGAAATGGTATTTCTGGATCAAAGGGTAAGAAATTATTTGCAGCCCTTTGGACATAGCTTCAGATTGCTCTCCAGAATGGTTGAATCAGTTCACAACTCCACCAGCAATGCATGTGTTCCAATTTTTTCCACATCCTCTCCAGCATTTGTCATTTTCCTGTTTTGTCATCTTAGCTAATCTGACTGGTGATATGTGGTACCTCAGAGTTGTTTTGATTTGCATTTCTCTAATCAATAGTGATTTAGAGCATTTTTTCCTATGCTTATAGATATCTTAGGTCCTCAACATTTAAAGAAATAAATTTAGACTATTTACTGGAAGGTCAAATACTGAAGCTTAAGCTTGAATACTTTGGCCAAATAATGAGAAGATGGGACTCATTGGAAAAGACTTTTACATAGGGAAATATTAAAGCCAAAAGGAAAAAAGTACAGCAGGGGATGAGATGGATAGGTAGTATCATGGAAACACTGAACATGAACTTGGATGGATTTTGAGAGATACTGGAAGACAGAAGGGCTTAGAATGCTATGCATGGTCCATGGAGCAATGAAAAGTTGAACACAACTGAATGACTCAACAACATCAGCAATATCACATATACATTGTGTACTCCTTTTGATCTTTTCTTTTATGTGGTCTGAGATGTTATAACAGCAAAACAGCAAGTACCCTAGCATATCCAGGATAACCTGCTAGCACAGGTTCTTTGATCTGATTTCTAGGGAAGACTGTTCAAAAAGGGGTTAACAGTCCTACTTCTAATTACATTCACTAGTTTATGGGAAAGGTCAGCATCCTGAATGTCAGAGAAAATACAAGCAAAGAAATTAGCAGAAAGACCAATAGATAGGACTCCAACTGTCTGAGTAAAGCAATATTGCTATACATTTTACATATATCCCTCATATATAACTGGATCATGGGAGCACAGAAATCTGAACAGTTGGGTGGCTCTGAGCATATGACTACTCAGAGTCTCAACCAGGAAATCAAAAGATTCTTCTCATGAGTAAACCCCCAAAGCAAAATACCAACTCAGAGTACAGAGAGAGAGAGAAAAAGAGAGAGACAGACAGACAGACAGACAGAGAGAGAGAGACATAGAGAGAGACAGACAGAGACAGACAGAGAGACAGAGACAGAGAGAGACAGAGACAGACAGACAGAGAGAAAGAGAGAGGTGGCTCTGAGCATATGACTACTCAGAGTCTCAACGAGAGAGAGAGAGAGAGAGAGAGAGAGAGTGACTTCTCAGAGCCAGAAGGCATCACAAACCTCATGACTCAGTGCCTAACCAACTTAGTACCAAAAAGATATGGATGCCTTCCTACAAGAAAGCCTCACCCTAAGTAAGCTCCTACTTGGGCAAGTCCCTCCCACAATGGACTCCACATGAAGCCTTTTAATGGGCAGGGAATATCTTTTTATCCCATTAACATTACAGATGTTGGTCTATGTCTGGTTTCTGCCAAAATGATTTCCAGTTTTCCCAGCAGTTTTTATTAAATAGTAATTTCTTGACCCAATAGCTTGAACCTTCAGGTTGATCAAACACTATATTACTGTGGTTATTTACTATATTATATATTATTATATATAATATATACATTATATATATTATATTATATACCTAATCTATTCCATTGTTCAACCATTCTTTTTCTTATCCAATGCCAGATAATGCTATTTATTTTTTCATATTTTATCCCTAAACTCAAAACACCCATTTAGGTCAAAGTTTTTATCAATTTTTTTTTCAATCCTTATCACATTTTATTATATATATATATATATCCTTTATATACAATATACACTATATATTCTATATACACAATCCTTATCAGTTCAATTCTATAAAATTTATCAAAAATTCGCTCTATGAGAGGAAATATTCTGGGTTTTGAGAATGCAAAAATAAAACCAAAACAGCTCCTGAAATCAAGAAATTTATATTTTACTTGATGGGGAAATGCAATGTATATACAGATTATATATGTGCGTGAATATGACAATTATAAAACAATTTAGAATAAAAGAGATGAGAAGAGTCTCATGTAAGACTTTTCAAGCTAATTTCATTTTCCATCAGCTACTCTACTTGGTCTGACTCCAGGGGTATCATGCCTCCCCTAGGATAATCTCATCTGACATCTCATCACCATGGAGACTGATTCAGCTTTGACGCCCATCACTTCTCCAGCATCCTCAGTTGCTTCTCCACTCTAGTTGGAGGCCTGGAGGGAAGAGCAATGAATTCCTCCAAAAGGTCTCACTTTACAGAGGACTCATACTTTCCAATTAACATTATTTCCCTTCAACTTTCTGCTTGGCTTTTGACTCAATAAATATTCTATTCTTTCTTTTTCCTATGTGTATCACCAGTACTTAGCATAGGGCCTGACACATAGTTGACACTTAATAAATATTTATGACTATGACTATGTAATAACTGGCTCCTAGGCTGATCCTTAAATGGAGCTAGGGCTTCCAAGAGGAAAAGGAAAGGAAAGGAGTGTCTAGACACATATAGTACCAATATTATTCAATGAGGGAAAAATCAGCTTAATGATTATTATATTTGAGATAATGAATTACGCAAATGGAATGCTTTGAGATCACATGACAATTAACTCTCAATTGTTCATTAGAAAAAAGAAATTTAAATTACTATTATAAGTATGAATTGAAAAAGTTTCATAAGATTTATAATGGCTTGGAACAAAGTCATGTAGAAACTCTTAGGAACTCAGAACTGTACCATTCAGATAACATTTTAGGGCTCTCCTTATTGTTTCTTGAATTCTATAATTATTCTGAAGGGAAGTACTAAGAACCAATATGTACTTCATCTCACCTGCAAGGTCCCACAGGCTGAGGACATTCATCTTTACATTGTTCCATAATCCTCTTTTCCCCCCACAGTCCCTAAAGAAAGGTTCACTCTAGGGAAAAATCTGACCTTTGGTGGACCCACATACTCATCCACAAACTACCAGAGAATCCCACATATACATATTTGGAAATCTCTCTCTGAGATTCCACATAAACATATCACATTTCTATTACATATACTGTCATCAGAAGTGGCACTACCATTTATTCTCACCACTACACACACACACACACACACACACACACACACACACACACACACACA